>NC_035438.2:102662874-103004423 GCF_002127325.2 Helianthus annuus | reverse complement strand
AATTTTTCAAGTGGTTGATAAAACAAAGTGATGAAGTAATCCCCAACCTAAAAGTGGTAAAATCAAGAAAACTTATTTTCCGGAAAAACCATTTTGATTAAAACAAACTTAAGTGTTTTGAAATCATAATGGGAAAATAGTTTGTTGTAAGGGGGAGTTCTGATTGTTTATGCCAAGAGGATGGCGAATTAAAGCAATTCACAACAGTTGTCACTTTATTTGTACAGTTTGTTTTCAAATTTGTATTAAATGTTTTTGAATTTTAGGGGGAGTAAGAAATTTCAGAAAATCCAAAAACATTAGAAAATTTGAAAAAAATCCATAAACATGATAAATTGAAAAAGAGTTTTGTTGTGAAAAAGAGGAAATGATAGTATATCAGTGGACTATCACAACACGCTAAAGAATTGTAAAGTAAAAAAATGTGATAAACGATCTCACTGAGGATATGCCAGTAGGTTTTTATACATTTAGTACATTGTTTTCGAGATATAAACATAAATATCAAACTTACTTATATCGTGCGGAACATCTCTCGAATATATGGGTAACCCCCGAAATCTTGTTTGAAAGATTTTCTATTTCTGGCATACTAGGTCTTTGTGCGTAATGATATCTGGGGTATTATACCAGGACTTCTGATTTTGCGGGAGCAATAGCCTAGTCCTCGTATAATACTTTGCAAAATCATTAATCTTAAAGCCAGCCCTCAGTACAAAAAATGATGAAACACTGAAAAATGCTAATCATGTGCTGTTGAAGGAAAGATCCCCAAACGGGACACACCTAAAGTCGAGCCGTCATCTCTTTGTACGAACGGAAGTTCTAGCCTGAGCTCTCACGGTCTCGCATTTACCCATTTACAGATATCATTAGTGTACATTCACCTGTAAGACTGAATATAGAAGTCTGGATACGGGAGTATATTCTGAGGTGGGACACGCGAATAAGTTTAAAGTGCTTAAAACATTAATCTCGTATCTCGAAATAGTTGAACTTTGTGTGAAAATTTAAGTGGATCAGTATACTGACAATCTAAGTGAATTGTTTAGAACTTAAAATGTTTAAAGCTTAACGGTGTTAGTGATTTGTCTCAATAACTGATATGATCCTCTTACACAAACTCACAAAAATATTGTATGTAAATATTTCTTTAGTGCATTTATTTTTAATCAAAAATCCAAAAAGATTATTAGTGAGTTTTAGCATAAAACTTTGGAAAAATCCAAAAAGATTTTTGACAACTGAGGTTGAAAAGCTGATTTTCAAAATTCCAAGTGCTAAACATGATGAACATTTCGTGAAGGGGAGTCTGTGTATTATAAAAAACGATTTGAACGTTTTGCCTACATGTGGTTATCAGAAGCTTTTAAATGTTGAATCTTTTTATTCAAGCAAGTGGTAAATAAATTTGTCAAATTTTTAAATTTGTGAAATTTATTGTGAGGTAGAGGTTGTGCAGGTAAGCCAGGTTTCAAATCCTGAGGAGTATGTGATTAGGAAGAGCCAGGCTTCGATTCTGATCCTTAGAAAGCTAGACCACGATCCCGAGCACAAGTCAAGGGGGAGTCTGTTAACAAAGGGGAGTTTGAAGATTGTAGAGCCAAGTTCAGATCCTGACGTTCACACAAGCTGATAATGCTGATGAACTTAAGGAATCAAGAGATCTGATCAAGAGAATTAGAGAGAGTTAGGAGCCAGGTCGAGATCCTGGAGATGAAAGAAGAGAAAGATTGAGGATGCTTAACATTGTTAGATTCTTTGGGAGAGTTCGAGAAGACTGATAAAGACTGAAGATTGAAGACTCGACACCGAAGACTTCGTCAACATCCGAGGGGGAGTCTGTTGGTGCATACGTTTGTCGACTTCGTCTTGTATCGAGTCTTATTTTAGTATAGATAGATCAGGGCACGTAGTTCGAGAAAAATGTCAAATATAGGTATGAAGGGTATTTCGCACGAAATAGCAAAATGCTATTTCGCACGAAATAGCAAAATGCTATTTCGCACGAAATCAGATCTAGTTATTTCGCACGAAATAGTGATTTCGCATGAGCTATTTCATGCGAAATCACCAACCCTATAAATACCCAAGGTGCCTTATCATTTGTAACTTTCCAGTTTCAGTGCCGAACTGCTGCCGAAGTGTCTACTCGCTGTAAAACTTTGTCAAATCAATCAAAAGACAGTTTAAAGTGAATATCTAGCTGAATTACCTCAATACGTTTGTTTCCGCCTCTCGTATTGAGCAAAAACTCTTTTGAACGACTCATTTGGGTCTGAATACGATCAAGTGTTGGAGTTTACTAATATAATTCACTTGGTCGGATGGTCATTCGATCGGACGGCCATCCGATCGGATGGTCATTCATCCTTGGTGTTCTCGTCTCTTTGAAACGTTGTAAAATTTCTAAGTTTTGAGTTTGACTGAGACGACCTGGTAACGTATCAAGAAAACAGAAACCTCCTAGGGTCCAGCTCGTCTGATTGGTCGGGAATCACCCAGTTCGATCGGACGGCTGTTCTTGACTAAGTTTCATGTCTGACCAGTAATTCCAGTCATCTTCTCCGGTGATGATCCATTTCCAAGTTGACTCCAGACTATACACCAAGTCTACAGCCCCTTTGGGTTCGGATTTCACCATTTCAAGTAGAAAGTTTTAGGAAGTTTGAAGATAAACATAAAATCGACTGAAAAACCTTGATTTAGCAAAGATTCGGTGCAAAAGCACATGTAATCCCTTAGATCTGAGCTAAAGCTTGACGGGAATGACATCACACAACCGTTTGTACAAACCGCCATGATAACGTCATCCTCAACAGCTAGAATCTTATAGATTTCACGATGAAAAGTGTGATTTCGAGGAAGAATCATGTGAGGAAATAGTGCATAAATTGAAGTTGTACAAGAATTAGGTTGAAAACTTACAAGAATCGGCCTAGAATCGAAGAAAAGTGCCTAAGAATGAGAGTGAGTGCGTCTGGATCGGAGGGCTCTGTCACATCAGTGAGAAATGATGTGATAGATCCTATTTATACTGTCAGAGGGGAAGTAAGGCGGTGCAACAGACGGATCGGATGGCTGTTCGGTCGATTGGCCCTCCGATCGGATGTCCATTCGGACAATCCAATCCGTTTTGCAACTTTTCCGTCTTTGGTTCGTTTTGTGAGCTAGATTAAGCATTGCGTTGCGTATTATTGAATAATAACATTACATAGCAAGATTATATTAGTAACACAAAAGTTTCCAAGTTTACATAAGTGTCAAGCCTCTAGTCTCTCGTTCAACCAAGTCTCAAGTTTCACGAGTCTCAAGAGTCAAGAATCAAGTATCAAGAATCAAGTCTCAAGAATCAAGTATCAAGAATCTAGTATTAAGAATCAAGTATCAAGAATCAAGTCTCAAGAATCAAGTATCAAGAATCTAGTATTAAGAATCAAGTATCTAGATTTAAGCATCAAGAATCAAGTATCTAGAATTAAGTGTCAAGTATCACCAAGATTCAAGTTTCATAGCATCAAGATTCACAAAGTATCGTAAGTGTCAAGAATGACATAATATAAGGACCATTATTGACAAAAGCCAAAAGTTTAGGGATGCAGGGCGTTACATTGACATCTTCAATAATCACAGACTCCCTCTTGCTCGAACAGACTCCCTGTGGATCTGTCTTCAGCTTCAGTTGCTCCCCCTTTCGTTTAGACTCTTCCTTCAGGCTCCCCCTTTCGTTAAGCTTCCGTGCTTTTGGGATCGGCACCTGGCTTTCCGATTACAAGCTCCCCCTGCGATGAGCTCGTCTTCAGACTCCCCCTTAGACTCGGCTATCGGGATCATAATCTGGTACAACATCTGCAAATCTCAAAAATTTAACAGTGAAATCATTTTGAACATCCAGGATTGATAACCTCTCTCTAAGCACATATATAACAATATGAATTTCTCCAGAATTACTCGACCCTCTCCCCCTATCAAATGAGTTCAAGGATTTGACAGTTTAAAGAATCCAAAACCTTCACGATTTATCTTCCAAGTCCAATTTAATGACCTTGGAGATATCACAAACTGTTTTTTGATTTTTGATTAAAAACTTCAAGTTTCAAGTGAATGAACTTGTTTATTTTCAGAAACACGTTCAACATACTTAGACTTTGAAACTTAGCTTTCATACATTGGTTGTCGAAAATAAAGCAGAGACCAAATCTTTTTGTACTTTTCTGAAAGATAAAGCAATAAACAAATATCTACAGACAATATTTTTGTTTGAGTTCGTGTCAGAGGATCATATCATTTTATGATAAATCACTAGCACCATTGAGCTTTTAACACTTTAAGTTCTAAACGATTCACTTAGATTGTCAGTATACTGATCCACTTAAATTTTCACACAAAGTTTAATCGTTTCGATATACGAGATTAGTGTTTTAAGGACTTAACTTATTCGCGTGTCCCACCTCAGAATATACTCCCGTATCAAAATTCCCAAGATTCAGTCTTACAGGTGAGTGTACCATAATGATATCTGTACTTTGTGTTAGTGCGAGACCTTGAGAGCTCAGGTATGAACTTCCGTTCAGTCAAAGAGATGAAGGCTCGTCTTTAAGTGTGTCCCCATTGGGGATCTTCTTTACAACTGCACTTGATTCATGTCTTTTGATATTTTTCACTTTTTATACAGAGGGTAAGCTTTTTAAAGAACGCAAAGTATTATACGAGGTCTAGGCCATTACTTCCGCAATATCAGAAGACCAGGTATAATACCCCATATATCAAACAGTATAAAGACCTAGTATGTAACATCCCGAAAACGGGTTTGGTAATTAAACCCGTTAATACTAAAGAGCGGGTAGAATACCGTTAGCAGAAAAGATTAACCCGGAAATTATAGGATTTAAATAAATAAGCCTAATAATAAATAAAAAGAGAGCAAACGACTTGAGAAGACAGAGTTCATAAGGAGCTTGAGTTAACGGGACTTAAAATAAAAAAGGGTTTTTAACTTCCCGAACCTACTAAGTTGGCTAGGAATAATTAACCTAGTTAAGTAATATGAATTTAAGTGATAAACTATGAGTTATAGCCTTATATGATAAAAAATGAAACATGAAGGACTAAAATAGCAAAATGGGCAAACATGTTTTATTAAAAACAATAATAAAACACAACACACACACACATTAAGTGTGTGTGCGCAGGAACGACCAGGAGCCCAAGGGGGTTCTTTTAAAACCCTAAAACTCATAAAATCCAACCAAATCGAAGGAGAATCAAGCTAAAATTTGGGGCTTTAAATAAATTCGGGATCACTCAAGCTAGGAGATCACAAGGTAAGTCGAATTTCGTTATTTGGTGATATCTTAAAATTCTGATTAACACTCATGAATTGAAGTTCATGTTTATGAGTGTGGTTATGTTGAAACCATGTCTAGGAACAAACCCTAGTTAAAAGTTTGATGATTTGGTATAGAAAACTAGGAAATTGTTGATTACCCTTATATGTGTTAAGTGGGTTTTAATGTTATGATGAAATTGATGATAAGACTATGTTTAGAATCATCATGCATGATAATGTTAAGAAGGTGTTTGATTAAATCATGAATTTGGATACATGATGATAAATGACTTGAAATGGGTTAAGTATGTTGTGATGAAATCCATGTTTAGAAACAAGTCTAGTTAATAATTTGATAAACTAGCATCAGAAAAATAGAAATTCGAAAATTACCCATACATATGTTAAATGGGTATTGTAACTAGATGATGAACACATGAATTGTTGATGTTGAAAATAGTATAAAACCAACCTATGATAGAGTTCGGTAAGAAAAGTAGTGTAAAGGTTCATAAGGCATAAAGGTTATGATCTAGAATGACTAACATATCCACCTTATGAATAATATATGATAGTTGACGCTTGACAAGCTAGGAGGAGGCTTGGGAAAGAAGCGGGTTAAACAAGATCAAGTATGATAAGAAAAGCGTCGCTTAGATGCCAGGTAAGTGAAACTTACACCTTTTTAGTAGAATACGTGTATATTCTATAAGTTGTAAATATGATAAAAATGAAATTTAAGATATGGTTCCTGTTGGTGCACGAAATGTCTGCTGACTACGTCTTATCAAGTCTTGTGTCTAGATAGGCTAAATGGTTGTATAAACATGATTAAAATAGGGTTGATTAGGTTAGATTTAATCCTGGCCGTTTGAAAGAACCCTAGCCGTTTGAAGTTAGTCTAGCCGTTTGAGGTTGTCTGGCCGTTTGAGACCTAGCCGTTTGAACATGATTCAAATGGTCAGCCTATGCCTATATATAGTGGTCATTCTCAAACGGTCAGTTGAGTTGTTGATGTGTTTGTGAGTCGAGGTGCTGTCCAATTGTATTCAGAATTGTTGTAAAGACTTGCAAACAGTAATAGAAGGAAAAATTGAAAGGAATTGCTGTGTTTGACTTCATTTACGTTGATTCCGCCTTCGTATGTGAAGATGAACTGCTTCTACTGACGTTTTAGGACATCAGAACGGTCCAACAAGTGGTATCAGAGCTCAGGATGAGGAGTTCATACTGAATACAGCTTGAATTCGCCGGATTATCTCTCTTCTACCTTTCTTTTCTGATTTTGAATAGTTGTCACGGTTAAAATGGCTTGAAACGTTCACAAATAAAACGAAATTTACTTTTAACTAATCCTTGACGATTTGGAACTAAAATTCGACCTAAAACTAATCGAAATTAACTGGTCCGTTTGAAATTGTTCGAGATGCTGACGTCATCCGTTTGAAACAGACAGGTCGTTTGAAACTATCGTTTGAAATCACACAGACCGTTTGAAAGTGAACCCATCATTTGAACATATCGTTTGAACAGAGCCATTCCGTTTGAAAATTAAACCTATCGTTTGAAAGTAGTGTATATTCAAACGATCAAGACAGCTATCGTTTGAAGCCTTGTCGTTTGAAATCAAGTCCCATCGTTTGAAAACTTGATCAACCGTTTGATTACTTTCCGTTTGAAGCTATTGTTATTTCAAACGGACAAGTCTGTTCCGTTTGAATTTGATACTTTACAAAATCAAAATTTTTCTAAGTGTTGTTTGATTTTACAGGTACATACACGATGGACGATATTTTCTTGAATCCGTTCAGCGACATGTACGCATTCACGGGAAGTTCAGGAAACAATGATACGTCGTCGAGTAGTACGAATGAGAATCAACCGAAAGAGAAAAAGAAAGAAGCTTGGGAGTCTGAAAGCGCATTTGGAACATTTAACAAACCTCCTAAGCTGATGGCTATAGAAGATTCAGCAGGTGGGCAACAAAGTTCGAAGACTGGTTGATGGCATTCGCTTTTCCCAGCTGGAAGAGTATGAAGAATGGATATGCCGAGGGAAAGAAGAATGGTGAAGCATTGAGATCGGCTGAAGAGATTGAGAGTTTTGTGGACGAACAAAAGTGTGTGGCATTATTGTTTCAGTCAGTGCGGGAAGACATCATTTCGCTGATAGATTACTCCAATGCTAAAAATTTGTGGGTAAAACTTGAAAAGAAGTGTCTTGGAAGCAAAGAGATTGTAAAAAATAAAACGAAACTTCTTAGAAAAGAGTTCGACATGTTTGGTTGTCTTAAAAATGAATCGGTTTGCAAAATGATTGAAAGATTTGGTCATCTGAAGTTGGAGCTTGCACGGCTTAAGATCACGTATTCTGATGAAGAAATTGTTGATAAATTGTTCGATTCATTACCAGACGAAGTGGATTGGAGATATTACGCACTGATGTTGAAGAACACTATTGCTCCGGAAAATCTGACTCCAGATGTGGTGATTGAAAGAATTGAAAGCCATGAGCTAGAGTTGAAGAAAACATACAAAGTTAATCACTCATCTTATCAGCAAAATCTGGATCTGTACTATCCGAAAAGCTTGATGCCGAAAGCTACTTCTCCGAAAACTGCATTTTCTGCTGAGAATGTTTCTCCAGCAAGCAAAGAAAGTCAAAGCAGTTCAAACAGCGGAAGTCATAGTGGTTATCACAGTGGATCTACGTCTTCTGCAAATCGTTCTGATGCGAAGTTTTCTTGCAATATCGCGATAGATTTGAAGAACGCACAGAATTTTGATGAAGAGTCGGCTAAGCAACAAATGGTTTTTCTGGCGTCTGTGTTGGAATCCTACGAAGGGTTGGTAGCTGGTAAGATTGGGAATACAAATCTGACAAAAGAAGATTACGACCAGATAGATCCCGAAGAAATGGAACTGATCGACATTCGGTGGGCGATGGCAAGTGCAGTTCGACGTGCACAACGCTTCATGGAGATTACTGGGAGAAAAACGATCGGTGGACCATCTACAAAGTTAGGGTTCGACAAATCAATGGTGACGTGCTTCAAGTGTAAGCAGAAGGGTCACTTTAAAAGAGAATGCATGAATGCATATGCTGATGAGTCAGAAAATCCGTTTCGAGATGATTATTACAAAAAGGCAATCTATCATCAAAATAAATCTGAGCCGCCCAGGTTGAAGCAGTCTGAAGATAACAGAGACAAATCAAGGGCTCTGGCTGTGATTTATGATGATGAGGGGTACGCTTGGAGTAAAGAAGTTCTACCAGAGGAAGATGCGGTGGGTTACGCATTCATGGCAAGTAATGATGAACCTATTCCGTGGAAAGACGAGCGTACGGAAGAACAGAAGTATAAATACCGGAAGATGATTGCTGAAACCAAGATTATCAGACTTTCTGGTATCTATTTGGAAGCGAGAAGAGCAAATAGATGGGATCCAGATAGAGAATGCTACCTTGATAGGTATGGCAACATCGCGATTGATGATAAAATGCTAGATATCGAAGCCATCATCAAGGAGTACAAAGAAGAAGATGAATACTGGCAGCACAAGTGGTGGGGAACGCCAACTGAGAAGATGATTGAAGAAGAAAAAGAAAAGGAGAGAAAGGAGAAAGAAGAGAAAGAGAAGAAAGAAAAATTAGAGTTCGAGAAAGCAAAGCAGATTGATACTGGCTTGATTGATACTACGCAGGAGTTGACGGCAGATAACCTGGAAAAGATGGCTGACAAGGTGCTGGCTGCGAAAGCACTTGAGGTAGACCCTAATTCTGTTACTGAGTCAAAGGGGCTGGCCAGTCAAAGTGTGTCAACAAATGCGTCAAGTAACAAGATTGATGGAAATGTTGACTGCAAAAATTGCACCAAACAATGCAATTTTTGTAGCACTGTCACGTATCTTAACAATGAGAAAATCAAGAATCTGACAACAAAAGTTAAAAGTGTTGAGGATCAGATTCTCGGTAGTGAGAAAACTGTAAAAGCTTCAACCGAACGGATCAAAGAATTAACGGCTCAAATTGAACTGGATAAAACTGAACGTGAGAAAACAAAGTGTGAAAATGAAAAGTTAATTCTTGAACACCGTCATATTTCAGAAAAGTTTGAAAAAATTAAGACTATTGTGAAAGATAGTGATGATCGTAATGGCAAAACGTTTAAAGAAAATGAACATCTAAGAGCTGTGGTGAGAATAAAAGAAGAATCAATTAACAATCAACTAGATGAAATTGCTAAACTGAAACTTAAAGTTCAAGAAGCTGAGATTGAAAATGAAAGAATTCAGTTGAAGTTAAACAACTATAGCTCAGCAAGCTTTGTTTTGCAGCATATTGTTCCTAAACCTATAGGGAAAAACAAAGCTGGCGAGGATGTGTTTTCTGATGGAACGGGTGTAGGGTTTCAAAAAGTTCCACCGCCAATCTTAGACAACTACACGAAAAAGCAGTCTAGTTTGGTGGAAATTGAGGAAGAAAGTGATGTTAAACTTCCTGAGAACATTGATGTCACGTTCACGTCTTCCAATGATGAGGGTGTCCAAAATGATGTGGTGAAAAGTGTGGTTGACAAAGTGCTTAAACCGGATTGTGACACTTCAGAGGAGGATGGATGTTTCTTGGATAAATACATTCCGAAACAAAAGTCCAAGAACAACTTAGATGAAGAATCAAACCTTGTCATGTACAAGATGATGGGTTCGGATAAGTTGTTTTCGGATTTAGAGTTTCCGATAGAGAATGTAAACTTGAACAAATTGACAAATGTTTTCAAACTTGTTGAAGTCGAGTTGTCAGCAGTGAATAATCTGAGTCGAAAGAAAGATAGGGTTTACAACAAGAAATCTGTTAATCCACCACGTTTTTACAATAACAACAGAAACAATTGGTCGGGTGGTTATCAGGGGGTAAACCATATCAGAAAAGAAATGTTCCAAACAAGAGGTTTGTCGAAAAGAAAAGGTTTGTGAACAGTTCAAGTTCACTTGCTGATGAAGAAAAAGAAATTTTTTCAAAATCTAACAAAGAATTTTTTGAGAAGAGAGCTTCACAGGCTCAGTCTGAAGGCACGAGTCGGGTAGCTGATACTCGTACTTGTTTTAGGTGTGAAAAGGTTGGTCATATTGCACGAAAGTGTACTTATGTGAAGCCTAAGACTGAAGTCTATGCTCCTGTCGCACGACTAGAGGCTATCAGAATTTTCCTAGCATTTGCGTCTTGGAAGAATTTCAAAGTATATCAGTTGGATGTAAAATCAGTGTTTCTCTATGGGAAGGTCAAAGAGGAGGTTTATGTTGGTCAGCCACCGGGCTTTACTGACCCAATCCACAAGAACAAAGTTTATCTGCTGGACAAAGCGTTGTATGGTCTACATCAGGCACCGAGAGCCTGGTACGAGACTTTGTCTCAACACCTACTAGCTAACCAGTTCATACGTGGAAAAGTGGATGCCACTCTCTTCACTAAAGTCGTTGATGGTCATCTTCTGATAGTACAAATTTATGTGGACGATATAATTTTTGGGTCAACGAATGAGAAATTGTGTAAAGATTTCAAACAGGTGATGAAGCAGAAATTCGAAATGTCATCAATGGGGGAGATGAAATTCTTTCTGGGTCTACAAGTTGAACAACTTCCTGAGGGAATTTTCATTCATCAAATGAAGTATGTGCATGATATTCTTGAGAAATTTGGAATGTCAAGTTCTACTCCAGCTGCTACCCCACTTGCGACTAATCATGGGATTCACCCAGATCTCACCGGAGACAGGGCTGATGAAACGTTCTACCGTTCCATGATAGGTTCTTTGATGTATCTGACTGCTTCACGTCCTGATATTATGTACCCAACGTGCCTCGCAGCAAGATTTCAGTCTAACCCGAGAGCATCGCACATGATTATTGTCAAGAGGATATTACATTACCTGAAAGGTACTCCGTCATTGGGGTTATGGTATCCTAGGAAAGGCGATTTTACGCTCGAAGGGTATTCCGATTCGGATTTCGGATGCTGCAAAGTCAACGCGAAATCAACAACTGCAGGATGCCAGTTTTTTGGTCCGAGATTGGTTACCTGGCAGTGTAAGAAACAAACATCTATGGTGCTATCTACATGTGAAGCGGAGTATGTTTCTGCTTGCAGTTGCTGCTCTCAGATCCTGTGGATACAGCAACAGATGCGCGACTACGGTTTGCAGTTTCTTAACACACCTCTGTTTGTTGATAATGAGGCCGCAAAAATCCACACATATAGAAATTCAGTACATCACTTTATTCGTGATTGCTTGGAGAAAAAGTTGATACGAATTGAGAAAATCCACACTGACGAACAAAAAGCTGATTTGCATACTAAAGCTTTTGATAAAAATCGGTTTCAATATTTGTTACAACTTAATGGTATGAAATTGCTTTCGGTGTCGGATGGGGTTGTGAGCGTTGATGAGAGTACTTTTGCGGATGAAGACGAGAGACAATCTGCGATGGTTTGTCGATTTTTTACGTGTTTTGGTATTTAGGGGGAGATATTAGTTGTACATAGTTATGTTTTCAGAAAATACAAAAATAGTAAAAAATGCAAAAATACAAAAACATGATAAAATCTAAAAAGAGCTTGTGTATATAGGGAAAATGATAGTACATCAGCTAGACAATTACAGTATGCTAAAGAGTTGGAAAGACAAAATGAGTTAAACAGTCTCACTAACGATGTGTCGATAGGTTTTCATACATTTAGTAGATTTATTCGGGATATAAACCTAAAATTTCAAACTTGTGAAATTCGTGGGGAATACTACTTGGATATATAGGTAACCCCTGAAATCTCGTTTGAAAGGTCTCGTATTCTGATATACTAGGTGTTTATACTCTATGATGTCTGGGGTATTATTCCGGGAATTCTGCTGAACGGTAGTTCTGACCTAGTCATTGGCTAATACTTTATCCAAAATGCTTGAAATATAGCATAAAGCCCTCAGCTGATTAGTCAATAAAATTGATAATCATCTGTTGTAGCTAAAAAGATCCTCTAAAGGGGACACACTGCAAAGTCGAAACTGATATCTCTCTGCTGAACGGAAGTTCTGACCTGAGATCCCTCAGTTCTCGCATTTAACCCCTAATTTATGCACAGACATCATTGTAGTATTTTTGCCTGTAAGACTGAATATTGGGATTCTAGATACGGGAGTATATTCAAGAGGTGGGACACATGAATTGATCTAAGTTCTAAGACACTTAAACAGTATCCTGAATAGATTGAAGTTTGTGTGAGAATTTAAGATGGATCAGTATATCGACAATCGAGGTGAATTGTCTAAGTCTGAGTATGTAATGTAGCTTAACGGTACTAGTAATTTGTCTGAAAAGCTGATATGATTCCCTGACACGCTCGCCAAAAATAAACTTGTAAATAGTTTACTTTCTGCAATTTAAGTTTTCTGTTATTTCATTTCTTAGTTTAGAACACATTAAAATCCAAAAAAAATTTATTTCTGCTTTATTTTAGACAAACCAGAGTGGAAAGTTGATTGTCGGATTCTAGAAAGATGAAACAGATGCAGGAGATTCTGAGCTGAAAACTGAGGAGAGCTTACTTTGTTGGAGGTTTGGTTGTTGTCACAGTCAAAAACAAGTTCATTAATTTGATACTTGTTATTTTTAGAAAAAGATTGAAAATGTTGTTTTAAATCAGTTTGATTCGTTGAATGATCAACCAAGGTCATTAAATTGAACTTGGTAGATTAATTGAGTATCAGGGTCATTAATTTGGACCTGAATACTTAAGTGGATTTCTAATACTGATTGTGTTTGTGGTTTATTGTTGAAAAGATAGAAGTGTAATGTTATGTGTTGAGTTACAGGTTTGGAGACTTCATTATTCCCATGGAAGCTAATTGTCAAAGTTTGAACCAGAACAAGACCTCAGATCCCAGCATACTGAGAGGGGGAGTCTGTGAAAGGGGGAGTCTGGATCAACATCCAAAGGGAAGACTGAAGATGGAACTAGGAAAAGATTTTGAACCTGTGAAGATTGAGTTGATACAATGAAGAGACAAAGTTGGAGAAAAGACCAAGACTAAAGACTCAGGCGCTAAAGACTACGTCAACATCCAAGGGGGAGTCTGTTGGTGCACGAAATGTCTGCTGACTACGTCTTATCAAGTCTTGTGTCTAGATAGGCTAAATGGTTGTATAAACACGATTAAAATAAGGTTGATTAGGTTAGATTTAATCCTGGCCGTTTGAAAGAACCCTAGCCGTTTGAAGTTAGTCTAGCCGTTTGAGGTTGTCTGGCCGTTTGAGACCTAGCCGTTTGAACATGATTCAAACGGTCAGCCTATGCCTATATATAGTGGTCATTCTCAAATGGTCAGTTGAGTTGTTGATGTGTTTGTGAGTCGAGGTGTTGTCCAATTGTATTCAGAATTGTTGTAAAGACTTGCAAACAGTAATAGAAGGAAAAATTGAAAGGAATTGCTGTGTTTGACTTCATTTACGTTGATTCCGCCTTCGTATGTGAATATGAACTGCTTCTACTGACGTTTTAGGACATCAGAACGGTCCAACAGTTCCCGACACGAAATAATACGGGTCGGAACTAATATAAAGGATAAAAACCATGTTTAACGGTAAATAGAGGTAAGACGGTAAATTAGCCTTGAAATAAGGCTAAGGTAAAAAAATGAGTTTTTGAACGGCTACTTTGTGAGTAAGCCTAAACAGTTAAATAGTGTAGAATAACGATTTAGTCAAGTACACATGAATCAGGGTTAATGTTTCAAACGGCACCAAATGGCATAAGCCATGTTGGATAAACGTGTAAGAGACGGATTTAAGAAACTTAATCAATTTGGTAAAAATCCGAAATGAGTTACTTTATGAAATGGTAATTAAATGCCATTCGATTTTAAGTGCAAATTATTCGGTCATTTAGACCAAACGGGTCAAATGGTAACGTCTATACCATTTGACAATTTAACGACTAATAAGCGTTTGTTGAGACATACGCTCACAGGATAAGATGGCTTATGGATTGGTGATGCTATGGATTAGCAAATGTTGAGACAAGGTATTAAAACGGGTCAAAATGTTGACCCAAGCCAGGTACGCATAAATAGAATTATTGTTAAACAGTGATATTTTGGTCAAATAATTAGGGAAGGTCCTTCATCGCAAAATGAAGGACTAAAATTGACCAAAAAGCCATTGATGGGTCAACCGGGCAAAAGGCCCTTAGAGGTTGTTTAGAAACTTATATTGTGACCACGCAACCCTTAGATGCATATAAAAGTTGTAGGCATAAACTTTCAAGGGTTAAATGCCTTAAAGTGCGTCATGTCGTATAACGACATATCCGAGGGATAGAACTCGGAATTAGTAGTCTAGTGCGTTAAATCCACCACAATTATAATTGTGGTGGAAGACTAATCAATATGAATGGGTGGACACATGATGCATACAAGGAATGAGCATAATTTAAGCTTAAAAGTGCATAAATACCCTTAACGGGTCAAAATAAGATTTCAAGTAAAAAAGGGTTAAGAATGCATAAGACCCTGATGTGAAAATTCTGGTCTATAAAAACTAACCTAATCTAGACACACTAGTTTTAAATTTATAAACTAAAACTCTCTAAATGCTAGACCACTGACAGGAAAGTGTACCTATCGTATGTAGTAAAGCCTAATGAAGTCCGCGTATCGAACCCACAAGACACTAGCGACGCTACACTAGACTCTGACTCAACTAAATACCTAACTGGTTTATTTGGTTTTGCTTTGAGGTTTTAACTAATTAATTAATTAACTAATATCCTAAATTAATCTAAGATAACTAAACTACAAAGACGAAACTAAAGACTACTAGGGTGAAATCAAGGATGAGAAAGTACTACCTAGGTTTGGAATCATATTCGTGACTATCGGTTTTATCCCGGCAATGGTAACTATGATGGAACCGGGTTCTAATAATACGACACTCTAAGACTAAAGACAGGTTGAATCTCCTTCCGGTCTCATCAACTTCTCCTAAGGTCTAAAAGTCAAATAAAGCTCACTGGTATGGGTTGGATCACCTCCCGGTCTCTCCAACAATACTAAAGTACCCAAAAACTAGATCTCCTTCCGGTCTCACTAATCACAATACACGCTAAAGTGTATGGGGTAACCTAAAAACTCTTGACAAGACATAGGAAAACAAATAATACTTGGGAACTTAGACAGATCTCCTCCCGGTCTCACTGCACCTAAATATCTAGCACCAAAGACAATCCTAACTATCTATCTCCTTCCGGTCTCAAGAATAGATAGAACACTAAACTCCTTTAAATTATCAAACAAAGTTCCTATAGAATACATGCATCATAAACCATAAACTAGTTACAAACACAGAGTAGGTACCTAACATGCATCTATACATGAAAGACATTCACAAAGACACATGAGGAACGATTGAACGATAATAAATTAGAATAAAGCACGCACATACATCTAGCCAATTATTATTAGGTCTTTTACTTTAATATTTATCTATCACAAAATTACCAAAACCGAGAAATTACCAATTATCAATAAATATTCATCATAAACCCGGGTAGATATTCTAATTAGCCAAGAATCATAGTCAAGAACAATAATAAACAAGTCTGAAATAACAAATAATTCATGTTCATACGTTGAAAAACACAAAGTAATTAAAACTGAACACTAACTATTTATGAACCTGGCCCGATTCTTGAGCGTGGCTTGAACCCTCGAACCAATCACCTTCTTGATCTTCCCCTTCCTAGTCTCTTTGTTCAAAACCTGCTGCCGTCGGTCCCTTCTATGCGATCTGTACTTGGTCCCCTTCTTCTTCTCATCCTTGGGGTATGTATACTATATTATAATGCATGAGGGAGGGGTATTTTAAGATACCCAAAAAATAAGAACTTTTCCCCCTCTTTATTTATAGAACGACCCCTAAAATGAGGGTAGTTTGGTCTTTTAAACACTATTTACTTTTTAGCCCCTAAACTTATTACACTTAAATCCCTAAGTTTTAACACAATTATAGATAATTAGTTACATTTCCCCCCTCTACAACAAACTTATAATTCTATTATGTATTCTTGTCATATCTTATTAACTATAATGTTAAAAAAAAAAAACCAAAGATAGCATGACGACCTATACATTTTTGTCAACGTTTTGGTAGTTGTCTTGGGGTATCGACGTGCGGAATAAAAAAGTGCAAGTAGATAATGCCTTATTGTACAAGTGATTATTGCAAAGAAGTAGAATAAGTAAATAAATAAACTTTATGTAATCATTTAAGAGTTAAATTTATTGATTCTACCATTATTGAATAATTGTGTCATGTTTGTATTTGATTACTAGAAACTATAAAATGTATTGAATAATTGTGTCATATTAGTTATATTATAAAACTCTAACAACCTACGTGAATATTTTGGTTTTGTATAAATATTATTTGACAAAGTAAAAATGACTAGATATATGTTATTTATTAGCATGAGTTTGACTCACTTAAGAATAAATATTCTGATTTTGTATAGATATTATTATTTTTATTTTTGTTACCCGAATGTGAAAAAGTCAAAAACTGACTAGATATATATGCTATTTATTAGGATGGGTTTGACTCCTTTTAAAATGAATATTTCGCCATATGTTGGTATAGATATAATAACAAACTTCCTAAAAAAAGGATGGAAAAAAATTAAGTGGGAAACAACTTTTAAAATTTAAAAAGTATTTACATTATAAATATTAGAAAAAAGGATAGGTTACGTAATTACAATGTTTAAGGTGAACAATAACTGAATCATTAACCAAAATCGAACCGAAAACAAACGAAACCGAACAAAATCAACCAACAAATGAATTAGCTGAAAACCAATTAACGAAACCTGAATGAACCAAAATCGGTTATTGATTTTTGTATCCCTATTTAACCAAAATTAACCAAACCAAACCGAACCGTTCATATTATCATATATTTCTAGCTTTTATACCTTTAGCTCATGTATATATTTTACACATACATTTTATGTATTTATACTTCTATTTATGTATTTATACCTAAGTTTCATGTATTCTAAGTAAAAGTATTAGCCAAAGTTTGGTTTTGGCTATTAAACGAATCGAACAAAAAACCGTCAATCTAACCAAATAATTAAAACTGATAACCGAAAACCAACTGGTTAATAAAATTGACCAACCGATGACTTCGGTTGAGGACAAGAACCAAAACAACCGAACCATACATACCGCAATGAAATAGACTAACAAATGATTTCGCCTATGGCGTATATCCGCCAAAATAATATTATAACAAATATTGCACGGATAATAAAAACTACCAGAAATGAGTACCACAATGCAAAGTATCACTCCCACCACATTGCGCGGGTACCCAGCTAGTTTAAAACAATGCATATATGTTTAATTAAAAGCCCAACTCCATGATTAATATAAAATTCGCTGGGCTTGTCTGGCCCCAAAAATAAAAGATAAGGGACATGTGCTCTGCTCGGTCAGTGTTAATTTATTGTCAACATTGGGATAAAACATAAGATTCACAATTTGAATTCTTTCTTTTTTCGTTGCTGATGTTGTCCAGAGTATTAGCCAAGTCCCTCTCTCTTTATTTATTTTCTTTTTGTGCTTAATGACCTAGCCCACAAGATTTGTAGAGCCCACTTTTCACCAAGATATATATCCACGTAACTCATATTTAATTTCCAAACTTCCATAGCTCCATAACCTACATAGGAAACCTTTTCTGTTTTAGTTGCAATTTTTAAGCCTACAAAAACCTTTTCTTAAATGAGTTCATTATATAGCCCAAACATCACGTAAGAATCATCAATTCATTTAATGAGCACAATTAACTTCTATTAAATTCGCATGATTCAATTCATTTCAACAAATTTACTTCGTATATTTTTTTTTTTTGAACAGCTAATTTCTTTAATCCCCTGTCATCTGTGGGACTTGAACCCAAGACTTTCCCCTTCCCAACCTAGGTGTTTTAAAGGCTTTGCCTTTGCCAATGGACCACCACCCCATTGGTACTTCGTATATTTATTTATCTTTCACATTCTAAATATGAATCAACTATGAGTAATATTCAATCAAAATTAACTCAAAACTCATTCAAAGTGCAGAAAATATTTATTAAATTTATGTATAATTTAGATCACATCAAATATCCCCACACTTATATATTTTTCGTCCCTGAAAATGCTTTATGCAATGGAATCATAATTAGGATAGATGGTTTCAAAAACTTTAGGTTAATTAAAGATATAAACACGTATAACCACGATTACCGATATTGTTATCCACTTAAACCCAACCGTCAACTCATTAAGCCCCTTTTCATGCTAGCATTATGTTCAAGTTAACAATTCATCTAAGGGTCTCACACTCAAGGTCCACAAATCCACCTAATCCCATATCAAGCTTATAAGGTAAAGATTAAAAATCTATCACTTTATATAAATAACCCTTACGTATTTAAAATTAAATTTTTGATGGAATGATGGATGATGATGAGCTTTAACATTTTTTTCATGTTTAACTCAGAGGGCATTATCACCAAGTCGCTATCCCAGTGGGAAACACCATGAGCCTCACATTTTACTTATTTTCACTTCCACCTAGCGGGTATACATCACCCGAGTAACCATCCCAGTGGTTAATACCATAGGCTTCAGTTAACTTTTTTTATTAGCTCATATGGATGGATGATGGAATTTTTTTAGGCGCCACCAGAATCGGGATTTATTATCATAAAAAGGATAAGGTGTGCCAATTTAATTAAAAATACTTATAGTTTAATTACTTATAGTGGTACCTTTTATACTCTCAACAATTTCGGCTTTTTTATTTCTCCTAAGATGAAAACCCACAAGATATCATGATTTTTAATAAGGTATATTAAAAGCAATCTAGGGAGCCCTCTAAGTTGGTTGGGCCTACCAGTACATCCCAGAAAATACGTCTTTTATCTATTTTATCTTTTATATATAATATTTTGAAAACCAAAAATCCCAATTTTTCTATCATTTTCCATGTATTTGCAAAAAAAAAAAAAAAAAAACTCTGGAACATTTTCTCATTTTCTCAATTTTTTTTTATTTTTAAAATTTTTAATTTTTTTTATTTTTCTAATTTTTATGACTCAAAAACTAAGACCTAGACGATAGTTTCCCATCCTCACACTTAAACTCTACATTGCCCTCAATATAGGATGGAAACTGACTCAAAAGACTAAAATAAATAAGAAATAAAAAGACTAAGCGCAAATTGGAAAGGACTTAGCTGGTAAAATAACGCGTAAGCTCCAAAACTCTCGTCCAATCCAGCTCGATCATATAGCATTTCGATCGCGATCGGCTTTGACTCTAACTGGTATACTTGGTAAATGCCTTGAAATTTGCTAAGCAGCTCCAAAAACACCCGAATGGAGATTGAATACGGGTGGTACGATTCAAACCTGCATAAACAAAAACAAGCAAAACCAAAGTAGTACCGACTCTTAAAAAAAACGACTCAAACCGACTAATTTAGACTCAATATACAAAAACTACGACTCTATACAAACTCTATGAAACCTCCCCACACTTGAATTTAATCAGGTGGTTTCTCCTTTATCCAACCTCGGTCTAACCCGTTTAGTTTTAATTGTTCATCATTATTTATTAAAAAACCAACGATGAAACTAGAAAATATTTTAAGACGTTCAAACGGGTCAACCCACCAAAATTTAAATTTACCTGGATCAAACCTAATATGATGTATGTAATGAGGAAGATGGTTGTCGTTGCACTTCAGTTTCTCCTTACACTTCTGTTTGCACCATCTTTGCACCCTCACGATATGTTGATCCAAGCATTTTCTTCGTGCCTTCTCCCGTGATTGTATTGGTGTGATTAGCAATCCAACTACTAACTTCTCTACGGGGCCGCTATCTAACACGTCAGCCACTGAGTCTGTTCTTCTACGTTTGGTATTTGTTTGATCTCCGTGGTCGGTTTCTCTTTAAGTAATGTCTCTAGATATGCTAGATCACCAACCGGGTCAAATTCTCCCTCTTCAAGAGTTGGTAAACCCACCAACTCTTCACCAAACTCTTCCTCCCAAGATGGTATATGCTCTTCAATTTCCTCATCATCCATCTTGGCAAATGGTTCTTCTTTAGCTTCTTCTCTCTCATCATCGTCTCTCTAGAAGTCATCATCAATGGGTTCAGGATCGTAATACCATGGCGTGGAATACAAATTAGGCGTCACGTCCTGTTTAACCAGAGGTGGGACTGAATCGTCCGTTGTCGTCACCAGTTCTATATCAGACAACTCTAGATTATTGGGAAGCTCCTCTTCAACCTCTTTTATCTCTACTACTTCTTTTTCTCCCCCATAGCTCTCAAAGCCAATATCATTATCATAGTAATCATCCCACGTAGACCGTATTGTACTTTGATTTTTCTTTTGATTAACGTAAACAGGACAATCCTCATACAAGTGCGGTCCACCACAGTCCTGACACCTTGAATATACATGTTGCTCAAACTGGTTATTTTTCCTATCACTAATTTCTCTACACTTTCTTAGTATACATTTCTTATTTATTCTTAATAACTTCTTTTCAAAATCAACAAATTCATCCGTTAAATACTATACTGATAGAGGGTTTTAATACTATGAGCCAATGTGTCCATGGATTGATACTCGATATCCTACCCCTCCTAAACTCTATATAATTATAGGTACACTTTTTAACGTGTGTAGTTTAGTTTTATTTGGTGATTTAGTGTCACACCCCGATTTCCACGTGTCTCATCGGTGGGCCCGGTGGGGGATTACCGTGACGTAGTTGGCAACAATACAGTCAAACCACACAATATATGAATGCACAGCGGAAGCATAAAGATAATTATATTTCAACCATTGTTTGTAATATCAAATGTATTACGAATAGTCGAAAGGTATCCACAGGGGATCAAATAAAAATATAAGTATTGTTCAACAGACGTAGGCATCTTAAGCTTGCGAGACTCTTTATGATGCTAAGGAGAATATCCAGCCAATTACGCATAGTACCTGCATTTAGTCTTTTTGGGAAAATACATCAGTTTACACTGGTAAATACATTCAACCGACACTTTTGAAAAATGTTTATTAAAATTGATTTGAATGCACAAGGCACAAACTCTTTTATAACTTGGGAGAATTATTTAAATATATAATCTTGTGAACGAATTACATGTTCCTTATGTGTTCAGTAGCCCGGATCAAGTCCGGGTTAAAGATCAATAGACACACCACAGCGATCTATTTATGCACTGACGAGTGTACGCCTACACTCCGCGCTTAGGTCGTGGCCATTTCGTAAAATGATGCCAGGGATATCCGGGACATGGTCATTAACCCCCCAAAGGCTTTTAAGTAACAAGACTGTTTAAACGAGCCGATCAAATTTATTCAATTACCCACTCAATCGGTGGAGAATTTGATGCCCGATCAAGCGGTATACTATATACCGTAACCCAAGCCCGTATAACGGAAAATAAGTTAAAAGTATTTACCTTTGCAAGTATTAATCCTTAATCGAAATAAATTGCAGATAGCTTTTACTGGTCTCCTAATCTGGAACGAAGGTTTAAATTAATCTATTAGAATCCTAACGGGTCTTTAATTTAGCTGTAGCTTAGACCGGTCAGTTTCAACGGATAGTTACGGTTTAATCGCGTGAAAGGCGAAAACCGGGAATGGAATGTGATTTTGACCCAACAAGTTTGAAGACTTGTTTTATATGGGTATAATGATCACACTCTGGATTTTGGGGCCAAAACAATATGATTTGACCCGTTTCGGCTAGTTTATGTAAACTAGTTACATAAGCCGAACCGTGCGCGCAAAAGGCGCAACGGGTAACCATAAGAGTCCTACACTGTTTTCCTAAGTCAATATGCTTTAAAGAGGTTGTGGTATCAGTAGGATACCTTCCATAATGCCCGGAACGAGTTTAAGTTCATATTATGCCCCGTAGGGGTATTTCGGTCTTTTTAAAGATTATAAAAGAGGTTTCTGAGTTCTACAGAAAATCTGAGTTTCCCGAACAGTTTATAAAGTCTAAAATACTTTATTTATTATTTAAAATCAGTAGCAACTGGAATCGGGTCAAAAGACTTTGTAGAACTCAAGTTATGGCCGAAAAGGGTATATTCGGTATTTACCGAACCGTTGCCATAACCGCAGGTTATGAGCAGGTTAAAAATAATTAAAAATCTTTAAAAATCCCAAAATATTATTTTACATCAGTGAGTAAAAGGTTTGGTGTCGAAATCCAGGTTTAGATAGGCGTTATGCTAATTGCGCTAGTAAATTACTAAAGTTTCCGTAATTTGCGCTATTTAGCATAACTCTTATTCTGGACCTTGGATTGACGTGAAATTTTAGGGACATGCTTAGAAATCAGTAACTAAGGTTACGGTTCTTTCACATGTCCGAAATTCTTGTTTTAAATTAAAAAGGGCGTTACGGTCAACTTTTAAGCATTTAGTGGAAATGTGTAAAAGACTCGGACAAACAACGAACCGGTCACAGAGGGTTATACCATTATGTAACCTGGTCCTAAGAGAGTCCTAAGGCATATCTAAATCATACTTTTACGGGTCAGAACTGAAGTCAATGCAAAAGTCAAAGCTTTGCGACTTTCGGCCCCGAACCGGGTCAAAACAGTAAATGGTCGGATCAAACAAGCTTAGACTAGTTAATATACTTATTATCATGTTTTATGAGTGTTTAAACAGGTTACATATCATCTACATTACCGATTATGCAAGAAATCGCAAAATAGCATTTCTGTTGACTTTTTCTAAGCACGTTTGACTCGACATTTGGACTAGTTAGAGTGGGAATCAGAGGGTGCCCTTCTAGAGGTTTAAAGCCCACATGATTACCAACATATAACTATCTTTGATTCGACAAACCACCGGACCATTTGTGATTTATCGTAAAGTCAATCGTTAATTACGACGGATTGACTTTTAAGCTAAACTAAGCAAAAACTAAGCCACAAAAGGGTAGACACACTTACAGAAGCTTGGTGCACGACTAGGGATGATAGAAGAATGGTTTAGAGCTCCAGAGATGAACTAGAATGCTGATTTGAGGTGTGTTTCAATTGTGCACAATGCATTGGCTTTTATAGTGAAAAACTTAGCTCAAGATCATTACAAATCAACCTACAAGGGTTCATGGATGATCAGCAGGTGTCCTAAGGTGCTAGGGGACATGTAGAGGGCGCCCATACTTCAATTAATGCTCAAATGATCGTTCACAAGCTCAAACATTGAATCTGTCCAAAGTTTCTGCATCTGGGACTCGTACGCGGCCCGCATTAGGATTCAGCAACTCGGACGCGGGCCGCATGAATCCTAATGTCAGAAAACGAATCAGCAACTGGCTCGCGGCCCGCATTAAATCACCCTTAACCTTAACGCGGCCCGCATTAGACTTGATTTACAAGATTTTCAAATCTTTTGTACTGATTAACCTGACCTTTCGGTTTCGAAGGGGTAACTTTGCGATTTGGCCCTCGATTATTTACCACTAAGGGCCTCGTGCCTTTTACCCGCATTGTTAAGTCCCCGGTTAGTTTAATTACTATCCGAAAAGCCTTAACTTTTATTGTTGATGCTTTTAACCCCTCGCATACGAATTTGATCATAACTTTCTCGTTTTAAAATGGAACTTCGCGAAATTTATATAGTATATTCTAGTGAGCGTATTTTACTGTTACAAAGCCTCGGGTTCGTCAAAGGGTCACTCAGAGGTATAAATTAAACATGTTGACACAATTAACCCCTGTAGCTTGTAATCTCTCACTTTCTCCCGCGTTTTGCCCCGTACGATCCATGATTTATTCGTTTGAAGGTACGAGCATCATTTAGGGTTACTATACAGTATATTTACCCTTCGTTGAGATTTATAACCCTCGAATTTACATACTTTCAAGGTTTGTCATCTTTAGTCCTTTATTTAATATTTAATGCCACGTGTAAACTCATGACACGTGTCAACATATTATTGGACACAAAATTTCGAGGTGTTACATCCTCACCCCCTTAAAATAAATCTCGACCCGAGATTTTCTGAAATAAATAAGGGTATTTTTCTTTCATCGTGGATTCAACCTCCCACGTGAATTCGGGACCTCTACGGGCATCCCACTTGACTTTTACTATAGGTACATGCTTCCTTCGAAGCTTCTTTACCTATCGATCTTCAATCGACAAAGGTTTCTCCATAAATTTCAAGCTCTCATCTATATGCACATCTGTATGGGGTATCACCAGTGATTCGTCAGCGAAGCACTTTTTCAGATTGCAGATGTGGAACACATTGTGAATTCCATTGAGCTCCTCCGGTAGGTTTAACTTATAGGCAACTGACCCGACACGTTCGATAACCTCGAAAGGTCCTATGTATCTCGGGCTTAGTTTGCCTTTCTTACCGAAACGCATCACCCCCTTCCAGGGTGATACTTTAAGCAACACTTTTTCACCTACTTCGAAGTGAAAATCCTTACGCTTTGGATCCGCGTAACTTTTCTGCCTATCTCGGGCAGCTTTGAGACGGTCTCGAATCTGGACAATCTTGTCCGTCGTCTCGAAGTCTATCTCTGGTCCTGATAATTGGACATCTCCAACTTCCGCCCAACAAACAGGCGATCTACACTTTCTACCGTATAATGCCTCGAAGGGCGCAACCTTAATGCTGGTATGGTAGCTATTGTTGTAGGAGAATTCGATTAATGGTAGGTTCTTATCCCAACTCCCACCCAAATCGATAGCACATGCACGTAGCATGTCTTCCAACGTTTGAATAGTACGCTCACTCTGACCGTCTGTCTGAGGATGGTAAGCCGTACTAAAATTCAAACGTGTGCCCAAAGATTGCTGGAAGCTTTTCCAGAAATGAGACGTGTATCTAGTATCTCTGTCGGAGATAATAGACACAGGTATGCCATGTAAGGCTACAATCTTATCAACGTATAACTGGGCTAACATATCATTGCTATAAGTCTCCTTGATGGGTAAGAAATGAGCTGACTTAGTCAGTCTATCGACTATAACCCATATTGTGTCATTTCCTTTCCTCGTCTTGGGTAACTTGGTAATAAAATCCATAGTTACACATTCCCACTTCCATTCGGGAAGTTCAGGCTGTTGTAGCAAGCCTGATGGCTTTTGATGCTCAGCTTTGACTTGCGCACAAGTCAAGCATTTGGCTACATAAGCGGCTACAGACTTTTTCAAGCCTATCCACCAATAATTTGCCTTTAGATCCTGATACATCTTATCAGCTCCCGGGTGAACAGAATATTTGGAACTATGGGCTTCCCGGAGGATAACATCTCGTAGTCCTCCATAAATTGGAACCCATATTCGTCCATTTAATCGTAAAATTCCGTCCTTGCTAAGAGTTAACTGTTCTTCAGTTACTCCCAGCTTCTCTTTAGGATAGTTAGCTTCCAACACAGCTTCTCGCTGTGCAGCTAACAACCTTTCAATCAAATTATTCTTCACTTCAATGCTCTTGGCATTGATTCGGATGGGTTTCACCCTTTCCTTTCTACTCAGGGCATCTGCGACTACATTCGCCTTGCCGGGATGATATCTGATTTCACAATCATAATCATTTAAAGTCTCCATCCAACGGCGTTGCCTCATGTTTAATTCCTTCTGATTAAACAGATGTTGAAGGCTCTTGTGATTAGAATAGATCACAAACTTGATACCATACAGATAATGTCTCCACAGTTTTAGTGCGAACACAACGGCACCCAACTCCAAGTCATGGGTGGTGTAATTCTTCTCATGCACCTTTAAATAGGCAATAACTTTGCCTTTCTGCATGAGCACACATCCCATGCCAGTGTGTGATGCGTCGCAGTAAACTACGAACTCTTCGGTACCTTCAGGTAAAGTCAGCACAGGAGCGTTGCTCAACTTTTGCTTCAGAATATCAAAGGACTCTTGCTGCTTGGGACCCCAAACAAATTTTACCTTCTTCTTGGTCAGGGAAGTTAAGGGCGCAGCAATCCTTGAAAAATTTTCAATGAAACGCCTGTAATATCCTGTTAACCCCAGGAAACTACGAATCTCTGTAGGCGTCTTTGGCTCTTGCCAATTCATTACGGCTTCTACTTTAGCGGGATCCACCTGGATACCACGCTCGCTGACAACGTGTCCTAGAAATTGGACTTCTCGTAGCCAGAATTCGCACTTGGAGAATTTGGCATAGTGTTTCTCATTATGCAGGAGTTTGAGAATACAACGAAGGTGTTTCTCATGGTCAGCTTGGTTCTTAGAGTAGATAAGAATATCGTCGATGAAAACGATGACAAATTTGTCTAAGTACGGCTTGCAAACGCGATTCATGAGATCCATGAACGCAGCCGGTGCATTAGTGAGCCCAAAAGGCATCACTAGGAACTCATAGTGACCGTAACGAGTCCTAAATGCGGTTTTATGTACGTCTTCATCTCTGACTTTCAGTTGATGGTAGCCTGACCTCAAATCGATTTTTGAGAAATAACTTGCCCCTTGTAACTGATCGAACAAATCGTCGATCCTCGGCAAGGGATATCTATTCTTTATCGTGACCATATTAAGTTCGCGATAATCGATGCACAGACGCATCGATCCGTCCTTCTTCTTCACAAACAGGATAGGTGCTCCCCAGGGAGACGAACTTGGTTTGATGAAACCTTTAGCTAGCAGTTCATCCAGCTAGGTCCTCAACTCCTTCATTTCGGTTGGTGCTAGCCTGTAAGGTGCTCTAGCAATAGGTGCTGCTCCAGGGATGATATCGATCCTGAATTCCACTTGCCTATCTGGCGGCAAACCAGGTAGATCTTCGGGGAAAACTTCTGGATATTCCTAAATGACGGGAATGTCTTCTATATTCGGTTTTGGCTCATCAAAAATCACCTGTGCCATGTAGATGACACAACCCTTCTTTAGACATTTTGAAGCCTTGAGCATAGTCACTTGCTCAGGCAATCCGTACTGGGTATCTCCCCGAATGTTAAGCGATTCACCAGTCGGAGTCCTTATCACGACTTGCTTTCTGTTGCAGACGATTTGGGCCTGGTTGTGAGATAACCAGTCCATACCCAATACTAGGTCAAAACCGACCAATTTAAAGGGAAGTAGAGATAGAGGAAAAGAGTGGTTCTTAATGGATATCACACATCCATCTAACACAGTGGAGACGGTTTCTATGGTGCCATCTGCTAGCTCTACCTCATAAATCACATTTAAGGTTTTGACACGCATATTCAGCAATTTGCAAAATTTATGATCTACGAAAGACTTATTAGCGCCCGAATCAAAAAGTACTCTTGCAAAGATATCATTTACGAGAAAAGTACCTCTGATCATGTTATCATCTAGCACTGCTTCTTTCACCTCCATCCTGAAGACTCTTGCATTGGTCTTCTTGGCCTCTTCCGGCTTCTTGGCATTCTTAGGGCAGTTGGTTCGAATGTGCCCCTTCTCGTTGCAACTGTAGCAAGTTGCATCCTTTATCTTTTTGCAATCCACGGTCTTGTGGTCCTTGGACTTGCATAACCCGCAAGCATATGACTTCGACTGAGTCTACGAGTTTGATTCGAGTCTACACTTTCCAAAGTGATGTCTCTTGCAATTTTTACACTTGGGCTTCTCACCAGACTGTTGCCCATCCTTCCTTGACTCAGACCCTCTCTTGTTGTCACCGCTTCCACGGTGTTTCTTGCTCGACCTCTGTGAAGTATCATCTTCACGCTTTCTCTTCTCAGCCTCTTTGTTCCTCAGCGATCTTTGTCGGACCGCATCAAGAGTAAGGGACAAAGATATGTCGGCTACAGATCTAAAGGTCGCTGGCAGAGAGGCCTTTACGCTTGCCTTTATCTCGGGGGCTAAACCACCGATAAAACGAGCTATTCTCTTTGGCTCCGGGGTTACCAGATACGGAACCAACCGGGACATCGTGTTGAAGCTTGTGAGGTAGGCTTGACAGTCAAGGTTCGTCATTACCAATGACAGGAAGTCAGTCTCTATCTTTTCAACCTCATGTTGAGGGCAGTAATTCTCCTTGATGAGAGAAATGAATTCCTCCCATGTCATGCTGTATAGAACAGCCTTTCCCGAGGCCTGAACCAAAGACCTCCACCAAGCCAGGGCCTCGCCCTTGAATGATTGTGAAACAAACTTTACCACATCTTTCTCTGCACAGCCACTGATGTCCACCACGGTATCCATCTCGTCTAGCCACGTCATGCAATCTACCGCTCCTTTCTCCCCAGTGAAGTCTCGGGGTTTGCATGATACGAAGTACTTGTAGGTGCAGCCTCTGGCACGAGATGCATCAGTATACACCTTTTCTGGACGGACACTGTTTTCATTGGACGAGTGATTATCATCGTCCTTTTTAGGCTTGGACGGTGGTTTGCTGTGAGATTTTGAGTGGGTTTTCGGCTTTGAGTGTGGTTTAGATATGGTTCTGCTCCGGGATTCAGTATACTCCTCGTATTGTCGATCCAGGGCTGCCTTAACAGCATTGTCGACAAGAGCTTTCAATTCTGCGCCCGTTAAATGAACCTGGGCGTTATCGTATTCGTCTTCTTTCGAATGACTATTCTCCCCACTAGGATCAGCCATGGTAATTTGAATCTGCTACAGAAGATAACGAAGAATTTTATTTAGGAGTTTATTATGGAATTGTCTTTTATGGCAATTCATTAACCATGGTAAACAGAGACCATATCTGGTTAATTTGTTACTCACTTTTATTTAGGATTTGAACATAATCTATCCTAATTACAAACAATATTGTTAGTGGCATAAAAGCCTAGTCACGAGGACGTTTTTATAATATTAGCCGGGATTACAGAGAATCAAGGCATGAAGGTTTGAACCGTAGTCCTTTTACCTTTTCTGACAGGGAGTCATAGACTACCACTGCCTTTTGCATTATATGACAATAATTATGGCCCGTAGGCATGACATCACTAATGGATGTTTTATAATTTGGCCCGTAGGCACTACATCGCTAATGGATGTTTAATAAGTTTGGCCCGTAGGCACTACATCGCTAATGGAGGTTTAATAAGTTTGGCCCGTAGGCACTACATCGCTAATGGAATGATCATCTTTATTGATGATTTAACCCATGATTTATAAATCATTAATTTGGGCTTTGGAATCCTTAGAAGGATTCTTATACAAGAATGACGCGTGCGATTTTAACGAATCACATCTGCCATGAATGTTAACATGATTACAGAGGTTAACAGGAAATCTGAATCTTTTAATCAGGTCTTACCATCTTGGCCGGATCTTATAAAGACACCTGGCTAGGTTTCACTCTTAAGATTCTTTATTTAGGCAGATTTAAATTTAAAAGGAATGATTTTTGATTTATTTCATATATAGTAATAACAAAAATGAAATTTATAACATAACATTCCATAAACTTCAAATATGATTACACGCTGCCCTAAACGGGACTTTTTAAATAAATAAATACCTACGCAGAGGTTTATAGAAAAACAAGTCCACGCA
Source organism: Helianthus annuus (assembly GCF_002127325.2). Classification (NCBI taxonomy): domain Eukaryota; kingdom Viridiplantae; phylum Streptophyta; class Magnoliopsida; order Asterales; family Asteraceae; genus Helianthus; species Helianthus annuus. Next base: position 102,974,465 of record NC_035438.2, on the reverse strand, counting down.
GGGACCAATACAAGATAGATGTCCGCGCAGGGACTAAAAGATAAGTCCGCGTAGGGACTGAAATACGATAAATGTCCTCGCAGGGACTAAATTGCAAATACAACAATACATAAGGAGACTAATGATCTCGTTTCTTCCTTCCTTTTAGTAGGTTTGCTAGGCCCTTGAGAAATCCGCGATTACTCTTACGTTCTTGTTTGAAGTCTCGTTCCACACGGTTTAAACGGTGGAGTATTTCTTCTTGCTCCGGTGGAGAAAAACGTGGCTGTTGCGACGGTTGCTGAACCGGAGGTCTAGGAGGTATTGGATACCCATGAGCTGAGTAATCTGGTCTCCAAGAGGTTCCATGGAGAGCATTGTAATTAGCCGCTACCACGTATGGATCGGCATCATAGTTATAGTTGTAGTGCGTGTGAGTCGGCTGCTCAAACGGATTGTACGCGGTGGAAGCGCCGTACGCTGGTATCGGATTGTCATATCCGAATGGTGGCGGAGGTGGTGCAACTGGTGCAGAATTCACCTCTGCAGGGTGACCAGAAGGTTCCCCTAGTTGTGGTTCTTCTTCAGGCACTGACGGAAAGTAACTCGCACTCGAGTGGCGAAGGGTGCTGAAATGGAATTCCCCTCCTCGGGTGGACATCCGTGCGCCTGATCTTCTACGCCTTGGCGGATCTGGAATTACTGGTTGAACCGGTGGCGGTGGCGGTGGCGTAACGGCCACAAACCGCGAATCCTCAGAAGGATCCTGTTGTTGCTGTTGGTCGTGAGGCGAGAAATGATGTGAAGGTGTAAAGTACCAATTACATTGGTCAAACCTCGCCTGGTAGCTGTTGGGACCTTGATAGGGTGTTCCATGGAAGGATGACCCATCAGAGATCTCGATTGGATGATTCAGAGTACCCCTTGCAGGCTCGACAGGGTCTGTATCCTCGTCCATATCCACTGCATTGTCTTCAGAAAAGTGATCCTCTGGTCCTAAAGGGTTATACCCTATTGGCTCTTGGACATAATCCGCCGGGTTAAACTGTCCTACGAAGAAAGGTGAAGGATCGCCATAAGAACGGTGCGAAGCAGATCGCTGGAGAGGTATAAAGGATGGTTGAGGGTTATTGGGATTGTTTTCCGAATCTGGTCCAAATGAATGACGGTATGAGGGTGTTGAGCTATGCGAGGTAGAATGTCTCGCAGGTTCAAAGAGGTTTCTTCTTCGTCTCTGTGGTTCTTCACTCCTTGTACTGGAAGGAGCTCGCATGTTCGAAGGTCCAGCCTCGTGATCATTGTGAGTAATGATCGTCCCTTTTCCTCTTCCTCGTCTTCCACGTCTGATTGCAAGTGGCATATTTCCTGCTTTCAAAACTTTAAATAACAATAAACAATAAAAAGACAATTGGAATAACAATTCGAATTTGTCCTATGTTCTTGTCTAGACTCAAGTATGTGCAATTGTGTAACTGAGATTAAACACAAAGGCTAGTGTTTAATTCACTCAGTGTTGGCTCTGATACCAACCTGTCACACCCCGATTTCCACGTGTCTCACCGGTGGGCCCGGTGGAGGATTACCGTGATGTAGTTGGCAACAATACAGTCAAACCACACAATATATGAATGCACAGCGGAAGCATAAAATAATTATATTTCAATCATTGTTTGTAATATCAAATGTATTACGAATAGTCGAAAGGTATCCACAGGGGATCAAATAAAAATATAAGTATTGTTCAACAGACGTAGGCATCTTAAGCTTGCGAGACTCTTTATGATGCTAAGGAGAATATCCAGCCAATTACGCATAGTACCTGCATTTAGTCTTTTTGGGAAAATACATCAGTTTACACTGGTAAATACATTCAACCGACACTTTTGAAAAATGTTTATTAAAATTGATTTGAATGCACAAGGCACAAACTCTTTTATAACTTGGGAGAATTATTTAAATATATAATCTTGTTAACGAATTACATGTTCCTTATGCGTTCAGTAGCCCGGATCAAGTCCGGGTTAAAGATCAATAGACACACCACAGCGATCTATTTATGCATTGACGAGTGTACGCCTACACTCCGCGCTTAGGTCGTGGCCATTTCGTAAAATGATGCCAGGGATATCCGGGACATGGTCATTAACCCCCCAAAGGCTTTTAAGTAACAAGACTGTTTAAACGAGCCGATCAAATTTATTCAATTACCCACTCAATCGGTGGAGAATTTGATGCCCGATCAAGCGGTATACTATATACCGTAACCCAAGCCGTATAACGGAAAATAAGTTAAAAGTATTTACCTTTGCAAGTATTAATCCTTAATCGAAATAAATTGCAGATAGCTTTTACTGGTCTCCTAATCTGGAACGAAGGTTTAAATTAATCTATTAGAATCCTAACGGGTCTTTAATTTAGCCGTAGCTTAGACCGGCCAGTTTCAACGGATAGTTACGGTTTAATCGCGTGAAAGGCGAAAACCAGGAATGGAATGTGATTTTGACCCAACAAGTTTGAATACTTGTTTTATATGGGTATAATGATCACACTCTATATTTTGGGGCCAAAACAATATGGTTTGACCCGTTTCGGCTAGTTTATGTAAACTAGTTACATAAGCCGAACCGTGCGCGCAAAAGGCGCAACGGGTAACCGTAGGAGTCCTACACTGTTTTCCTAAGTCAATATGCTTTAAAGAGGTAGTGGTATCAGTAGGATACCTTCCATAATGCCCGGAACGAGTTTAAGTTCATATTATGCCCCGTCGGGGTATTTCGGTCTTTTTAAAGATTATAAAAGAGGTTTCTGAGCTCTACAGGAAATCTGAGTTTCCCGAACAGTTTATAAAGTCTAAAATACTTTATTTATTATTTAAAATCAGTAGCAACTGGAATCGGGTCAAAAGACTTTGTAGAACTCAAGTTATGGCCGAAAAGGGTATATTCGGTATTTACCGAACCGTTGCCATAACCGCAGGTTATGAGCAGGTTAAAAATAATTAAAAATCTTTAAAAATCCCAAAATATTATTTTACATCAGTGAGTAAAAGGTTTGGTGTCGAAATCCGGGTTTAGATAGGCGTTATGCTAATTGCGCTAGTAAATTACTAAAGTTTCCGTAATTTGCGCTATTTAGCATAACTCTTATTCTGGACCTCGGATTGATGTGAAATTTTAGGGACATGCTTAGAAATCAGTAACTAAGGTTATGGTTCTTTCACATGTCCGAAATTCTTGTTTTAAATTAAAAAGGGCGTTACGGTCAACTTTTAAGCATTTAGTGGAAATGTGTAAAAGACTCGGACAAACAACGAACCGGTCATAGAGGGTTATACCATTATGTAACCTGGTCCTAAGAGAGTCCTAAGGCATATCTAAATCATACTTTTACGGGTCAGAACTGAAGTCAATGCAAAAGTCAAAGCTTTGCGACTTTCGGCTCCGAACCGGGTCAAAACAGTAAATGGTCGGATCAAACAAGCTTAGACTAGTTAATATACTTATTATCATGTTTTATGAGTGTTTAAACAGGTTACATATCATCTACATTACCGATTATGCAAGAAATCGCAAAATAGCATTTCTGTTGACTTTTTCTAAGCACGTTTGACTCGACATTTGGACTAGTTAGAGTGGGAATCAGAGGGTGCCCTTCTTGAGGTTTAAAGCCCACATGATTACCAACATATAACTATCTTTGATTCGACAAACCACTGGACCATTTGTGATTTATCGCAAAGTCAATCGTTAATTACGACGGATTGACTTTTAAGCTAAACTAAGCAAAAAATAAGCCACAAAAGGGTAGACACACTTACAGAAGCTTGGTGCACGACTAGGGATGATAGAAGAATGGTTTAGAGCTCCAGAGATGAACTATAATGCTGATTTGAGGTGTGTTTCATTTGTGTACAATGCATTGGCTTTTATAGTGAAAAACTTAGCTCAAGATCATTACAGCTCAACCTACAAGGGTTCATGGATGATCAGCAGGTGTCCTAAGGTGCTAGGGGACATGTAGAGGGCGCCCATACTTCAATTAATGCTCAAATGATCGTTCACAAGCTCAAACATTGAATCTGTCCAAAGTTTCTGCATATGGGACTCGTACGCGGCCCACATTAGGATTCAGCAACTCGAACGCGGGCCGCATGAATCCTAATGTCAGAAAACGAATTAGCAGCTGGCTCGCGGTCCGCATTAAATCACCCTTAACCTTAACGCGGCCCGCATTAGACTTGATTTCCAAGATTTTCAAATCTTTTGTAATGATTAACCTGACCTTTCGGTTTCGAAGGGGTAACTTTGCGATTTGGCCCTCGATTATTTACCACTAAGGGCCTCATGCCTTTTACCCGCATTGTTAAGTCCCCGGTTAGTTTAGTTACTATCCGAAAAGCCTTAACTTTTATTGTTGATGCTTTTAACCCCTCGCATACGAATTTGATCATAACTTTCTCGTTTTAAAACGGAACTTCGCGAAATTTATATACTATATTCTAGTGAGCGTATTTTACTGTTACAAAGCCTCGGGTTCGTCAAAGGGTCACTCAGAGGTATAAATTAAACATGTTGACACAATTAACCCCTGTAGCTTGTAATCTCTCACTTTCTCCCGCGTTTTGCCCCGTACGATCCATGATTTATTCGTTTGAAGGTACGAGCATCATTTAGGGTTACTATACAGTATATTTACCCTTCGTTGACATTTATAACCCTCGAATTTACATACTTTCAAGGTTTGTCAACTTTAGTCCTTTATTTAATATTTAATGCCACGTGTAAACTCATGACACGTGTCAACACATTATTGGACACAAAATTTCGAGGTGTTACATTTAGTTTTGAAACTAGCCTGTATTTCCTGCGCTATGTTACTATTTGCATAAGTCACGATTCACAATCTGTTACAACTATTTAACGGTACATGTTTCTCAAACTAGTTATTTTTCCTATCACTGATCTATCTACACTTTCTTATTCTACATTTTTTATTTCTTAATAACTTCTTTTCAATGTGTCCATAGATTGATACTCAGTACCCTACCACTCCTAAACTCTATATTATTATAGGTACACCTGCATTTTAGAGTGTGTAGTTTGGTTTTATTTGGTGATTTACTTTTGAAACTAGCCTGTGTATTTCCTGCGCTATGTTACTATTTGCACACGTCACAATTCACAATATGCTACAACCATTTAAGGGTACATGTTTCTCAACACCCTATGGTTGTGGATATTGTTTCTATTTTGTTTGCATCAGGACTCCTGGTGGACGATCTAAAGTTTGGTTTGGATCGACTTATACACACGTTTTTGTTGCATTAAATATTAAAATACGTGTACGAGACCCAACATTCATATCTATCGAAATCAACTCTCATGGAGTCTAGTAATTAGGCTGTCATTTGAGCATCGTGGGGCAATCGTTTGGTTTTAAGGCTTAGGTCATAGTTGCGAAACTAACTAAATGTCATTTCAATTTATATCCAAACGACCGTTTGAATGAGAGCGGTAGTGTAAGATTAGGAGGGGATGGTGTGGGGATAGCAACCCCCTCTTTGTTTCTTGTAGTATTGCATGTTTATATGTTATATGTTTACATGTGTACAAATAAAACTACCACCTATTTATAATTTTCTACTACATAATTTATTTACATTAATAGCCAACATGTACCAAATAAGTTCTACGCCTTTCATTTGGCTAAATGAGGAAAGTTCAAGGGAACTTCCTCAAGGGTTTGAGCCTTCTTGACTTGTGTATAAGTCCTATCCCGAGCAATCAAGTCACATAATCAACTACTCTTTACATCGTGCATAATTAATATCATATTCAATGATAATAGGTTAGCTTTGTTATGATAATTTTATGTATGCCCTTACAAACTTACAAAATATGATATATACCCCTACAAAATTATAAATATCATATATACCCTTACAAAGTAGTTGAATTATCATATATATCCAATTCATTAAAAATAATTTAATAAAAGACAATTCTAACTTTATTTTTCTATAACTTTCAAATCTCATATACGACTGTTAAGTTCAAATATTATATTTACTCTTTTCTAGCTTAGTTTATTTAGCTTAAATATTATATATACGAAGAATACTATTCTTTATGGAAAAAATAAAAAAATAAAAAAAATGGGTAAAAATAAATTTAAGGTTAAAACGTGTTATATAAAAATATGATGTTAAAAGATGAGCATTTATGAAAACTTAGAAGTTAAAAAATATAAGTGTAAAATGATTATTTATTATATTGTTTTTAATAAATTGGGTATATTAAGTGTTTTGCCGTTCAAAAAAAAAAAATTGGGTATATTTTATATTTTAATTAATTTCTAAAGGCATATAAGATAGTTTTTGCTTTTGTTGGGTATATATGAAATTTTCAAGTTTGTAAGGGTATATATGAAATTAATCCTTATTTTTAAGTTTCCATATATAAACATATACTCATTATAAGGCTATAGGGTTTGGTAATAACTTATAACCCTTAAGACCACCATTCCATTATCTTTCATGTCAGCTCACTCTCATCCACCATCCAAATCCATCATCATATATGGCGTGGTTATGACCCAAACCACCATCTCTATTTTTTAAAGTTTGTTTTGTATAAAATATGTTTAACTAATTAAGGAAAGAGAGGTGAATGGTTGCCATGGTTTAAACGATGCAAACCATGATGGTTCCCTAAGAGGGGTGGTGTATCACATCATCCACCATCCTAGGTGGCAATTCATGACCCATCCCATTCCCCCATACCCATTAGCCTGAGACATTGAAAAAAAGCTCAAAATTGCATTTCCGTTCCTGGATTAGAACTACCAATGTTAAGAGGAGAAGACCTAGATGTTTCATGTTTTATATTATCCAATACTATAATTTTCAACATTTTAGGTATAAATGTGTTATACCTTATGCTTTGTGGGGTTTTTCAAAAACATTTTGATTATTTTTTACTTTTAACCTAAAACTATTTGATTCTTTACTTTTAACCCAAAAATCAAAAATATTTGATTTTTGGGTAAATTACTTCTTGAGTCCCTGTGTTTTAGGGGTTTTTACCATTTGAGTCCAAAATCAAAATGTTTAACTCCCTGTGTCCCTATAGCCACTTTTCTTAACAATTTGAGTCCAAATTTCTAACACAGTTTGAATTCTGTTGTTAAGTTTTGTTAAATGACCAAATTACCGTATAATTAAAAAATAAAAAAACTAATTTATTTAGATTTCTCTCTCTCTCTCTCTCTCTCTCTTATAGATCTCTCTCTCTCTCTCTCATTATCCCTGTCTCTCTCAAGCCATCAGATCTGCATCAATGGCCACTCGTAGCCCCTCCACCAGCCCCGTTCTCAACCTCCGTCGCTGACTGACGTGTTCGTAGATCGAAGAAGAAGTGATGTTGATTCGTCATTGGAGGATGAGAGAGATAACGGTTCAAGAAGAAAGTTGAAGGACTTGCTCGTGACTTCATCGTGTTCATCTTTATCACCGGCGGTTGAGGAGATCGGAGGTCACGGTGTAGATGATGGTTGAAGCCATCGGTATTTGAAATCCTTCCCTTCAGGTTTACACTATGTAGATGAAATCCTTCCCTTCAGGTTTACACTATTTATTAATCATTTTATTTCCTTCTATGTCATAACAAATGTTAATACAGTTTATTCTTATCATCCTAATTTACTATATTTAATCTCAGATTTGGTAACATGAACCTACCAATTGATGATATTGTTGCAGCATTGCTTTTGCCAATATGTGAAATCAATATTCATCAAGACAGTACTCTATCAACCTCTCCTTTTAATTAAATATGTTATAGGTTTATTTTGGTGTTTCAGCGTTGCTCGATGCCTCTTCTGATGATGGTCTTAAAACAGAAGAAGAACATAAAGAGGTAAATTTTTAAAGTGTGTTCGCCTTCATCACCGCCTCTTCTAATGATTGTCTTCTTAAAGCGGTGGGGGTGGTGCGTTGGTGGGGAAGATGTCACACCCCGACCACGTAAAACAACAAAACGTGGCGGAAACGTCGGGGAGTGTCGTAACAGAATCATTGTTTCATAGCCATGGATTTAAGTGTTTTGTTTTATTGAATTATTGAACTCATTGTTTTAATACAACTCAGATAAATACAAATAATTGTTTCTCAGTTTTAAAGTCGCTAAGGCACAAGTCCATCCTATGTGTAGCATGCATCAACAATCATCACATAGCAGTACCTGAAACATATATGAAAATAGGTACGTCAGCATAAAAATGCCTGTGAGTAATATAGGATTTTGTGTATTAGATTCATGGCTTTGGATAATGCAAGAAAAGGTTTTATGTTTTCAAAAATCCATGAATCCAATGTTAAAAGTTTTGTTTCTGAAACGTGTTGTTTTGGAAAAAGGTTTATAGCATAGACAAAAATATACTTTGGTTTTGAAAAGTTTGTATAAATAGTATAACAAAGTATACTTTGGTTTTGAAATAGTAAAATAGGTAGTATATCGAAATATACTTTAGTAATCAAAATAATAGATTTGGTAGTATATCTCACGTATACTTTGGTTTAAGGATAAAAGTATTGGTAGTATATCAAATTATACTTTGGTTAGAAAATAGCATATTAAGCTATCCTTTGGTTTGAAAATAGCATATCAACTATGCTTTGGTAGCATATCAAAATATACTTTAGTTTATGAAATATCAAAGTCGGTAGTATATCAATCTATACTTTGGTAAACAGTAGCATATCAAACTATGCTTTGGTAAATAACAAAGTAGTATGTTAAAACACATGTTGGATTTTGTACATAGTATATCAAAATATACTTGGTAGATCACATTTGAGAGCACATCAAACTATACTTTTATAGTATATCAACATATACAAAGAAAGTGTGATTTGGTATTCAATCAAGCCTTAGTGTATGAAACTACACTTTGGAGACTATAGAAATACCACAAAGGCAATTTCTATTTGGTTAAAATTTGGTTTCTGACATTCCATACAACAGGAATGGGGTGTCTAGTCCTATAGCGCTATATCGTACTACCAATCGGCTGGGTGAATGTATAAAAATAGGTACAATCCAACAATTAGTTTTATAAGTTTTTGAAAATCAGTGTTTAAACCATAGGTAATCGTTTAATCTATCAAAAGAATATGTACTAAGCATGTGTAATCATATAGTTTAAAATCATGAAAATAACAAATAGGCATATATGTTTCACCCCAAAACCAATTGAAAACAGTAAAAGGGGGAACTATGTACTCACTTGAGATTGCAAGTATCCTTGATTAAGTGTCTTAACAAAGCTCGGGAAATCAAGGAATCAAGTGGTACCTAGTATGGAATCACTAGGTTAAACAATCGGATCCTAAATCGGGAGATAGGATAGAATGAGGTTCTATAAATCAAATGAGTAATTGAACTCATATGGTATGATTTAATAATCCCAACATTCTGATTTGAAAGTCTACCTAAGTGCTTTTGACCCGTTTCGACACATTATGGTAACATAAGCTACTATAAGGCGTTGTTAGTGTAAAACTATGGTAGGATGGTTATCTATGTGCTACGTCAAGTCTTACATGCCCAATTATCCCTAAACATGTTACTAAATCAGATTATATGTCAAAAGTTGATCACATATGCAAAATATGGATTTATGCTTCAAAAGGGCGTTTTGGTCATTTCCTATGGGCATACAAGCTAACTAGCAATGACTAACCAATCCTATGTGATCATAAGGTATAACCTCAGTGGTTATTCCCTATGCAACTATGATCACTAACTAAGATTGGTCGGATCTTAAAGATCGACCAAACGGGTCGGGTTCGAAAGTCTAAGCGGTTGTTTAGACCGCTTAACTTAGGACCCTAAACAAGCACTAAACTAATAGTGATGAGTTAAACATGTCAAAACATGTTTAACCTACTGATTTGGTATCAAAACAAAGTGTTTTGATACCTAAAAGTAGTTCCGTTGCAAAATGCGTGCTAAAACGCATTTTGTGACACCCCGTTGAAACACACTAGCTTGACAGTGGCTGCCTTAACTTTCGGGACGAAAGTTCTTAAAACTTGGGGATAATGTGACACTCTAGGTTTTTCCGAACGATCACCTTGTAATATTTTGTGTGTATATAATTATTATTAAATGGAAACGTGATTTTTACATGATATGTGTGATATGTATGTAATATATATATATATGTATATGTATGAGAGTCGAGACCACGACTCGCAACCACCCGGTTGCGAGTGGGCCACTCGGTCTCGAGTGGGCCTTTGAGCCGTAACCGGTTTGGGCCGAAACCCCAAGCCCAACCCGAAAACCCCTCTTGTATAAATTCCAACTTTCTCCTCATTTCCCTCATTTGCTACACAAACATACCCACACTTCTCCTATTTCTCTCCCACTAGAAAACCCCAAAACAACATTCCATCTCTTCCAACTTTCGGACCAAGCAAGGATCTCGGACAAGGACTCGGTCAAGACCATCACTCGGACACTTCATCTTCCCTCATTTTCTTCCTTTATTTCGGCTCATTCTTCTTCTTCACAACCGGTTAGTGTTGTTTCTATGTGCATGAAATTTATGTATGTTGTATGAACTAGAAATGCTTGGTTAGTAGTGTTACACATGATTTTTGGGTGAATTGTGAAGTTGGATTATGTGTGTTAAACCTTAAGTATGAATATTTGCTAAACATGTTTAAAATAACTAGAAATGGTAGTTTAAGAGAGTTCATGGCCAACCAAACTATACTTCTTTATTTCTTGCAAAAATGATGATGTTAAACATAAGATTTCGGCTACAAACATGTATGTTTCTTGTCCTTGCATGATTGATGAATATGTAAGTTTTAGTTCATAAAATGAATGGTTATGTTGGACATAAAAACCCTAGGATGTTGAATATGGATGAACTTGTTATGAATATGTTGAATAATGGTTGAGTATTTGAAAACCCTTGTGATTTGATCCATATTTGGTTGATAGACAGTTTGGGTAAGTTGTTAGTTAAACCCTATTGGTTGTTTCCTGATTTGGGGACTGATGTCTTGTACCAACTAACCTGACTTAGTCTGCATCATCACGTGTACATGAAAGGGACATTTTACGACTCGCAACCACAGCATTCCGACTCGAGACCACGCAGTTGCGACTCGCAACCATAGCATGACAAGTCGAAACCACACGATTACGACTCGAGACTACGACGGTTGCGACTCGCAACCACAACGTGACAACTCGAGACCACGGTTGCGACTCGCAACCACAGCGTGACAAGCCGAGACCACCTGGTTGCGACTCGAGACCAGCCGGTTGCGAGTGGGCTGTCCATTTTGGTTATTGGGCCAATATGTGTTTAACTTGGGCTATCTGTTGACTGGATTATGTGTTGCTGTTGACTGCTTAATTGTTTAGGCCGGCCCAATAACCCCACGACTGTTTATTTGTATGTATGTTACGTGCCAGTATGTGTTTTACGTGAATGCTTGTATACCGAACCTGACCTATACCGGTAACCATGTTAGGACGTGGTGACCAGCGTGTCTGACCAAGTAACCTAAATCTACCGAGCAACCCAAGGTGAGTTCACAACTTAAAAGCATGCGTCCCGGTGGTTTGGGACACGAGACTAAAACAACCCTATCCCCTTGAAAAGGGGATACCATTTACATACCTTCCCTAGTTATTGGGAACAAAACTTACTTTCCTTCCCTGGTATTGGGAAACCTTTTGGATAATTACTGTTTATACGGATTGCAACTAACGGCACTAAACGAAACTCTATCACTCAAGTCCCTACTACAAATACCGATTAGTCGCCGGGGTCAGGCGAACGGGTTATTAGTTGATAGCGCTATTTAGGTGTTTACCAGCCTCACACCGTGCCCTGGTTTGGGATCGGTCGTGAACTAATGTACTCAGGCATCCGTCAATGATGATAGAACATTGACATCGGGGCATCCTGCGGAAACGCAACGGTTACCTAGTGTTCGGTATTGGAAAAACAGTTTAGTCGCTAACTTTTGGGGTAGCTCCCCATGGCATGTATAAACGGATAAATTAACTGGTGAAACAAGTTTTTTGGAAATTAAAACTGGACAACTAGTGAACTCACTCAGCATTATTGTTGACCCCTTACTGCATGCCTTGCAGGTAACCCGTGACGAAGGAGCTTGCTGCTTGGGAACGTGTAGTGTCTGTTCACCCTTGTGTTGGGTGTCACCTTATTTGGAATTATGAACTTTGTTTAAACTGCCTTACTTATGCTTCCGCTACTTATTAACTGTCTGAACTTAAAACCTTAAACTCTGAACTTGATATTTGCTAATCTTATGGTTAGTAAGTATTACTTTTGTTATCAACTTAATTATTCAGTATAATTGGTGGCTGGATCCTGGTCAGTCACGCCCTCGAAGCGGGTGTTATCCGCAGGTGGATTTTGGGGGTGTGACAGATTGGTATCAGAGCCATTGGTTATAGTGAACTTGGTTTTAAAAAGGGGAAAATCTTTTTGGAGAAAACCAGACTATAACCCGTGACTCGTGACGACACTACACTCCAAGTGCAAGGCTCGACACATTTAACCTCATAGCTCGGACCAGTGTTTACCTGTTTGCTTATGTTTCCTGATTTGCTATACGTACTAGTATGCCTAAATCAGATAGATACACCTCTCTCTTCTATCTCATTCTCGCTACACTACGACCTCACACTCATATTGTGTTTTCTGGTTATGAAGACAATGAGTGGACGCGGAAGGGGAAACATCAACATGACTCAGGCTCAGTTCACTAACCTACTCAACACAGTGGCTGCAGCTTTCGCAGCTCACCCTATAGGTAAGCTCGTTGTTTTAGGATGTATAGATCCTACCGCCACATCGACTTTTCGCCTCTAAACCTATACGTTTCGCTTCTCACCCTATAGGTCAGCATGCACCTGCGCAACCACCAGTGTGTACTTTCAAAACTTTCATGGATTGCAAGCCTCTCCCTTTCAACGGCACTGAGGGTGCCATAGGTCTTCTGCATTGGATTGAGAAAATTGAAGCTGTTTTTGCTGTTTGCGAATGTCCCCCTGCGAATTGGGTGAAATTTGCTACTGCTACGCTTGAAGGAAGCGCGCTTTCTTGGTGGAAGGCGCAGATTCAGATGTTTGGATTGGAAACTGCAAATGCTACTGCGTGGGAGGATTTCAAGGATATGATTAAGGATGAATACTGTCACCGGGATGACATCCACAAGCTTGAGAATGAGTACTATGAGCTCAAGATGGTTGGGTCGGAAATTGAAACTTACACCAAGCTGTCTAATGACTATGCTGCTCTTTGCCCAAATATGTCTCGACCTATGTATCGAAGAATCGAACTGTACATCAAGGGTTTGGCTCCAGAAATTCGAAGCTATGTAACTTCAGCCAACCACACTACCATTCAGCCGATCGTTCGACTTGCTCACAAACTTACTGATCAGGCCGTAGAAGAGGGCCGGTTGCCCAAAAGGATCAGTGCTACTGTCGGAACTTCTAGTGACAACAAGCGTAAGTGGGAAGGAAATCAAAGCAAGGATGCTAACCCCACTCAGGCCCCAGCACAGCAAAGGAAAACTGAAAACAACAAGGGCACTCAGCAACAGGGTGGCTACCGGGGAAGCTACCCTAAGTGCAACAAGTGTAACAGGCACCACAATGGGGCATGTAACAAGGGCCAGTGTCAGCGATGCCACAAGATGGGGCACGAAGCCAAGGATTGTAGAAGTCAGCTCCCAGCAAGACAAAATCAGCAACAACCCCAACAGCAACAGCAGCAAGGGAACGACCGAGCGTGTTTTAAATGTGGGGCAACAGGGCACTTTAAGAAGGATTGCCCTGAACTGAATCAGAACCGCAACAATAATCAGGGAGCTGGGAACAACAATCAAAACAACAATGCTGGGAATGCAAGGGGAAGAGCTTTCGTGATTGGAGCTGGAGAAGCAAGGAATGACCCCAATGTCGTGGCGGGTAAGTTCCTACTCGATGATCGTTATGTTTCTGTGTTATTTGATTCTGGTGCCGATGCTAGTTATGTATCCCTACGTATTAGTAAGAAGCTTAAGCGTCCGCTTTCGTTACTAAGTTCTCCTCATATCGTCGAGTTAGCTAATGGTAGAAACATCGAGGCCTCACATGTTGTCAAGGGCTGCAAACTAGAGTTGTCTGGTCAGACATTTAGCATCGACCTTTTCCCTGTTACTCTTGGAAGCTTCGACGTCGTTATTGGTATGGATTGGTTATCCAAGCATCGCGCTGAGATCCTCTGTCAAGAGAAAGCAGTTCGTATTCCTCGCCGTTCTGGCAAACCCCTCATTGTACAAGGTGGCAAAGGTGGAGAAATCTCCGGCGTTATCTCGTTCTTGAATGCACAGAAGTGTTTACGAAAAGGGCACACCGCTATCTTAGCACTTGTTACCAACACGCAGGAAAAGGAAAAGAGGATTGAAGACTTTCCAATAGTGCGTGACTACCCCGAGGTATTTCCTGAGGAATTACCTGGACTCCCTCCCCATCGTCAGGTCGAATTCCAAATCGAGCTAGCTCCCGGAGCAGCGCCTATAGCTCGTGCACCTTATCGACTAGCCCCCGCAGAATTGAAGGAACTCTCGACGCAACTACAAGAACTATTGGATAAAGGGTTTATTCGCCCTAGTTCATCACCCTGGGGAGCACCGGTACTCTTTGTTAAGAAGAAGGATGGCACGTTCCGAATGTGCATTGATTATCGTGAGCTGAACAAGGTTACCATCAAGAATCGTTACCCTCTCCCTCGAATCGACGACCTATTCGATCAGTTGCAAGGATCGAGCTACTATTCCAAGATTGACCTGCGATCAGGCTACCATCAGTTAAGGGTCCGTAATGAAGATATTTCCAAGACTGCATTCAGAACTCGTTATGGTCATTATGAATTCCTCGTTATGCCCTTTGGAATGACCAACGCGCCTGCGGTGTTCATGGATCTCATGAACCGAGTATGCAAACCCTACCTCGACAAGTGTGTGATCGTGTTTATAGACGACATCTTGATCTACTCGAAAAGTCAGGAAGAGCATGAACAACACCTACGCCTTATCCTCGAACTCCTTCGCAATGAGCAACTGTATGCCAAGTTCTCGAAATGCGACTTCTGGCTTCGAGAAGTCCATTTCCTTGGACACGTGGTTAACAAGGATGGAATCCACGTTGACCCTGCAAAGATCGACTCTATAAAGAATTGGCCTACCCCTAAGACTCCCACTGAAGTTCGCCAATTCTTGGGATTGGCAGGTTACTACCGCAGATTCATTCAGGGATTCTCAAAGATTGCACAACCCCTCACTACGCTCACTCAGAAAGGCGTCACCTACAAGTGGGATGAAGCACAGGAATCTGCTTTTCAGAGGCTTAAGGATAACCTCTGTAGTGCTCCTATTCTCTCGTTGCCTGAAGGCACTGACGACTTCGTAGTTTATTGCGATGCATCTATTCATGGGCTCGGTTGCGTGTTAATGCAACGCGAGAAAGTTATTGCTTACGCCTCTCGACAACTTAAGACGCACGAAAGGAACTACACAACGCACGATCTGGAGCTGGGAGCAGTGATCTTTGCGCTTAAGATATGGAGACACTACCTGTACGGTACCAAGTGCACCATTTACACCGATCACAGGAGTCTCGAGCATATCTTTAAGCAGAAGGAATTAAACATGCGACAACGTCGATGGGTCGAACTTCTGAATGATTATGAGTGCGCCATAAAGTATCATCCGGGCAAGGCCAATGTTGTGGCAGACGCCCTCAGCCGGAAAGACACTATACCAAAGCGCGTGCGAGCATTACAACTTACCATCCAGTCTAACCTCCCTACCCAGATTCGAAATGCCCAGATTGAAGCTCTGAAACCGGAAAACATCAGGGCTGAGTCCCTGCGAGGATCGAGGCAGCAACTAGAACAGAAAGAAGACGGCGCCTACTATGTGGCAGGGCGCATTTGGGTCCCACTTTACGGAGATCTACGAGAGCTTGTGATGGACGAAGCCCATAAGTCCCGTTACTCAGTACATCCTGGTTCAGATAAGATGTACCACGACTTAAGAACCACATACTGGTGGCCTGGCATGAAAGCCCACATAGCAGCCTATGTTGGCAAATGTTTGACCTGCGCAAGAGTCAAGATCGAGTATCAGAAACCAGCAGGCCTACTACAGCAACCGGAAATCCCGAAGTGGAAATGGGAGCAAATTTCCATGGATTTTGTTACAGGACTACCTAGATCTCAACGCGGGAATGATACTATTTGGGTGATAGTAGATCGATTGACTAAGTCTGCACACTTTTTGGCCATTAAGGAAACAGACAAGTTTTCTACCTTAGCAGAAATCTATTTAAAGGAAGTAGTCTCCAGGCACGGGGTGCCAACTTCTATTATTTCCGACCGAGACGCTCGTTTTACTTCCGAGTTGTGGCAAGCTATGCACAAATCCTTTGGCTCACGTTTAGACATGAGCACCGCTTATCACCCGCAAACGGATGGGCAGTCTGAACGCACCATCCAAACCCTGGAAGACATGCTTAGAGCATGTGTGATCGATTTTGGCAAGAACTGGGAGAAACATCTACCGCTGGTGGAATTCTCCTACAACAACAGCTACCACACTAGCATTCAGGCGGCACCTTTTGAGGCACTGTACGGTCGTAAATGCCGATCACCTCTTTGCTGGGCGGAAGTAGGTGACAGTCAACTCACAGGCCCAGAACTAGTGGTAGATACAACGGAAAAGATTTCCCAGATCAGGCAACGCATGGCGGCAGCTCGTGACCGTCAGAAAAGCTACGCTGACAAGCGTAGGAAACCGTTAGAATTCCAGGTCGGGGACCGGGTTCTACTTAAAGTCTCACCCTGGAAGGGTGTGGTTCGTTTTGGTAAACGAGGCAAGCTGAATCCACGATATGTTGGACCATTCGAAATTACCGAGAAAATCGGTAAGGTTGCTTATAGATTGAACCTGCCTGCAGAGCTGAGTGCAGTGCACAACGTATTTCATGTATCTAACCTGAAGAAGTGTTTGTCGGATGAAACACTTGTAATTCCTTTCAAGGAACTCACGATTGATGAACAGCTACACTTTACTGAGGAACCGATTGAGATCACGGATCGAGAGATCAAAACCCTCAAACGTAGCCAGATACCCCTTGTGCGAGTTCGTTGGAACTCACGACGCGGCCCAGAGTTTACCTGGGAGTGGGAAGACCAGATGAAGTCCAAGTACCCCCAGTTGTTCCCTAACGAAAACCCCAACACTGAAGCTACGACCGAATTTCGGGACGAAATTCCAAACTAACGGGGGGATGATGTGACACCCCGTTGAAACACACTAGCTTGACAGTGGCTGCCTTAACTTTCGGGACGAAAGTTCTTAAAACTTGGGGATAATGTGACACTCTAGGTTTTTCCGAACGATCACCTTGTAATATTTTGTGTGTATATAATTATTATTAAATGGAAACGTGATTTTTACATGATATGTGTGATATGTATGTAATATATATATATATATGTATATGTATGAGAGTCGAGACCACGACTCGCAACCACCCGGTTGCGAGTGGGCCACTCGGTCTCGAGTGGGCCTTTGAGCCGTAACCGGTTTGGGCCGAAACCCCAAGCCCAACCCGAAAACCCCTCTTGTATAAATTCCAACTTTCTCCTCATTTCCCTCATTTGCTACACAAACATACCCACACTTCTCCTATTTCTCTCCCACTAGAAAACCCCAAAACAACATTCCATCTCTTCCAACTTTCGGACCAAGCAAGGATCTCGGACAAGGACTCGGTCAAGACCATCACTCGGACACTTCATCTTCCCTCATTTTCTTCCTTTATTTCGGCTCATTCTTCTTCTTCACAACCGGTTAGTGTTGTTTCTATGTGCATGAAATTTATGTATGTTGTATGAACTAGAAATGCTTGGTTAGTAGTGTTACACATGATTTTTGGGTGAATTGTGAAGTTGGATTATGTGTGTTAAACCTTAAGTATGAATATTTGCTAAACATGTTTAAAATAACTAGAAATGGTAGTTTAAGAGAGTTCATGGCCAACCAAACTATACTTCTTTATTTCTTGCAAAAATGATGATGTTAAACATAAGATTTCGGCTACAAACATGTATGTTTCTTGTCCTTGCATGATTGATGAATATGTAAGTTTTAGTTCATAAAATGAATGGTTATGTTGGACATAAAAACCCTAGGATGTTGAATATGGATGAACTTGTTATGAATATGTTGAATAATGGTTGAGTATTTGAAAACCCTTGTGATTTGATCCATATTTGGTTGATAGACAGTTTGGGTAAGTTGTTAGTTAAACCCTATTGGTTGTTTCCTGATTTGGGGACTGATGTCTTGTACCAACTAACCTGACTTAGTCTGCATCATCACGTGTACATGAAAGGGACATTTTACGACTCGCAACCACAGCATTCCGACTCGAGACCACGCAGTTGCGACTCGCAACCATAGCATGACAAGTCGAAACCACACGATTACGACTCGAGACTACGACGGTTGCGACTCGCAACCACAACGTGACAACTCGAGACCACGGTTGCGACTCGCAACCACAGCGTGACAAGCCGAGACCACCTGGTTGCGACTCGAGACCAGCCGGTTGCGAGTGGGCTGTCCATTTTGGTTATTGGGCCAATATGTGTTTAACTTGGGCTATCTGTTGACTGGATTATGTGTTGCTGTTGACTGCTTAATTGTTTAGGCCGGCCCAATAACCCCACGACTGTTTATTTGTATGTATGTTTCGTGCCAGTATGTGTTTTACGTGAATGCTTGTATACCGAACCTGACCTATACCGGTAACCATGTTAGGACGTGGTGACCAGCGTGTCTGACCAAGTAACCTAAATCTACCGAGCAACCCAAGGTGAGTTCACAACTTAAAAGCATGCGTCCTGGTGGTTTGGGACACGAGACTAAAACAACCCTATCCCCTTGAAAAGGGGATACCATTTACATACCTTCCCTAGTTATTGGGAACAAAACTTACTTTCCTTCCCTGGTATTGGGAAACCTTTTGGATAATTACTGTTTATACGGATTGCAACTAACGGCACTAAACGAAACTCTATCACTCAAGTCCCTACTACAAATACCGATTAGTCGCCGGGGTCAGGCGAACGGGTTATTAGTTGATAGCGCTATTTAGGTGTTTACCAGCCTCACACCGTGCCCTGGTTTGGGATCGGTCGTGAACTAATGTACTCAGGCATCCGTCAATGATGATAGAACATTGACATCGGGGCATCCTGCGGAAACGCAACGGTTACCTAGTGTTCGGTATTGGAAAAACAGTTTAGTCGCTAACTTTTGGGGTAGCTCCCCATGGCATGTATAAACGGATAAATTAACTGGTGAAACAAGTTTTTTTGGAAATTAAAACTGGACAACTAGTGAACTCACTCAGCATTATTGTTGACCCCTTACTGCATGCCTTGCAGGTAACCCGTGACGAAGGAGCTTGCTGCTTGGGAACGTGTAGTGTCTGTTCACCCTTGTGTTGGGTGTCACCTTATTTGGAATTATGAACTTTGTTTAAACTGCCTTACTTATGCTTCCGCTACTTATTAACTGTCTGAACTTAAAACCTTAAACTCTGAACTTGATATTTGCTAATCTTATGGTTAGTAAGTATTACTTTTGTTATCAACTTAATTATTCAGTATAATTGGTGGCTGGATCCTGGTCAGTCACGCCCTCGAAGCGGGTGTTATCCGCAGGTGGATTTTGGGGGTGTGACACATTTTGACCAAACTTTGACTCGTCACTACACCTAGTTAACATGGTAATCAATAGGTATAATCGCTAAGGATTATAACCATCGTGATTACAATCACGTTGCAAAGTTCAACCGAACTTTGCGTAGACCATTGACTGGTCAAACTGAAAGTCAAACACTGTTTGACTTTCTAAACTAGTAAGCAATAAAAGAATGAAAGAATGCTCACTAAGGGTCCTTGCTATCTTTTCTACAAAGAATAAGCTTCCAATCAGATTAGAAAGCTCCCAAATCAGATGATAGAGAAGAGAAGAGAGGAATGAGCAAGGAATTCAAATGAATGGCCTTGCTATTTATACTTGTTGCAAGATCATAAGATCATTCCATGTGTTTGTGTGGCCAACAAGGAATAATCTTGACCCTACAATTGTTAAGAACTGATTGGGAACCTTGGTGAACACTTAAACTTGCTCAGCACACCAGAAATTTGCACAAACAGCCCCCAAAGATCAAACAGTTTGCTGAAACTCATTTATGGTCGCTGGGCCTGCCTTACGGACTGTAAGGACATGGGCATACGGTCCGCAAGCTACCTGCAGACCAGCAAGTTTCACACTTTGACAGTTTTGGCCCCTGTACTAGTATAAGCTCATTTCAGGCACTTTTGACCCCCGTTAAGCCATTTTCAAGGCTCTCCAAGGTCAATAAAGTTTAGAGGACTCAAAATGTGCTCGGAAAAGTCTCGGATGTCGGCTCGTTTGGTCGTACGGTCGCGTTGTTCGTTAAATTACGACGAAACTAAAACGGACGTGAAAACAAAACAAATTAAGCGACGAATGGTATTTTTGCATGCCGATCACTAAAACAAAAATATTTTAGTGTGTACAAAAATTTTGGATGACCAGATGTGGCCAGAACGTAAGATATGCGCGGAAATGCAAACTTACGCCGATTTTGACACTTTTAGTCCCTACAAGATCGTGTAAGCATATTTTCGCACACCGAACCACTCAAAGATTATTTCTAAGCTATGTTTAGGTTATGTGGGTTATGTTTAGCTTATGATCAAGTTCCGGACTATACGTTACCTTACGAATCGGTATAGTTTCGTAGTTTGATGCAAATAGTCCCTGCGATCGAATAAACTTGCTTTTGCCATACCAAACCTTCCAAAACTTATTTCTAAGTTATGTGAAGGTCATTTAAGGTATGTTAAGCCTATTTCAGTATTCCGGAGTGTTTGTCACGTTAAACTGATTATGTTTACGCACCAGTGCGCGTATAACCTTCCAGCAAGCGATTTAAAGCTCGAAATCGAACAAGAATTGATATGTGCAAAAGATACACATATTTATACAAATCCCAAGTATGAAACACAATATTTCATTGGATTTGCATTTGTTTGGTGTTCGTAGTGACACAGGTGTCACAGTCTCCCCTACTATAGGAAATTTCGTCCCGAAATTTAATTCTAGAGGAAACTTGTGAAGACAACTGTGATTGTTTCGCTTTCGAATGAATCCTCCGTTTCCCAAGTAAAACTCTAGGTCACGTTTGGATTCTTAGTGAATCTGTTTATTGCTAAGATGTTGTCATTGTAGTAACAAAAACATGGGGTTTCGAACAACGGGTAGGAGAATGTTTCCTACGAAGACTATTATAGGAAACTTGTGTGTGCTCGAGATCAGAGCCAGAGATTGCAAAATAGAATGATATTGGTCAAGGTCCAAGACTTCTAGTAACTTGAATAACGCTACATTCGCAATGTATTAAGGAACACTTATATATAGGAAATACCAGCGGCGTATCCACCATGCCCTTTTTACATTATTCCCGTCTCGTTATTCTCATCACTATAGGTTTTTAACACATGACAAAACATGTTGTGGTTTCTGTGCACTGAATTCCATAATTACGTATGCATCCATAATTACGTAATTCCTTGCACAGTCCGCACAGTTCATTTCATAACGTGTAGGGTAAAATCAATCGAACAAACATGAAATGACTTGACTAGATCACCAACAGATCTTTTTAATTAAATCAACGAACGATCTTTTTAACTAGATCAACACATGATCTCCTTATCTAGATCGTCATATGACCTCTTTAAATAGACCATTTAAGGGATCTTTGTAACTCCAAAAACCAATAATCGTTTTGAAACAGCACTTTGGAATCCAAGGTTCTGACTATTTGCATAGAAAGCTCCTTAAGGATTTAAGATAGTACTTTGAGTATCCTTCTGAGAATCTAACATATGAAAATACGGAAGATTCTACCAGGACTTAGATAGAGAGCTTTAGAATTACACCTAAACACAAAATCACCAAATTGTGTATTCGTTAATTTAGTCATTAGCTCGTTCATGAATTAATGCATTTTGAAGTACACTAGAAATCCAATCACGGACTTCAATTAGTACTTTAAAACATCCTCAAGAATCTAACTATGAAGATAGGAAGATCTTTATAAGGATTTGGAATTCGTGTAATGAATATGTTTTGAAGTCCATGTACTAGGCATATTAAGGCAACACACGAAGCAAAATGTACTTGATAATCATGTACATAGTCACAATACATGGGTCCAGTTAAGGGCCCACGAAGGTACCTTTAGATATCAAATCAGGGATTTGAAATGGTACTTCAAGTATTTGCTTAAGAAATTAAAATTTGTACCCTGTACTTTTGTCTCTTAAAAAGAAATTACAATTTGTACCCTGTACTAATGACCCGCTCACCATAGCCTCGGCGATTAAGTCGATATAAAGGGAGGGACTTCGCTGATAGAGTTCTAGTCTAGTAAGTCTAACTCCGTCCCAACAGGATGAGGAATTCTCATTCCTGAACACGTCCCAAGGACGAGGAATCCCTATTCCTGCACCCATTCCCATTCCCACCGGGAATTACCATGCTTTGTAGAAAAGTGTGAACTCACCTCGGTTTGCTTGGTTAGATTAGTTACTCTAATAATCAGTAAATCAAGCACGTCCTAATAAGGTACAGATAACAATCAATTTCTCATACACAACACATATGGTTTATCTACCCATTACTTTTATCACATATCACACAATTTAAACGTCAACGCACTTTGTTAAGTTATATATTATTTTACCCTAAAATAATATAACGGTAAAATAAACAAATATTCACACAAGAGTTTTAGTATACAATATATATATTTTAAATATATATTTATCAAATTTTATTTACAAAAGTCAACCTCCGATACTTGGTGTTTTGTTACAAAAATTATGGCGAAGTTTATATTCGAAATGCTAGTTATAAAATACATCCGTAACGCTTGTTTTAGAAAAATATTTTCTAAGTGTTGGGATTTTCGTAAATTTCGCCAGAGTTTCCTTTGTAAATGGAGGTGTCCATGCTTACTAGCATATCATTTTCTTTTCAAAAATTCATTCAACAAAATCTCAATCAATCAACATACAATCTTCTATTTACCAAACTTGTTAAAAACAAGCATAAACTATAAACTCATGAACTTGAAAATTTATAAAAATATGTAGTAACTTACTAGCATACTTAGTAAGTCTTGTTACCTTTTAAAATGTGATTAGTTCTTTAAAAACTTTATTTTTAAAGACTTTAAGTGTTTACAACTTCCACCATATTTTCTAAAAATATTTCTTCATGAAAGTTTCTAGTTACACAAGTGTTTCTACACTTGTTTATCCACCAAAAATGTGATTAGTTTTTGTAAGGTCCAATATTTAATGAAACTTATATTTTTCACTTGGTTCTTTTGAGAAACCACTCATGGATCTTTAGATCTACAAGATTGTAATCCTACTTTGATCTTTATTTTCAAGAAAACATTTATTTATTCAAGTTCATAGTTTATGTGTGCATGATTCCATCATCCTACACATTTCTAACTTTCTCATCTTGCTAGTTCATGTTTTTATTCATGATCTAGCAAGTCCATATGATGATCCATGCCATTTCTACTAGCAAACAAAAATAACCAAGCATCATAACACAAGAATATCATGATTTCTTCATCATTTTAACCATACTTCATCACTATGCTAGTTTATGTTCAAGACTTCTTCATAAGATTCATTAAAGTTCTTATCATTTTGATCACTACACATCATTAACCACTTAAATAATATGTAAAATGCAAGGATCTAAGTTCTTACCACTAGTTCAAGACTAGGGAAGTTCAAGTGAAGAAAAGTGGTGGTTAATAGCAAATAGAGAAGGTCATTCCACTTCCAAGAACACCAAGCTTCGTTGTATGATCTATAACACCCTTGTATGCTTGTAGAATAGATGAAGATGAATGAATGATAGTGATGGTGGTGGGACTTGAGTTCGGCCGAAGCCAAGAGAAGGAAGAGAGAAGGAGTTATTGTTGAAGATGAAGATGAATGAATGGTTATCTAGAGGGTTTTATAAAGAACTTCCAACATGTTATTGTCCACTAGACTTAGTGTTCCCTTAGTACAAAGCAAACTCAATAAACAAATGAAGAAAATCAAGGGTGGGATTCACCCTTGAAACCGTATGGTTGGGGGGGGGGGGGTTGGTTGAGTTTCAACTAATTGGTTAGTGATCTAGTTTGAAGTCCAAAGTTAAGTTAGTGTTTTATGTGTGTGGTGTAATATATAGTGTGTTAGGGTGTTCGGGAACCTTAGCTAGCTTAGAAAAATAAAAACAATGCTTCTAGCATTATTTTGGTGTGTCGGGTAGTGTCCTGTTGTTCGGTTTGATACCGGTTCGTTAAAGTACTTAATTAATCTGTAAAGTGTCCTATATATATATATTTTTGTAACATTTTTAATTTTCAACACTCAGGAAAACATACCGGACTATTTAGTAACTTTTCTGCACACTACTAGTATGTTAGCAAGCATATGTAAGTATAACACAGAAATCAGAAAGCAGTTAAGTGATTCAGCATAGTCATGAAGTAATTTAATTATCATTAATGGATCGTACGGAATACATGTAATTTTGAGGGTTGTCACATTCTCCCCCTGTTAAGAGAATTTCGTCCCGAAATTTAGCACGTGGTTACTGAGGAAGCTAGTTATGTTGCGTTGGTTTCCTGGTTTTCCTGGGGTGTCACATCAT
This sequence comes from Helianthus annuus, assembly GCF_002127325.2. Taxonomy (NCBI): domain Eukaryota; kingdom Viridiplantae; phylum Streptophyta; class Magnoliopsida; order Asterales; family Asteraceae; genus Helianthus; species Helianthus annuus. The sequence continues at coordinate 102,949,543 of NC_035438.2, read as the reverse complement.
CCCCCTGTTGATTTGGAATTTCGTCCCAAAATTCTGCAGTAGCTTCAGCCTCAGTGGTGGTTGCACTTTTCTTAAACAGTTGGGGATACTTGAGTTTCATTTGGTCTTCTCGTTCCCAGGTATACTCTGGGCCACGACGGGAATTCCAACGAACTCGGACAAGAGGCATCCTGGTACGTTTGAGAATCTTAACATCTCGGTCAGTAATCTCTACTGGTTCCTCGACGAATCGCAGCTGGTCGTCGATAGTGAGATCCTTTAAGGGAACTATGAGGGTCTCGTCTGACAAACACTTCTTCAGATTTGACACGTGGAAAACATTGTGAACTCCGCTGAGTTCTTCAGGTAGATTCAACCTGTAGGCCACCTTGCCAATTTTCTCAATGATTTCGAACGGTCTGACATAACGCGGATTGAGTTTGCCTCGTTTGCCAAAATGAACTACACCTTTCCAAGGTGAGACTTTGAGTAGCACACGATCCCCAACCTGGAACTCGAGTGGCTTTCTTCGCTTATCAGCATAGCTTTTCTGACGGTCACGAGCTGCCGCCATTCGTTGTCGTATCTGAGTAATCTTCTCGGTTGTATCTATTACAAGTTCTGGGCCAGTGATTTGGCTGTCACCAACTTCTGCCCAACAGAGAGGTGATCGGCACTTCTGTCCATATAATGCTTCGAACGGAGCGGCCTAGATGCTGGTGTGGTAACTGTTGTTATACGAAAACTCAACTAGCGGGAGGTGCTTTTCCCAGCCATTACCAAAATCGATTACACATGCCCTAAGCATGTCTTCAAGGGTCTGGATGGTGCGTTTAGATTGCCCATCCGTCTGTGGGTGATAAGCAGTGCTCATATCTAAACGTGAGCCAAAAGACTTGTGCATAGCTTGCCGCAGTTCAGAGGTAAAACGCGCGTCACGATCAGAAATGATGGAGGTTGCCACTCCGTGCCTTGATACCACTTCTTTTAGGTAGATGTCTGCTAGAGTAGAAAACTTATCCGTTTCCTTGATGGCCAGAAAATGTGCAGACTTGGTCAGTCGATCCACGATTACCCAAATGGTATCATTACCGCGTTGAGATCTAGGCAGACCAGTTAGAAATCCATGGAAATTTGCTCCCATTTCCATTTCGGGATCTCTGGTTGTTGAAGTGGGCCTGATGGTTTCTGGTATTCGACCTTGACCCTAGCACAAGTCAAGCATTTACTGACGTAGGTTGCTATGCTGGCCTTCATATGAGGCCACCAGTATGTAGTCTTTAGGTCGTGGTACGTCTTATCCGAACCAGGATGTACTGAATAACGAGACTTATGTGCTTCATCCATCACAAGCTCTTGTAAGTCTCCATAAAGTGGAACCCAGATGCGTCCGTTAACATAGTAGGCGCCGTTTTCCTTTCGTTCTAGCCGCTGCCTCGATCCTCGTAAGGACTCAGCCCTGATGTTCTCTGCTTTCAATGCTTCAACCTGAGTATCGCGAATCTGAGTGGGAAGGTTAGATTGGATGGTAAGCTGTAACGCACGTACACGCTTAGGAATAGTATCCTTCCGGCTGAGGGCGTCGGCCACAACATTGGCCTTGCCCAGATGATACTTGATCGCACATTCCTAATCATTCAAGAGCTCGACCCGTCGGCGTTGTCGCATGTTTAATTCCTTTTGCTTGAAGATATGCTCGAGACTCCTGTGATCGGTGTAAATGGTGCACTTGGTACCGTACAGGTAGTGTCTCCATATCCTAAGCGTAAAAACAACTGCTCCCAATTCCAAGTCATGCGTAGTGTAGTTCCTTTCGTGAACTTTAAGTTGGCATGATGCGTAGGCAATGACCTTGTCACATTGCATCAACACGCAACCATGTCCTTGGATGGAAGCGTCACAGTAAACCACAAAATCATCTGTGCCTTCAGGCAATGAGAGGATAGGCGCGCTACAAAGTCTATCTTTTAAGTGCTGAAATGCGGACTCCTGTGCATCACCCCAACGATAGGTGACACCCTTCTGAGTCAGTGAAGTGAGAGGTTGCGCAATCCTTGAGAAATCCTTGATAAAACTTCTGTAATATCCTGCCAAACCCAAGACTTGGCGGATTTCTGTTGGTGTACGGGGTGCAGGCCAGTTCTTGATCGAGTCAACCTTGGATGGAGCTACATGAATCCCATCCTTGTTTATCACATGGCCTAGAAAGTGGACTTCGCGAAGCTAGAAGTCACATTTCGAAAACCTGGCATACAACTGCTCTGTTCGAAGAAGTTCCAGAATAAGCCTCAGGTGTTGCTCGTGTTCCTCCTGACACTTAGAATAGATCAGGATATCGTCGATGAAGACTATGACAAATTTATCCAGGTAAGGTTTGCACACTTGGTTCATGAGATCCATGAAGTCCGCAGGTGCATTTGTCAGCCCGAAAGGCATAACCAGAAACTCGTAATGGCCGTAACGAGTTCTGAATGCTGTTTTAGAGACGTGCTCCTCTCGGACTCTCAGCTGATGGTACCCCGATCTCAAATCAATCTTGGATTAATAACTCGACCCTTGCAACTGGTCGAACAAGTCATCAATGCGTGGAAGAGGATAACAATTCTTCACGGTCACCTTGTTGAGTTCGCGGTAGTCAATACACATTCTGAAGGTACCGTGTTTCTTCTTTACGAATAACACTGGAGCTCCCCAAGGCGAAGAGCTAGGACGTATGAAACCCTTTTCCAAGAGTTCTTGTAGTTGCGTGGACAGTTCTTCAAGTTCAGATGGAGCTAGACGTTATGGTGCTCGAGCTATGGGCGCTGCTCCAGGAGCTAGCTCGATTTGAAATTCAACTTGACTATGAGGCGGAAGACCAGGTAATTCCTCAGGAAATACCTCAGGAAAGTCGTGCACAATAGGAATGTCTTCGATCTTCCTTTCTTCCGCGGATGAATCAGAAACGAGGGCTAGAATAGCGGTTTGGCCCTTTCGCAAACACTTCTGGGCCTTAAGGAAAGAGATGATGCCTACAACAGTACCACCCTTATTGCCACGAATCACGAGGGGTTCTTCACCAGAACGAGGGACACAGACAATTTTCTCCTTGCAAATAATCTCCGCTTGGTGTTGAGATAACCAATCCATCCCAATGACAACGTGAAAACTACCCAGAACGATAGGAATGAGGTCGATAGAAAAGGTCTGATCGGCAAGGACAAGCTTGCAACCCTTAACTACATGTGTAGCTTCTAAACTTTTACCATTTGCTGACTCTACGATGTGCTTGGTGTTCAAAAGTGTTGGAGTACGCTTTAGCATCTGACTAACTTTTAAGGACACGTACCTAGTATCGGCACCCGAATCAAATAAAACAGTAACAAAGAAATCATCCAGAAGAAATTTACCCATCACAACGTTGGGATCGTTCCTTGCATCACCCTGACCAATCACGAACGCACGACCCCTTGCCCCATTACCATTGTTGTTTCCCCCATTGTCATTTCCATTCCCCTGATTGTTGTTGTTCTGGTTCTGATTTAGCTGGGGGCAGTCCTTCTTGAAATGGCCCTCAGCACCACATTGAAAGCACCCTTTGTTGTAACCTTGTTGTTGCTGCTACTGGCGTTGATTTGGTGGCTGTCGATTCTGATTCGCTAGACGCTGACTCATGCAATCCCTTGCAATGTGACCAGGCTTGTTGCATCGATGACAGTTTCCTTTACTACATGGCCCGCTGTGGTGTAAGTTACAGCGATTACATTTGGGGTGATTTCCCTTGTATCCACCCTGCCCTTGATTTCCAGAAGGCTGCTGACTGGGGCTCCTATGGTCCTCAATCCTCCGTTGCTGAGACTGAGACTGAACAGTGGTAGAGCCTTTGCCCAAATTTCCATCCCATTTTCGCTTATTATCATTGGGGGCATCAGTAGTAGCAGCGCTAATACGCTTGGGCAGCCTGTTTTGCTTAACTGCCTGATCAGTGAGACGATGAGCCAACTTGATGAATTGCTGAATGGTGCCAAGATTAGCTGAGGTTATGTGGCTTTGAATTTCTGGCACCAAGCCCTTAAGGTACAACTCAATGCGTTTGATGGGAGGGTCCACCATAGTAGGACACAAGATGGCCAGCTCGTTTGACCTCTTTGTATACGCCTCAATTTCCGACCCCGTCATTTTCAGATTGAAAAATTCCACCTCTAGCTTGTGGATGTCGTCACTACTACAGTATTCTTCCTTGATTAGTTCTTTGAAGTCATTCCATGGGGTGGCATTAGCAATCGCTAGCCCTAACAGTTGAACCTGTGCTTTCCACCAGGTTAACGCAGCACCTTCGAGTGTTCCGGTAGCATATTTCACCCTACGATCTTCAGGGCATTCACACATTTCAAAAACAGACTCAAGCTTCTCGAACCAGTGAAGAAGGCCTACAGCTCCTTCTGTGCCGCTGAAAGTACTAGGTCGGCAATCCATGAATGTTTTGAACGTACACACAGGAGGCTGAGCAGGTTGACCTGTGGTGTGAGAAAAAAGACAAGGTTAGGCACAAGGGTTGGTTCGCGAGGGTAGGTTCTAAACGTCCTAAGATGGGTTGATATGGCAGGTTATACCTCCTGCAGGGACAGCTGCGAGTGCCTCAGCAACTCGTTCATTGATCAAAGCTGTCAGCTGGGCTTGAGTTAGGTTGATACGTCCTCCGTGTCCATTCATAATCTTCACAACGAAGCAACGTAAGTGAGAAAAGTGTCGCGAAAGTGCGTAAGTGTGGGACGACAGGAGAGAGTAAGCATACAGGGTTTAAATAGCAATTATCACGTTTATTAATGCACAGTGTGAACTACCTTACCGACAATATAACATAAATCATACCACGTACAGGGTTCAAATAGCAATTATCACGTTTATTGAGCACTGTACAGGTTATAGTCTGGTTTTATCAAAAAGCTTTTCCCTTTTTAAAACCAAGTTCACTATAACCAATGGCTCTGATACCAATCTGTCACACCCCCAAAATCCACCATGCGGAGTATCACCGCTTGGAGGCGTGACATGACCAGGATCAAGCCACCAATCATATTGAACAACGTATTTAAGTAAATAAAACCAACCACAATACAATTGGTGACCAAAAGGAAGTTAACCAAGTTCAATTTAAACAACGGAAGCATAAGACATTAAACCAAAACTTAAGTTCGTAGTTCATAAGTTTAAAAATCCAAAACATAAGTTTCATAAGTTCATAAAGTTTGTTTATTAAGTATGGGACATATCAGTTCGCATCCCACAACGACCACCTCCTTGTGCAAGCCCTATAGCATCTAGTGACCTGCAAAGCATGTAACAACGAGTCAACAACAAAGTTGAGTGAGTTCACGGTTGGTTGTCCATTTTAGAGTTGTTTCCAAAAACGTAGTTTAATCTTAATCAACTATCCAGCCGTGGGGGGTTACCCCATAGTTCGAAAACATTTATTAGTTAACCATCCCATGTCCACCTTCCTTGGCTATCCAGCCCGGCACTCCGGCCGTGGAGGCTACCCCATTATTTAAACTACCAGACTCGTTTATCATATCGACTACTAACGAAAATTACTTGTGCCCTAGCGTCAGTGTCTATCATCACCGACGTGCCACAGTCCATTAGTACACGCCCGTCCGACTGGAACGGTGTGAGGTTTGTTAAACCTAATAGCGCTATTAACTAATGACCCGCTCGCCATAGCCTCGGCGATTAAGTCGATATAAAGGGAGGGACTTCGCTGATAGAGTTCTAGTCTAGTAAGTCTAATTCCGTCCCAACAGGACGAGGAATTCTCATTCCTGAACACGTCCCAAGGACGAGGAATCCCTATTCCTGCACCCATTCCCATTCCCACCGGGAATTACCATGCTTTGTAGAAAAGTGTGAACTCACCTCGGTTTGCTCGGTTAGATTAGTTACTCTAATAATCAGGAAATCAAGCACGTCCTAATAAGGTACAGATAACAATCAATTTCTCATGCACAACACGTATGGTTTATCTACCCATTACTTTTATCACATATCACACAATTTAAACGTCAACGCACTTTGTTAAGTTATATACTATTTTACCCTAAAATAATATAACGGTAAAATAAACAAATATTCACACAAGAGTTTTAGTATAAAATATATATATTTTAAATATATATTTATCAAATTTATTTACGAAAGTCAACCTCCGATACTTGGTGTTTTGTTACAAAAATTATGGCGAAGTTTATATTCGAAATGCTAGTTATAAAATACACTCGTAACGCTTGTTTTAGAAAAATATTTTCTAAGTGTTGGGATTTTAGAAAATTTCGCCAGAGTTTCCTTTGTAAATGGAGGTGTCCATGCTTACTAGCATATCATTTTCTTTTCAAAAATTCATTAAAAAAAATCTCAATCAATCAACATACAATCTTCTATTTACCAAACTTGTCAAAAACAAGCATAAACTATAAACTCATGAACTTGAAAATTTATAAAAATATGTAGTAACTTACTAGCATACTTAGTAAGTCTTGTTACCTTTTAAAATGTGATTAGTTCTTTAAAAACTTTATTTTTAAAGACTTTAAGTGTTTACAACTTCCACCATATTTTCTAAACATATTTCTTCATGAAAGTTTCTAGTTACACAAGTGTTTCTACACTTGTTTACCCACCAAAAATGTGATTAGTTTTTGTAAGGTCCAATATTTAATGAAACTTATATTTTTCACTTGGTTCTTTTGAGAAACCACTCATGGATCTTTAGATCTACAAGACTGTAATCCTACTTTGATCTTTATTTTTCAAGAAAACATTTATTTATTCAAGTTCATAGTTTATATGTGGATGATTCCATCATCCTACACATTTCTAACTTTCTCATCTTGCTAGTTCATGTTTTTAATCATGATCTAGCAAGTCCATATGATGATCCATACCACTTCTACTAGCAAACAACAATCAACAAGCATCATAACACAAGAATATCATGATTTCTTCATCATTTTAACCATACTTCATCACTATGTTAGTTTATGTTCAAGACTTCTTCATAAGATTCATTAAAGTTCTTATCATTTTGATCACTACACATCATCAACCACTTAAATAACATGTAAAATTCAAGGATCTAAGTTCTTACCACTAGTTCAAGACTAGGGAAGTTCAAGTGAAGAAAAGTGGTGGTTAATAGCAAATAGATCGAAGGTCCTTCCACTTTCGAGAACACCAAGCTTCGTTGTATGACCTATAACACCCTTGTATGCTTGTAGAATAGATTAAGATGAATGAATGATAGTGATGGTGGTGGGACTTGAGTTCGGCCGAAGCCAAGAGAAGGAAGAGAGAAGGAGTTGTTGTTGAAGATGAAGATGAATGAATGGTTATCTAGAGGGTTTTATAAAGAACTTCCAACATGTTATTGTCCACTAGACTTAGTGTTCCCTTAGTACAAAGCAAACTCAATAAACAAATGAAGAAAATCAAGGGTGGGATTCACCCTTGAAACCGTATGGTTGGGGGGGGGTGGTTTGGTTGAGTTTCAACTAATTGGTTAGTGATCTAGTTTGAAGTCCCAAGTTAACTTAGTGTTTTATGTGTGTGGTGTAATATATAGTGTGTTAGGGTGTTCGGGAACCCTAACTAGCTTAGAAAAATAAAAACAATGCTTCTAACTGTAGGATCGAGAATTGACCCGAACGAGTCATTCAGAGGCGTTCTTCTATGTTTCAGGTGTGGAATAACAAGAAACGTAGATAGAAATAACTTGTTCTTCACTTAATCTACTGATTATATTGACTTGACAACGTTTACAGCTCAAACGTCACACCGGCAGCACCTCGGTATGGAAATTGTCAAAGTTCATAATGTTTTGCTTATGAGACCCTTTATATAGGATATGAGGTTTCGCTTCAGTATAAATGTCAGCGAAACCTCAAGTGACATTCAAGCGAAACTATATAATGACATATAAGCGGAACCTCTACCTATGTCACTATAAGCGAAACTATCTATTTAAACACATACACTCGCCTATTTTCTCGTATATTGAGCCCTAATCTATATAATGCAATGTTTGACTTGATCCAAGACGAAATCAACAGATGTAGTGCACCAACAGACTCCCCCTCAGATGTTGATGGAGTCGTTCATCGATTCACGACCATACTGTATCTTCACATCTTCAGTCTTGATCAGTCTCTGGGCTTTTCTCTCACTCTATCTTCAGACTCCCCCTCATGATTTGCTGGAATTCCTTTGTTCTTCAGCATATCTTCAGGATCGTTGTCTGCCCTTCACAGGTTCTCTGGATTGATTAGCCTGGCTCAAACAGAGGCCTTTAGGAATCGAAACCTGGCACTCTATCTTCAGATCCATGATCAAAACCTGACTATACCTGCACATTCTTATCCCAGCAATAAAATTTCTAGTTTTAAGAACTTGAGTGCACCAACACTAACTCCCTCTCAAATAACTCTTCCTCAGATTATGATGAATCACTTGTTGATTGAACAACTATATTTTGATGATTTGAAGCACTCCCCCTCACAACAAGATCATCATGTCTAGCACTCGGAATTTTGAAAATCAACTTTCCAATATCAGTTGTCAAAAATCTTTTTGGCTTTTTCAAAAGATTTATGCTAAAACACACCCAAAATCTTTTTGGATTTTTCTAAAAGAAAGTAAATGACACCACTTGTAAAGACAGAATGAAGCAGAAATGAAATATATACAGACATATTTTTGTGAGTTCGTGTAAGAGGATCATATCACTTTATGAGACATGTCACCAACACCGTTAAGCTTGATTACATTTTCAGTTCAAAACAATTCACCTAGATTGTCAGTATATCGATCCACTGAAATTTTCACACAAAGTTCAACTGATCCGAGATACGATGTTAATGTCTTAGATACTAGTTTATTCGTGTGTCTCACTACTTGAATATACTCCCGTATCCAGATCCCAATATTCAGTCTTACAGGTGAGTATACCACAGCTGATATCTGTATAGGGGTTAAATGCGAGGGCCGTGAGAGCTCAGGTCGATACTTCCGTATACGCAGAGAGATGACGGCTTCGACTTTTCGGTGTGTCCCCTTTAGAGGATCTTTTTATTTCAACAGCAGCGACTATCAATTTTATTGTTTCATCAGCTTGCTGAGGGCGATGCTATGTTTCAAGCATTTGCGGAAAGCATTATCCGGGGACTAGGTCAGTACTTCCATACAGCAGAAGTCCCGGGATAATACCCCAGATATCACTGAGCATAAAGACCTAGTATCTCAGAATAAGGGACCTTTCAAACAAGATTTCAGGGATTACCTATATATCCAAGTTTGTGTTAACCCACAGAACAAGCAAGTTTGAACTTTTAGATTTATATCTCGTCACAATTTACTGAATGTGTAAAAACCTACTGACATATCCACAGTAAGATTGTTTATCACATATTATCTTTCCAATTCTTTAGCATGTTGTGACAGCCTACTGACGTACTATCATTTCCTCTTTTCACAACGAAACTCTTTTTTGAATTTATCATGTTTTTGGCTTTTTCAAATTTTCAAATGTTTTTGGATTTTCTGAAATTTCCCTACTCCCCCTAAAATGAAAACACATTTCAAAGGAAATTTGAAAACTACTAGACTCTTGACCCACTTGAAAACTAAAAAGTAAAACAAACTGTACAGAAACTTGACGACTGACATTGAGTCACCTCAAATCGCCATTCACTCGGCATAAACAATCTGAACTCCCCCTTTCACAAACCATTTTCTTATTTAGATTTCAAAACACTTAAGTTTGTTTTAATCAAAATGATTTTTCCGGAAAATGAGTTTGTTTTTACCACTTGTAAGTTAGCATCATATTCGGGGATATGGTTCATCATCTTGTCTATTTTAACCATATGTATAGTAAATCAAGTACAACTTAATGTCCCTGATTTACTATTTGCAGTTCAGAAACCTCTGTATCACTTGTAAACATACCAACAAATACCACTTGTAAGTAAAACAAATAATATCACTTGTAGGTTTTCCTGTAGGAATGAGACATCTAAAGAAACCTCTTTACCGCTTGTCAAATTAGTCAGAAAGATGCCGATTCCTGCTTCTCAATTACCAACCTGGAAGCTCCGGCGTAGTCCTTCAACCTGTAAAATTCAAACACTATTCAAAATCTTTCAAACACACTTCACAAACACTAGAATGATGTCGATTCCTGATCCACGATATAAACTTGGGATCTCCGGCAAAGTCCTAAGACTTCATGGAAAACAAACTTCCATCCAAGTCTTTTCAGACTTGATGGCTTTTAACTCTTGCGCAGTGGGGTTGTATGTTGCCTTTTTAGTCGCATAAAAATCTTTAACCCCCTTTGCTTTCCCGTTCAACATTTTCCTAAAAATTTTCTTAACACTTCCATTAAATGTTTTTAAGACATCAAATTCATTTTTCTCAGTATAAAACTGTTTCGAGATATCAATTTTCCAATTTTCTTTTTAACTTCTTCAAATTTCAGTGATGGAAAATCATCATCATTCACTGAAATTTTCTCCTCAACCTGTGGCTCTTCTGGCTTTGTGGAACCAGATTCCTCACCGACATTCACATCAACTTTCTTAACAACCCACATTTGGTTGTCTTTTCCTTTCTTTTCATACAAATTCCTCTTCGAACATTCACTAACCTCATACGTTGAGTTTTCAAAAAATTTAAGTCTATTGGTTGGTGGTTCAACATCAACAACTTTTTCTTTTAATTTCTGAGAAACTCCCTGTTTTGTTTTTGCATTCTTTGAACAATTCCAAGCAATGTGACCAGCTTCATTGCACTTGTAACAGGTTCGAGTCTCTCTTTGATAAAACACTTCAGTTCCATTCTTCTTCCTTTCAGCAAGAAACTCTTGATTTGACTGTCTCCAGAATGGTTTCTTCTGTTCCTCATCTGAGCTTCTACCTGACACAAATTCTGTTTTTGTTTTAGAATTTTTATCATTTTTATAATTTTCTGGTGGAATAAAACCAAGACCTTTCTTTTTCTAGCTACTATTTTGGTTAGGTTTCTTTTGAAAACCGGAACCAGAATTGTAACCTTTTTTCTTGTTTAACCGTTGTTGAACTCTTGAAGTATATTTTTTAGATTTTTCAAAACTTTCAATTCAGGAATATTAAACTCTATTAGTTTGAAAGTTTTGTTAATCAATTCCGTTTTAATACTCATTATTGGGAACTCTTTGTTGTAATATAATTTGTCAGAATCATTCAAAGTATAAACTACTTCGAATGTTTCATCATTCAAATTTGCTTTTGATAACAAAAATTCTTTACTATAAGCCCTTTTGACCGACGACTTTGAACTGTTGACCGACGAACTTGACCCTCCAGACTCAGATTTTGACTCAGACTCCTCATCAGTATCCAACACCTGATCGACCACCTTTTTGATTAACTCGGACTCATGATCAGTATCGGACGAGGTAAACGTGACATCAATGTTATCTGGTAAAACGTCAGTTGTGTCGGTTTTTAGCTTTATATTGACTGCTTTCTCAAGTTGCTCCTCGTTTGGTTTTCTAGGAGAATGCCCTTCCCAAATTGGAGGTGGACACTTGTTATAGCTAACAGTCGGTTTCTTACCACAATCTTTCTTCTTCTTTGTCTTCTCATCTTGAAAAGCTTCCATTCCTGCAACAGTTGGATAAATACGATCAATGAGATAAGCAGAACTAGAATAACTTTGAAGTAAACGTCTAATTCTCTCATTCTCGATTTTCTTAGTCTCCAACTCTTGCTTCCATTTAGCACTTTCTTCGATGTAGAAATTTATGGCTTTTTGCTTTGACATCATGACTGCATTCATCATCGTCAGTGCTTGTTCTCTTTCTGAGTTTGTCTTTTGGAGACCAGTTACTGTTTTGTTCAAGACATCGTACGATTCTTTTACGTAGTTGAGGTTGAACAGTAATTGCTCTTTCTTCTTCTCATACTCAGCAATAATGTCGTCTTTTGCTGCACATTCCTTGCAAGCTTTCAAACACTTTGTGCAAGGCTTGACAACTTCAACAATCTTCTCAACCTCGATTATTTTCACAACTTCAATCACCTTTTCTTCTTCTTTCTCTTTCTCAGCTTTAATTACTTTCTCATCTTCAGCAATCTTCTCATCAACACTTTCAACATCCTGAACATCATCTTCAGATTTCTTTGGTTGTTCTTTAGCAGCTCTTTTCTCCTTCAGTTTCTCCAAGCGATCTGCAAAATAGAAATGAACTTTCAGGAGAAAGATGAGATTTTGCAACATTTATATGTTTCTCTTCCTCATTATCACTACTACTATCAACTGGTGACTGATCAAACTGTACAGACTTTTCAGAATCAGCATCCGACAAACTAGAATCAGATGGTGTTTGATCAAATACAACTTCCTTTTCAGAACTAGCAACATTTTGAACATTCTCCTCTGAACTCTCTAAACTTTCCTCAACATTTTCCGAAAGTTCATCAACACTTTCTGAATTTTCATCAGACGTAACAGATTTTTCATCCTCGCTCATCACATTCACTCCAATAGACTTCATCCAGGTAGCAAACATGTCTGGCTCTTTGACAATCTTGGCGATGAAGGCTTTGAACTCTCCTTTTTCATCAACGAACATATCCTAGCTGAAACCTTCAGGTAGTCTCTCATCATCTTGATCAACTATACAGGCTTTGCTGTCAGGAGATATGTATTTGTCCCAGCTGAAGTCCACTAAACACGCTCTCTTAGAATCTTCAATCTTCCTACCATGAGCCGTCTGTGAATCTTGTAATTGACCAACTTGCTGATAAATGGCTTTCCGGTAGTAATCATCTTTTCCGAACGGATTCTGAGCTCCACTAGCTTCTCTACCCTTGCACTCCCGTTTGAAATGGCATTTCTCCCTACTACGAAAACAAGTAACTTTAGATTTATCAAAACCTAAAGTAGATACATGAGCATCAAGAAAGTCATTTCTCCTGGTAATCGTTTTGAACTTTTCAGCACGTCGAAGAATACTTGCAAGACACCATTTGATATCCATTAATTCCATCTCTTCGGCGTCTATCTGGTCGTAATCTTCTTTGATGAGCATGGGATTTCCAATCCGACCAGCTACTAGACCCTCATAGGATAATAACACTGAACCAAGAAGAGCCATGTGGTCTTTAGCAGTGTCTTCTTAGAAACTTTGACCTTCTGGAAGATTTAGAGCTATGTTACACTGAATCACATAGCCATTTCCAGTTTTCGTGCTTTGAGACTGAAAGTTTGTGTTTGATTCTTTAGGATTGACACTTGGATATGATGAGAATCCGCTGCTGCTTTTGGTTGAATTCTGATCAGCTTTTTCTGTTGAATCTCCAGCACTGAAAGCAGTTTGGATTTTTGGACTTCTCTTAGATTCTGGAACCAGAACACCACCTTTGTAATACATCCTTACATCCTGTTGACCACTCGGATTACTCATCCTAGCAATCTTCTGCTGTTCCAGATCCTGACTTTCAATCTTTTCTATAAACTGAGATATAGTCAACCCATCATAAACACCAGTGTTTTTCAGAATCATCAAATATGTTCCCCACTCTTTCTGTGGTAACGCATCGGCTAACTTGTCTACCCACTCTTCACGATCTTTTTCAATACTTAACATCGACATTGATCGTACAAGATGGCAGTATCTCTCAATCAGCTTCTTTGTGTCTTCACCCGGTAGACTGCTGAACAGATCGAACTCTTTCTTAAGCAACGCTTTCTTGCTCTTTATCATTTTCTCGCTTCCCTCAAATTTGACTTTAAGTGCATCCCAAATTGATTTTGCTGTTTTATCGTACTGTAGCAAGATAAAGATGTCTTCTTTGATCGCTTGCTGAAGCAGACTTATCATCATTTTCTCAGCTTTGTACATAGCCTGTTCCTGCTCTGTGAATTCCGACAAATTTTTGGTAGTCTGCAATTCTGTTCCAGGCAACACATATTTCTTCAAGATACATTCCCACGATCTAAGATGGTTTGCCTGAACCCAGTTCTCGAATCTGTCTTTCCACCCGTAGTATTCTTCGATACTCATCAATTTCGGGGGCTTTTGGGTGGTTCCCGTCTCGTTCTCTAAGTTCATGGCGTGAGTAATCGCAGCTGGAGCAGACGGTGTTGCAAATGCGTTGTAAAATTCGGTATCCATGACGACTTAGCACGTTTTTCAATAACAGTGACGAAAAAGCGAAACTACTGATGTTCACAGAAGCGAAACTAGAGTTTGTCCGGATAAGCGAAACCCTGTTATACACTTGGAGCGGAACCTTAGATGTTCAGATAAGCGGTATCTTGATGATCACTGGAACGAAACCTTGATGTTCACTGAAGCGAAACCTAATAAGCGAAATTCCAAATATGTCCCTTGAAGCGGAACCTTTCAAGCGGAACTCTGATGATTTTGAAGCGGAACCCCACTTAAGATGACACAAAAGCGGAACTATGATGCAGTTTGGAGCGGAACTACTCAAGCGAAACTTCAAATTGTCACTTGAAGCGAAACCTTGAAGCGAAACTATCAAGTGTCCTTTGAAGCAAAACCTGGTCCGAAGATCATTTGGTCCATTTTTAGTCCATATTTTGGCATGAAACTGTCCAGGGTTTATCTTTGATCTATTGCGCACAGTCTGAGAAATTTTGAGCCAATTCTAACCGTTACACCTTTCTGAATTGAAACTAGAAGGTGTAGAAGAAAGAAACAATGATGAAATCCAGCTAATTTCTGTAGAAAACCTCCTCCCAAGCTCTGATACCATTTGTAGGATCGAGAATTGACCCGAACGAGTCGTTCAGAGGCGTTCTTCTATGTTTCAGGTGCGGAATAACAAGAAACGTAGATAGAATTAGCTTGTTCTTCACTTAATCTACTGATTTTATTGACTTGACAACGTTTACAGCTCAAACGTCACACCGGCAGCACCTCGGTATGGAAATTGTCAAAGTTCATAATGTTTCGCTTATGAGACCCTTTATATAGGATATGAGGTTTCGCTTTAGTATACATGTCATACAAGCGAAACCTCAAGTGACATTCAAGCGAAACTATATAATGACATATAAGCGGAACCTCTACCTATGTCACTATAAGCGAAACTATCTATTTAAACACATACACTCGCCTATTTTCTCGTATATTGAGCCCTAATCTATATAATGCAATGTTTGACTTGATCCAAGATGAAATCAACAGATGTAGTGCACCAACACTAACATTATTTTGGTGTTTCGGGTAGTGTCCGGTTGTTCGGTTTGATACCGGTTCGTTAAAGTACTTAATTAATCCGTAAAGTGTCCTATATATATATTTTTGTAACATTTTTAATTTTCAACACTCAGGAAAACATACCGGACTATTTAGTAACTTTTATGTACACTACTAGTATGTTAACAAGCACATGTAAGTTAAACACAGAAATCAGAAAGCAGTTAAGTGATTCAGCACAGTCATCAAGTACTTTAATTATCATTAATGGATCATACGGAATACATGTAATTTTGAGGGTTGTCACAATAGTTGTCTAAAAAGTTAAACTGAAATTCCAAACTTATCCTAGGTTTATAACCCGTGAGGGAGTGAATCGAATTACGGTACTTTTAGAAACCTAGATAACCTGTGAAGGAGTCTAGTAACTGGTAGTCATATCAGCCTATTTAGAGTTCCATAAGTTTTACCTTAAGAAGGGTCCGGGGGCTTGTTTGGTATCTTGGTAGGTTTAGTATATTACAATCCCGGTGCCTTAGTAATTAATAAACATAATAAAGTCATTAATAAAATAAATCAGGAATCCAGTCTAGGCAGTCGTTTCCACCATCTGAGTTAAAATCCAAGTTAATTCGTGCTTCGTTATTTTAATTTAATTTGCAATTTTAGGATATTTAGAAAACCCCCGCTTAAATATAAAAATGGTTAGTTTCCTGTCTATGTCAGTTTAGGTCTAGATAGAGTCTAGTTAACGTAATTAGAGAGTGGGTTCGATACTCGGACTTACTTTAGCTTTACCACATTGATCTATATACTTGCCGGTTGTGTGGTTTAGGTTTAGATCGAATCTAAGTTTATAAATTTAAAGCTTAGAGTGTCTAATTTAGGTTAATTTAGTCTATTTTTATTTGACCACATTCAGCACTTCATTGCGTTATGTTACTATATGCACACGTCACGATTCACAATTTGCTAGAACCATTTAAGGGTACATGTTTCTCAAACTGGTTATTTTTCCTGTCACTAATTTCTCTACACTTTCTTAGTCTACATTTCTTATTTCTTCTTAATAACTTCTTTTCAAAATCAACAAATTCATCCGTTAAATACTATACTAATAGAGGGTTTTAATACTATGAGCCAATGTGTCCATGGATTGATACTCGATATCCTACCACTCCTAAACTCTATATAATTATAGGTACACTTGCATTTTAACGTGTGTAGCTTAGTTTTATTTGGTGATTTAGTTTTGAAACTAGCCTGTATTTCCTGCGCTATGTTACTATTTGCATAAATCCTGATTCACAATCTGTTACAACTATTTAACGGTACATGTTTCTCAAACTGGTTATTTTTCCTATCACTGATCTATCTACACTTTCTTAGTCTACATTTTTTATTTCTTAATAACTTCTTTTCAAAATCAACAAATTAATCCGTTAAATACTATACTGATAGAGGGTTTTAACACTATGAGCCAATGTTTCCATACATTGATACTCATTATCCTACCACTCCTAAACTCTATATAATTATAGGTACACCTGCATTTTAGAGTGTGTAGTTTGGTTTTATTTGGTGATTTACTTTTGAAACTAGCCTGTGTATTTCCTGCGCTATGTTACTATTTGCACACGTCACGATTCAGAATATGCTACAACCATTTAAGGGTACATGTTTCTCAACACCCTATGGTTGTGGATATTGTTTCTATTTTGTTTGCATTTGGACTCCTGGTGAACGATCTAAAGTTTGGTTTGGATTGACTTATTCACACGTTTCCGTTGCATTAAATATTAAAATACGTGTACGAGACCCAACATTCATATCTATCAAAATCAACTCTCATGGAGTCTAATAATTAGGCTGTCATTTGAGCCTCGTAGGGCAATCGTTTTGTTTTAAGGCTTAGGTCATAGTTGCGAAACTAACTAAATGTCATTTCAATTTATATCCAAACGACCGTTGAATAAAAGGGGTAGTGTGAGATTAGGAAGGGATGGTGTGGGGATAGCAACCCCCCTCTTTTTTTCTTGTAGTACTACACGTTTATTGTTATATGTTTACATGTGTACAAATAAAACTACCACCTATTTATAATTTTCTACTACATAATTTATTTACATCAATAGCCAACATGTACCAAATAAGTTCTGTTGGTGCTTATATCTGTTGTCTTCGTCTTGTATTGTGTCTTGTGTCTAGATTGGATGGAATGGAGTTCGGTAGCCTAGAAAATAGGGTTTTAGGGTTGTTGGACCAGTTCACACGAACTGGTAGATCCAGTTCGTACGAAGTGCCAGTTCGCACGAACTGGTAGTGTCTGGTTCATGCGAAGTGGAAACTCTATATATAGGTGAGCTTGTCATTTCTTTTGTAAGGGTTGTAATTCCAGTAGCGAAGCTCTGCCGAAGTGTC
Source organism: Helianthus annuus (assembly GCF_002127325.2). NCBI lineage: Eukaryota > Viridiplantae > Streptophyta > Magnoliopsida > Asterales > Asteraceae > Helianthus > Helianthus annuus. Next base: position 102,931,899 of record NC_035438.2, on the reverse strand, counting down.
TCCAGCCCGTGTATCTTTGTCAAATCAATACAAGAGACAGTTAAATTGATACTATATGCATATCAAGCTGAATGAAGATCAAATCACTTAATTCCGCCTCTGATTTGGTCAAGAACTCTTCTGATCGACTCGTTTAGATCGACTCAACGATCCTACAAGTGATATCAGAGCTCAGGAGGAAGAGTTCTTACCGATTCAGCTTGTTTTCATCTGAAAATATCATTTCTACTCACTTTCTTCACATTTCTTCAAAATTAACCGAGATTTTACGGTTAAAATGGCCTGATTTTACATATAACAAGCGAAATACAGACTAAAACTTGATCAATTTGACAAAAAACCTTCCGATTGTTCGACATTACTCCAGTTCGCACGACCTGAGAATCCAGGTCGCATGAAAGTTGGTCCAAATCGCGCGAAGTCGTCCTAGGTCGCACCAAGAATCTTCACTTCGCACGAGTTGGTTAAATTTTAGATCGCGTGGTCTAAACTTCAGTTCACAGGAAGTGCTATCAGTTTGCGCGGTTTGATTTCCAGTTCGCACGACTTGTATATTCACATAGTTCGCACGGATTGGTTATTCCAGTTCGCATGAAGTAGAAAGTTTGGTCCAGTTCGCATTGATTGTTATCAGGTCGCATAGGTTGGATTCAAATCCTAGGTCGCACGGTGTGACTTCATATAGTTGGGCTTTGAACCAGTTCGCACGTAGTGAGTTATTAGATCCAAGTCGTGCGTAGTGGGTTCAGGTTGTTTAAAGGTGATCAGTTCATTTGAAAGTGTCATCAGGTCGTTTGAACTCAGTCCGTTTGAAACTCCAGATTGTTTGAACTTTGTGATTTTGTGAAACTTTTTACCGAAACATGGAAAACGAGTTTACAACGCCTTTGCAACTGCTCCAGCTGCTCCAGTTATAGTTGCCGAAACTGTTGAAATCGAAAATGAAACAGGAACTTTCCAAAAGCCTCCAAAGCTTATGTACATTGAGGATTTTAAAGGATGGCAAAATCGTTTTGAAAACTGGGTGCAAGGAAATAAGTTTGATGCATGGGTTTCGATAGAGAAAGAATATGTTAGACCGAAAGATGATCTTGAAAATGAAAAACCATTAAGTGAATTTACACCGAATGAAAAATTAAGATACACCAGTGAAAAGATGATGATTAGCCTTCTCCAACAAGCAGTAAAAGAAGATATTTTCGTTTTGCTTCAACATGAGGGAACTGCTAGATCAATTTGGTTAGCATTGATTCAAAAGTTTAAGGGAAGTGCCGATATGATAAAGAATAAACGTGCATTACTAAAAAAATCGTTTGATATGTTTACAACTTTTGAAGGTGAAACAACAAGAACGACTATTGAGAGATATTGTCATCTTGTCCAGGAGATGAAAAGATTGGACATCAAGAAAGAAGATGAATGGGTTGATAAGCTACCCGATGCGCTACCACAGAATAAATGGGGAACATATCTATTGATTTTAAAACATAGCCGAAAACATGAAGATATGAATTTGTGTAAGTTCATTTAGAAGCTTGAAGAACATGAATTGGATGTTCAGAAAACTGCTATCATGAAGAATCCCGGTGCTCAACAAGATGTTAGTTTATACTATAGAGGAAGCAAAGTTGAGACTACTCCGAGTCCGAAGATTTAGATTGCTTTCAGTGCTGATGGTTCTTCCGGAACAAATGTTAGCACTACAACTCAGAGTGATGGATATTCTTTATCTTATTTAAGTTTTGACCCAAGTTTCTCAACACCAAGTTCTCAACAACAGAGTTCAACAAATCTGCAATGCAATGTTACATTGAATATTCAAAATGGTCAAAACTTCTCTCCAGATACTGCTAAGCAACACATGGCATCACTTGTTACTATGTTAGAGTCGTATGAAAGCTTAGTTGCTGGAAGAATCGGAAATCCGATGCTCACTAAAGAGGATTATGACCATATTGATTCCGAGGAACTTGAGTTGATGGACATTAAGTGGTGTTTAGCTAGTGTTTTAAGAAGAGCAGAAAAGTTCAAACAAATCACCGGAAGAGATGATCTTCGTGATGCTGCTACATCCCAGCTAGGTTTTGACAAATCAAATGTTACTTGTTTTCGTTGACGAGAAAAAGGGCATTTTAAACGAGAGTGTACAAACAGAGAAGCAACCGGGAGACAAGATCCGTTTGGAAACAATGATTATCATCTAAAAGAAATTTATCATCAGGTTGCTCAACAACCATATCAACAACAACCTTCAAGCTCAAATACTATTAAAACTGAAGATGGAAAGAAGAGAGCTTGTTATGGTCTGATAGACCAAGAAGATGAAAGGCTTCCAAAAGGCTTCAGTTGGGATGATTATGATCCTAACCGACCTTCAGTTTCTAAAGCATTTGTTGCTCGAATCTTTGGAGACTCAACGTCAGTAGAAGAATCAGTCAAATCTAAGAACCGTCCGAGAAGAATACCAACTTTTAAGGAATTAGGAAGTGATGTAGACACTGAAGATGAGGAAGAGTATACTAATAAAGCTAGAAGACAATTGGATTCTTATGGTTTTAATTTGTTTTTTGCAGATAAAATCGAGATGTTGAAAGAGAAAAGAGCAGCTAGACTGAAGAGAGAATTGGAAGCAAGAAGGGCTGTTGAAGAAGAAATTGAAGCAAGAAGGGTAGCTGAAAAACAGAATAAAATTCAGATGGAAGCTGATAAGGCAAAAGTTGAAGAAAAATCGACACAGAAGGTCAAGGTTGAAGAAAATGAAGTAAAGATGGTGCAGAAAATTGTTGAAGTTGAAAAAATTGTTGAAGTGGAGAAAATAGTTGAAAAAATTGTCGAAATTGAAAAAGTTGTCGAAGTTGAAAAAATTGTTGAGGTAGAAAAGATTGTAGAGGTTGAAAAATGTAGGATCGTTTTCAGACCCAAACGAGTCGATCAGAAGAGATCTTCACCAATACAAAAGGCAGAAACAGATGTATCGATATTATTTCAGCTGAATTGCACAAGAAATCACTTTAAACTATCTTTATATTGATATTAGATCGATTACAATGTTGTAGACACTTCGGCAGAGCTTCGCTACCGGAATCAGAATCGTTACAAATGACAAGGCACATCAGATATTTATAGGCAAGCTGATTTCGCACGAAACTGTTCAAGCGAAAGCTGATTTCGTACGAAACACTCCAAGCGAAATCAGTTTCACACGAAAACACTATTTCGTGCGAAATGACTACTTGATTTCGTACGAAATGACTTCTATGTCATTTCGTGCGAAATACCCACAAACATTCATTTCTCGTATTTCGTGCCCTGATCTATCTAATCAAATACAAGACTCGATACAAGACGAAGTCGACAGACGTATGCACCAACAGACTCCCCCTCGGATGTTGACGAAGTCTTCGGTGTCGAGCCTTCGGTTGTCAAACCTTCAGCCTTTATCAGTCTTCACACTCTCTCCAAAGATTCTTCATTGTAAGCATCCTCAATCAATCTCTTTCTCTTCTTCTTTCCACGGGATCAAAATCGCAACCTGGCACTCGAGTTTTCTAATTCTCTAATTCTCTTGATCAGGTCTCTTGATTCCTTAAGTTCTTCAGCATCAGCCGGTTGCGTGGAAATAGTTCCAGGATCAAACACTGGCTCTAACCACTCCCTCTTGACTGTCTTCAGACTCCCCCTTTCAATAAATTGGGATCGCAGTCTGGAATTCTCTTCTCACAGGTTCTAAGATCGAAACCTGGCTTTTCTCAAACTTCATTCCTGCACAATCTCTACCACAAACATAAGTTTTATAATATTAAATTTTTGCAAATTCAGAAACCACTTTGCAGGAATCATTCAAAAATGATTTAATCTTTCATGTCCACTTGTAAGAATAACTTTTTCACTCACTCTTTCCCAAACTTGTTCATCATGTTCAACACTTGAAATTTTGAAAATCAGCTTTTCAACATCAGTTGTCGAAAATGTTTTTGTATTTTTCAAAATTTTAGGCTAAAACACACTGATTTTTTTTTAACTTTTTAGCTTAATGAAATACAGTTTGTGTAAGAGGATCATATCAGTTTATGAGACAAATCACCAACATCGTTAAGCTTTAAACATTTTAAGTTCTAAACGATTTATGTAGATTGTCAGTATACTGATCCATTTAAATTTTTATGCAAAGTTCAACTGTTTCGAGATACGAATTTAGTATTTTAAGGCACTTAAACTTATTCGCGTGTCCCACCTCAGAATATACTCCCGTATCCAGACTTCTATATTCAGTCTTACAGGTGAATGTACACTAGTGGTATCTGTAAATGGGTAAATGCGAGACCGTGAGAGATCAGGTTAGAACTTCCGTCAGACAAAGAGATGACAGCTCGACTTTAGGTATGTCCCATTTGGGGATCTTTTCTTCAACAACACATGATTAGCATTTTTCAATGTTTCATCATTTTTTTATGCTGAGGGCTGGCTTTAAAGATTAAAGCTTACGCAAAGTATTATACGAGGACTAGGCTATTGCTCCCGCAAAATCAGAAGTCCTGGTATAATACCCTAGATATCACCACGCACAAAGACCTAGTATGTCAGAAATAGAAAGCCCTTCAAACAAGATTTCAGGGGTTACCTATATATCCGAGAGATGTTCCCCACGAGATAAGCAAGTTTGATTTTTAAGTTTATATCTCGAAAACAATCTACTGAATGTGTAAAAACCTACTGGCATATCCACAGTAAGATCGTTTATCACATTTTTGACTTTACAATTCTTTAGCGTGTTGTGATAGTCCACTTATATACTATCATTTCCTCTTTTTCACACAAAAACTCTTTTTCATTTTTCGATGTTTTTGGCTTTTTCTAGATTTTATCATGTTTTTGGATTTTTCAAATTTTTCGAAATTTTCTAAAATTTTTACTCCCCCTAAAATCAAAATATGTTCCAATTTTGATTTTCTGAGAAAATTTGAAAACAACTGTACAATAAAATGACAACTGTTGTGAATTACTTCAATTCGCCATCCATTTGGCATAAACAATCAGAACTCCCCCTTACAACAAACTATTTTCCCATTATGATTTCAAAACACTTAAGTTTGTTTTAATCAAGATGGTTTTCCGGAAAATTAGTTTTGTTCATTTTACCACTTGTAGGCTTGGGGTCTTATTCATCATTTTGTTTTCTCAAACATTTGAATGAAAGTTAAATCAAGTTCAATTTAATGACCTTGATTAACCACTTGTAAGTGACAACCAACTTTTCTACCACTTGAAGGTTTACTCAAACAAACATTTTCAAGAATGATGTCGATTCCTGCTCCACGATTACCAACTTGGGAGTTCCGGCAAGTCCAGAGTTTAGTCGTGATAGGTTCTATCCCACATACTAACCCGGGATGAACCATCTCCATCTGGTTTCTTTAATTTCTTCTCATAAAATTCTTTAACCCCCTTCACCTTCCCATCAATCATTTTTCCAAAAATGTTTTGAATAGTGGGATTAAAGACCTTTTCAACATTAAATTCTTTCTTTTCATGAAAGAATTGATTTGAAATCTCAACTTTTCCAACTTTTGATTTCAAATTCTCAGCCCGCAATGGTGGAAAATTTGCATCATCCAAAGGCGGTACTGATTTCTCTTCTTTTACAACAACTTGTGGCTCCTCTGATTTTGTGGAATCAGATTCATCGCCAGAAAATAGCTCCTCTGATTTTGACGAATCAGAATCATTGCTAGAACTGTTACTTGATTTCTTAACAACCCACTTTTGGTTGTTAAGTTTCTCCTTTCTTTTGCAAACACTTTTCGAACATTCACCAACCTCAAAAGTTGAATTTTCAAAAACTTTAAATCTTTTGGTTGGTAGTTCGTTTTTCTCAATCACTTTCTTTTTGAGTTTTTTAGAGACTTCCTGTTTAGATTGAATTGCCTTAGGACAATTCCTAGCAATATGCCCAACTTCATGACAGTTGAAACAAGTTCTCGTCTCCTTTTTCTTTTGAACAACACCTTTCTTCATTTCCTCTTGCTTCTTTGCAAGGAATTCTTTATTGGATTGCTTTCTGAACACTTGCTCTTTTTCTGCTTCTGATGAAGTTCCTGAAACAAAAACAGTTTTTGGTTTATAAGTTTTCTCATTTTTATAATTTTTCGGTGGAATAAAACCCAATCCTTTCTTTTTGAAATTACCATTATGGTTTGGTTTCTTTCGAAATTCCGAACCATAACTGTAACCCATTTTCTTGTTTATCCTTTGTCTAATTCTTGAGGTGTATTGTTTAGGTTTTTCCAAAAGATTTAAATCTTTTATTTCAGAAACATTAATTTCTGTTAGTTTGAAAACCTTTTTAATCATCTCAGTTTTAACACCTCTTATTGGAAAATCTTCATCAAAATATAATTTGTCAGAATTATTCAAAGTATATGCTACTCTGATTGATTCTTCATTCAAATTAGATTTTGATAACAGAAAATCATTATTATAAACCCGTTTGCCCTGTTTGACTTTTTGACTCGACGTATCGGACTCAGACTTTGACTCTGATTTTGACTCCGATTTTGACTCCTCTGTTTCATCCTTATCCAACACTTGATCGACCACTTTCTTTATTAACTTAGACTCATGATCAGTGTCAGACGATGTGAAAGTGACATCAATGTTGTCTGGCAAATTTTCTGAAGACTCAGATTCCCATTGTAAATTGGTTGCCTTTTTGACTCTTTCTGAATTTGGATTTCGCGGAGAATATCCATTTTCAACCGGGGGTGGACATTTGTTATAGCTGACACTTTGTTTCTTACCAGAAATCTTCACTTCATCAACTTCTTTTGTCTCAGACTTCTTCTCTTCCGAAGTCTTTTCTTCTTCAAACGTCTTCATTCCTTCCATTATGGGGTAAATCCTGTCAACCACAAAAGTAGAACATGAGTAACTTTTTAACAATCTATTTACTCTCTCAGTTTCGATTCTCTGTGTTTCTAATTTCAATTCAAGCTCAGCACACTTTTCAGTGTCATAGTTGACATTATCAAGCTGTCTCATGTATGCTCCTTTGAGTGTCTTCATTGCTGTAGCTTGTTCACTGCTTGACTCGTTGTATTGATTCATTGCTTTGTTTAAGTCATCATATGATTCTTTCAATCTGTTCAAGTTGTGAATCAATTCGCTGTTTTGTTTCTTCATAGTCTCACAGTTTTCACAACTCTCGGTTACCTTTTCTGCAACAACTTCCTTTTTAACCTCAAACACTAGAATTTCTTTGTCTTTCCTTTTTATCACACAAACTTCTTCTTATTTTTTCTGCCCAGTAATCATCAGTAGTATATTTTTCACCATTCTCTTTTACTTGAGCAACAAAAGCTTTAGCCTTTAAAATCTCTTTATCTGGACAATAACTATCCCAGCTAAAACCTTCTGGTAATTTCTCATCATCTTGATCTATCAGACACGCTTTACTATCAGTTGAAATATATTCATCCCACTTGAATACTTTTAATGAACTTCCATCATCTTGATTAACAAGACAAGCTTTCTTTGGATCTTCAAGCTCCTTCCTAGCATGAGCAGTTTGTGGCTGTTGTTGTTGTGACAACCCTCACTAAATCAGGTATCCGTGCGACTTAATTAATACTTAATTACTGCTTAATTTCTGTGCTTGATTGAAATTATGGATTAAACTGCTACCTGAATACTGATACATGTACAAACTTGCATCATACTTTGTTTGCAGTCACTCCATTATTTACATACAGAACTCTAGTGACAACCTTGATGCACAAAAGCACAGTAGCACTATAAACGGATAACCCAGTAAACATGCTGTTATAGCCAGCATCAGGCAGGCACAGCCTCTAAGGCCTGGATGATCCAGAGATAGTTCACTACACTAGTAGAGAGTGTAGGGATAAGAGGGTTGTAGAACTGCGTCACTAGGTGATAGTTATAGTGACCGGACTTTAACGGATCACTATCCAACCGAACAACCGGACTTTACCTGGAACATAAAAATATTGCCATCAACATTGTTTTCTTTTTCTAAGCCAGTTAGGGTCCCCGAATACCCTAACACCCGCTAAAATGCATAACATACTAGAAATGATTAACCGCCTAACTAAGTAACCTACATCCTAACTTTCTAGTTGGAAACTAACCAGATAACCCCCCCCCCCTAACATAACTCGTCACCAAGGGGACACCCTTTGTACTTGCTTGATTATTTAAATCTTTCTTGTCTAATATCAATTAGACATTGGGACCTTTGGTTAATCTTGGAATGATTTGTCTATAAGTTCTAGCATAAGCACACCATAACCTTCATTTCACCACAACTCACCAACACACTCTCTCCCTCTCTTGCTCATTCTCGGCCGACCCCCATAGCACCACCACCGCCGCCACTTTTCAATCTTGATCAAGCTATTCCAAGCACACACATGGGATAAGGATTTCATACAAGGAAGCTCGGTGCACTCAGATTATGAAGGACCTCGTTACATTGCTTTTATCCACCCGATCTTCGACTAGTTTCTTCCCTAGCCTCGAGCTAGTAGTAAGTGACTATAAACGCCCTCTTGACCTATTCTAAAGTGGTTAAAATGAACCTTGTCGGTTAAAATTTATGAACTTACAAGATGACATACTAAAAGTTTACAAGAATGTTAAATGTGTTGGATAAAAGCTATGAAGATGTGTAAAACTTGTGAGACTTGTTTTGTTGTAATTATTTAGTGCCGATCTATGTTAGTGGTAGCTTGGATCATCATCTAACCCGGATTAGTCATGTTCATAAATCATGGCTAGAGTATGTAAAGTATGAAAAGGGTTAAATGATGAAACACTACTACACATTAGACATGAATTTGTGTAAAAACAATTTTACTTATGAAATAGTGTTCGAAACTAGTGGATCTACGGATCTACAAATGGTATTTTCAAAGGACCAAGTGTCAAAAGAAAACATACTTTTAAAACCGGGTTCTACATAAACAAAAGTGATTTTTGTAAGCACACAAGTGTGTAAACACTTGTGTAACACAAGGTTTTGACAAAAGAACTATTTTTGTAGTATTTCACAAGAAGTTGTAAAGATGTAACTTCTTTAAAAACGAGACTTTCGAGAAACCGGATTGATTTATACGAAGATCCACTAAAAATAAAGGAAAGTTACTACATATTTTGGACAAACCACAAGTTCATGTATTTTTGCGATTTATAACTATTTTGACTAGTTTGATGGTTTGAATATTATTTATTAATGTTGTGAACATTGGTGGTTTAAATTTTAAAAGAAAATGATACGCTTGAAAGCGTGGCCACCTCCAGTTACAGGGGAAACTCTGGCGAAATTTTTCCAAAAACCTAACACTTGGAAACATTTTCACTACAAGTATTATAAATATATTTCTAACTTGTTTCCAAAAATATAAATTTCGCCACAATTTTTATAACAACATTTCTAAGTGTCGGAGGTAGGATTTTCACAAAATAAAACTTGATAAATATATATTTAGTATATATTTTTCATAACAACACTTGTGAGATTTTTATGATTATTTTGTGAACTATACAAATATTATTTTTAGGGTAAAAATAATATTACCAAATGTTAACGATTCCAAAATTATACGAACGCCTTCATAATAAATATTAAGTTACCGGTAATTATTATTACCACCCGATCTGTACAACGTAACTTACGTATTTTCGGAAAATACTCATAAATGTGTATTTTGACAAGGATATTATTTTGGATAATTATATGTAATAAAATATAATATTTTTGAGAAAAATATTTATATTTTGGAGATAGAATTAAAATATATATATTAAGTGAGACTTAATAATATATGCCGAAGATACAGAAACGCGCATGTATTAAAACCCCCATCCTTGGGAAGGAATTTATTTACCAAATGATTACGAAGTGTAATTACGAAATAGCTGCCTAACTATTTCTCAAAAACTTAAACCTTAAGGCACGGCCGTCCGTCTAATAGAAATTAGTACGTGTAGGTCGTCGCACAGCAGATTGATCAGGAGATTTTCTTGATAGAGACGCACCACAGTGAGTTCATGTCCCCCTTTTCTCTTAACTGTTTTCGGTTTTCTAAACTGCGGGGGTGAAATACATGTTACTATGTTTACGAGTACTTTACACATGGTATGATTAGCATAAGGAGGGTACTACTTAGATCATGTGAGTGGGTAGGCGCAACTTGAGGCCATTAATCCGCATTGTAGGACCGAGGGACAGTAGCGGTAGATCTATCTGGGTGTAGCGATCCCAGCCCCAGGCCCAGCATAATGGACCTCGGGGTGACTTTGTGCCCAACGCATAAATCCGCTAGGTTTAAGTCTTCCTACTTGCACTTCACACATATCAATGGCCTTGCAAACCATTGGTGGTCTCTTTTTCCTTATTTGCTACATACCAGGATTTTTATACTTACAAAGGTTTTATTACTCACTTACACATGAACTCGCTCAACATTATTGTTGATTTTTCCAACTTACATGTATTTCAGGGAACTAAAGATCTGGCGCGGTATGTTACGTTTTCCCGCTGCATAAGAGTTACGAGGTCATCCAAGTTTAAGGGATGTGACTTTTTCCTGGACGAGTCACAGTTCTTAAACTGTGTTTATTTCATGTTGATGTTTGTGTCTTCTGAACAATGTTTTTATGTTATCAGGTTGTAGTGTCCGTTGCATGAGTCAACGCCTTAAGACAATGTTCTGTTACTTATGTTTTAAAACTTAAATCAATGGATGATCTTGCATGGTTTTATTATCATATAGCTTTGTTATGGTTAAGCTATAGTATTAAGAAGTCACACCAAATTAACCACGCTTCCGCAAAGCCAGGGTGTGACAGTTGTTGATATGACTGTTGAGCAACTTGATGATAAATTGCTTTTCGATAGTAGTCATTGTTGAGCAACTTGTGTTACTACGGGCCCTATGCCCATCGTATCAGACAACCGAGTATCCTCAGAGCATGAGATACACACTTCAGATGTTACCAGCACGGACGAGGATGACTTCCAGCCCTTTGCGTTACCCGATGCTGTCGACGAGCCCGCTGATGGCCCTTTTGCTTGGGACTTACCGCTCGTGGAGATCCCTGCCCCCATACCTTTGGCCGCTTATCCTGCTCTTGACATACTTCTCGACGCCGACTTTGATGATGACGTCGATTTGTTTGATGACGAGCCCCTGGAGGATGATGTTGAGGGCGAGGCCCTTCTAGCTGACGATGGTCTTTTGTTGCTCGCAGATGCTCCAGCTGAGGAGTCACCTGCTCACTCACCCGTCCCAGACTCTTTCGAGTTTGTGGCCTCCGCACCGTCACGCACTCAGGGTGCGCAACACTTTTCTCATGGTTCAGATTCTGATAGAGCATCATATGCTGCCCCTGCCCCGAGCTTTGCCTTTGAGCACGACATTGAGGAGGATTCCGACCCTGTCTTTCCACCTGGGTTCGACCCAGATCAGGACATCGAGTTTATACCCCTGGATCAGCCTATGGAGGACCCGGTTGACCCAGTTGACCTTGCTGACCCTGCGTTTGCTGACCACGCAGATTTTGAGATGGGGTTCGATGACCCCGAGCCTGCCGTAGTCCCCGAGCCGCTAGCCGCTCCTGACCCTGTGTTTGAGCATGACCCTATTCATGCTGGCATACCCATTGTTGACCCTGTGATTGCTGATCTACCCCTTGATGATCACCCTGTTGATGCTCCACTTCTGGAGGGCGATCATGTTGTTGCTGCAGCTCAGGCTGATGCCCCTCTCATCGCTGATGTACCCGTTGACCCTATTGTTGCTCCCCTACCTGATCCTGTTCACCTGGAGCCCGATCATGCGCTATTCGCGACCCATATTGATCCCCGTTATGCGCACACCCAGAATGGGTGGATTGACGCTGATGATGAGCTCCCACCTTTTCCCCCACATACCGCCGATGCACGTCACATGGATTTCCCTTCTTCGTTCGCTCAGTTCACACCTCCAGCTCGACCTGGAGAGGGTTCCTCGGCTCATCCCTTTGGACATGTGCCGACATCTATCCCAGTTGTACCACGGTTTTCTACTGCTATTCCCCCTGTTCCACCATTCTCTATGCCACCTTTCGATCCAGCCAGTGAGCCATTTCTCTGGACGTCACCACCTATTATGCCACCATCCGACCCCTACCATCCTTTCCATATGGGGTATTCTATTGAGGACGTTCTGATGTCGTTTGTTGTCCAGCAGGAGGCACTTACGGCGTATACAGGAGCTCGAGAGAGCTCAGCCATCGTCGTGCCAGTGTCAGGGTCAGACTCACCCTGCTACTTCGCAGCCCTCTCGACCATTGCCACCGGACTCTGCTGCACGCCTTTTGGCACTAGAGCAGCAGATGGCTTCCTGGTTGCATTCCCAGAGAGCCATGGAGGAGGACTGGCTCCATTTGCATCGTTTGTTTTATTCCCATTTTCCCCCTCCTCCACCGCCATCAGTGTAGAGCTCTTTAGTACAGCATGGGTGGACGTTGGTGAGAAGACGGCGATTGCTCTGACCGCACAACATTTTGGAGACTGCACACTGATTCTGACTTTTGTTGACATGTTTATGGATGTATTGACACTGATTTGATCTATTTTTGGACTGGGGTGATGTAGCCCTTAGTCGTTGATGTTGTATGACACTATTATGTACTTGTACACCATACCATGTGGTCTCGATTTATGGCAATGCAATCGCAGTATTCCCATCATATATGATGTTTGATTGATTATTTATGTTTTATGACATGGGATGTTGTGTGATTGATATATTTATAACATGGGATGTTGTGTGATTGATATAATTGAAACATGGGATGTTATGTGATTGGTGTGTTTATAACATGAGATGTTATGTACTATTACTACATTATATACGTACGCTTTACTATGGCCTGACCCACGTGAACTCATCGTTTAGAAGATGGCGCCGAGACGTTAAACGCCAATGCCTACCAATGAGGCAGAGCTTCAGCAAGTCATCGCTGCTGCCATCGCACAGTACGCCGCCTCTCAAGGAGGGACTAGTGGAAGTAATTCTGGCAATACTGGCAACAACAATCCACCTCATGGTAATACTAAGTCATTAAGACATACCATGATCTAATTGGATATCTCTAGCAAAGATGCTAATGCCATTCATATGTTGTAACGTATGTGCAGGGTGCACCTACAAGCAGTTTCTAGACTGCAAACCTGTCAACTTTGATGGCACCGGATGTCACACCCCCAAATTCCACCTGCGGAGTAACATCCGCTTGAGGGCGTGACTGACCAGGATCCAGCCACCAATTATACTAAGCATTGGTTAATAGTAAAGTAATTGCTATCTAAAGTAGTTAGCAACATCGTAGTTTGAGTTCGATAGTAAGTTTAAACAAAACAGCGGAAGCATAAACCAAATAGTTTTAAAAGATAGTTCATGGTTCAAGATAAGTAAAACCCAACACACGGGTTTTGACGAACACTACACATCCCCAAGCAGCAGCTCCTCAGTCACTGGTTACCTGCAAAGCATGCAGTAAGGTGTCAACAATAATGCTGAGTGAGTTCACTAGTTGTCCAGTTTTAATTACCAAAAACTTGTTTCACCAGTTAATTTACTCGTTTATACATGCCATGGGGAGCTACCCCAAAAGTTAGCGACTAAACTGTTTTTCCAATACCGAACACTAGGTAACCGTTTGCGTTTCCGCAGGATGCCCCGATGTCAATGTTCTATCATCATTGACGGATGCCTGAGTACATTAGTTCACGACCGATCCCAAACCATGGCACGGTGTGAGGTTGGTAAAACCTAAATAGAGCTATCAACTAATAACCCGTTCGCCTGGCCCTGGCGACTAATCGGTATTATGTAGTAGGGACTTGAGTGATAGAGTTTCGTTTAGTGCCGTTAGTTGCAATCCGTATAAACAGTAATTAACTAAAGGTTCCCAATAACAAGGGAAGAAAAGTAAGTTGTATCCCTCATAAGGGGGATAGTGTTGTTTGTAGTTCCGTTTCCCAAACCACCGGGAACGCATGCTTTAGGTTGTGAACTCACCTTGGGTTGCTCGGTAGAATAAATACCCGGTCAATCACGTTGGTCACCACGTCCTAGCATGGTTACCAGATATAGGTCAAGTTGGGGTACAAGTAATCACGTATAGCAAACACGTATAGACACACTAAATCATGCATGCATTCAAACAGTTGGGTTATGCATTCAAACAGTAACAGATATACATGCAGATAGTCCAACAAGCTTTTGGCCCAATAACACTTAGGCAGCCCAGTCGAGACAAGGGCGGTTTCGACTCGAGAATGCACGGTTTCGAGTCGCAACCAAGGGTTCCAACTCGCAACCTCGGTCTCAGTTCATCACGCTTTGGTTTCGAGTCGCAACCAGGGGTTTCGACTCGCAACCTCGGTTTTGGTTCATCTTGTGCTTCTTGCGAGTCGTAACCGTGAGATCTCGACGAATCACGTTTTGGTCTCGAGTCGCAACCAAGGGTTCCGACTCGCAACCACTGTTACGTGCACCTGAATCCTTCTAGAACCTGGCAATGTACTAACCAATAGCATTTTGATTTCATGAAATTTTGTACTAACCAATCAGAATACACAAACATGTTTCTTTGTCTATTTACCAAGCAAAACAGATCAAATCAGGCATTTTTTAATATTCATATCACATTCATCTAGTTCATCATATATTCAAGCATATCATTCAACAAGCACATCATCATTCAACAATCATTTCAAAGATCAACTTGTTAACATCACAACCATTCGGTAAATAGGCACTCTTAATCACACATTATCATTAGAACATGAATATCATCAACAATAACAACACTTGATTCGATTTCCACTTAGCATTAAAGATCATCATTCATGTTATCACAATACAAGGGGTTGTATAATATGTAAATCTTCACATTATAGCTAAAACACATTGTTTCTATCATGCTAAAATCCCTAATGCACTTTATCATCAACAACCCAAAAATCATGGTAAACACTTAAGACACTAACCGGTTAGATGGAGGAGTACAAGAGATTGATGAGCCAAGTTCCGAGTGATGATCTCGAGCTAGAATCCGAGAGCCTTGATGTTTCGGTTGGATCCGAGAGAGGGGAGAGGGTGATGCTTGGTTGCTAGGGTTTTAGGGTTTTAGTGAGAGGTAGAGAGTGTGAGAGTTGTGAGGGTGAAATGAATGAGAGTGTAAAGGAGAGTGTGGTGAGGGTTTTGGGTTTTTATACCCGTTTCAAGGCCGGCACCTTTGGTTCCGAGTGGCATGGCCCAACCGGCCCAAATGTTCATTGTTCACTCGAGACCGGGTGGTCTCGAGTTGGGCTTCGTGGTCTCGGCTCACTTCTACTCTAATATATATTTATATCATACATACATACAACACATTATCGGCACATAGCACAAAAGAAATCACAACTTTCATTTTATAACACATATACACGCACAATGTAATTACAAGGTAGTTGTTCGGAAAACCTAGAGTGTCACATTATCCCCAAGTTGTAAGAACTTTCGTCCCGAAAGTTAAGGCAGTCACTGTCAAGCTAGTATAAGTGAGAACGTTTCAACGGGGTGTCACATCATCCCCCCGTTAGTTTGGAATTTCGTCCCGAAATTCGGCTGTAGCTTTAGTGCTGGGGTTTTCGTTGGGAAACAACTGGGGATACTTGTGCTTCATCTGGTCTTCCCGCTCCCAGGTAAACTCTGGGCCACGTCACGAGTTCCAACGGACTCGTACAAGAGGTATCTGGCTACGTTTGAGGATTTTGATCTCTCGGTCCGTGATCTCAATCGGTTCCTCAGTAAAGTGTAGCTGTTCATCAATAGTTAGTTCCTTGAAAGGAATTACAAGCGTTTCATCTGATAGACACTTCTTCAGATTAGATACGTGAAATACGTTGTGTACCGCACTCAGTTCTTCAGGCAGGTTCAATCTATAAGCAACCTTACCGACTTTCTCGGTAATTTTGAATGGTCCGATATATCGCGGATTAAGCTTGCCCCGTTTACCAAAGCGAACCACACCCTTCCAGGGTGAGACTTTAAGTAGAACCCGGTCACCGACCTGGAATTCTAGTGGTTTCCTACGCTTATCAGCGTAACTCTTCTGACGGTCACGAGCTGCCGCCATGCGTTGTCTGATCTGGGCAATCTTTTCCGTTGTATATACCACCATCTCTGGGCCCGTGATTTGACTATCACCGATTTCCGCCCAGCAGAGAGGTGACCGGCATTTACGACCGTACAATGCCTCAAAAGGTGCTGCCTGAATACTAGTATGGTAGCTGTTGTTGTAGGAGAATTCCACCAGCGGTAGATGCTTCTCCCAATTCTTGCCAAAATCGATCACACATGCTCTAAGCATGTCTTCTAGGGTTTGGATGGTGCGTTCGGACTGTCCATCCGTTTGCGGGTGATAAGCGGTGCTCATGTCCAAACGTGAGCCAAAGGATTTGTGCATAGCTTGCCACAATTCCGAAGTAAAACGAGCGTCTCGGTCGGAAATAATTGAGGTTGGCACCCCGTGCCTCGAAACTACTTCCTTTAAGTAAATCTCCGCCAAGGTAGAAGACTTGTCTGTTTCCTTAATAGCCAGAAAGTGCGCGGACTTGGTCAATCGATCTACTATTACCCAAATGGTGTCATTTCCACGTTGAGACCTAGGTAGCCCTGTAACAAAATCCATGGAAATTTGCTCCCATTTCCATTTCGGGATTCCTGGTTGTTGGAGTAGGCCTGCTGGCTTCTGGTACTCTGTCTTGACTCTTGCGCAAGTCAAACATTTGCTGACATATGTTGCTATGTGGGCCTTCATGCCAGGCCACCAATATGTAGTCCTCAAGTCGTGGTACATCTTATCCGAGCCAGGATGTACTGAGTAACGGGACTTGTGGGCTTCGTCCATCACGAGTTCACGTAAATCTCCATAGAGTGGAACCCATATGCGCCCTGTTACATAGTAAGCGCCATCTTCTTTTTGTTCTAATCGTTGTCTCGATCCTCGCAGAGACTCAGCCCTGATGTTTTCCGGTTTCAATGCTTCAACTTGGGCATTTCGGATCTGGGTAGGGAGGTTAGACTGGATGGTAAGTTGCAATGCTCGCACGCGCTTTGGTATAGTGTCCTTTCGGCTGAGGGCGTCTGCCACGACGTTGGCCTTGCCCGGATGGTACTTGATGGCGCATTCGTAGTCATTTAAGAGTTCGACCCATCGACGTTGTCGCATGTTTAATTCCTTTTGCCTAAAGATATGCTCGAGACTCCTGTGATCGGTGTAAATAGTGCACTTGGTACCGTACAGGTAATGTCTCCATATCTTAAGAGCAAAAATCACTGCTCCCAATTCCAAATCATGCGTAGTGTAGTTCCTTTCATGCGTCTTAAGTTGTCGAGAGGCGTAGGCAATAACTTTCTCGCGTTGCATTAACATGCAACCGAGCCCATGGATAGACGCATCGCAGTAAACCACAAAGTCGTCAGTGCCTTCAGGCAACGAGAGAATAGGAGCGCTACAGAGGTTATCCTTTAGCCTTTGAAAGGCCGACTCCTGAGCTTCATTCCACTTGTAAACAATGCCTTTCTGAGTAAGAGTCGTGAGGGGTTGTGCAATCTTTGTGAATCCCTTGATGAATCTGCGATAGTATCCTGCCAATCCCAAGAATTGGCGAACTTCGGTTGGAGTCTTGGGTGTAGGCCAATTCTTTATCGAGTCGATCTTAGCGGGGTCGACGTGAATGCCGTCCTTGTTGACCACATGCCCAAGGAAATGGACCTCTCGAAGCCAAAAGTCACACTTCGAGAATTTGGCGTACAATTGCTCATTGCGTAAGAGTTCGAGGATAAGGCGTAGGTGTCGTTCATGGTCTTCTTGACTTTTCGAGTAGATCAGGATGTCGTCGATAAACACAATCACGAATTTGTCGAGGTACGGCTTGCACACTCGGTTCATGAGATCCATGAAAACTGCAGGTGCGTTAGTCATTCCAAAAGGCATAACGAGGAACTCGTAATGACCATAACGAGTCCTGAACGCAGTCTTAGAGAGGTCTTCATTACGAACTCTCAGCTGATGATAGCCTGATCGCAGGTCAATCTTAGAATAGTAGCTCGATCCTTGCAACTGATCGAATAGGTCGTCGATGCGCGGTAGAGGGTAATGATTCTTGATGGTAACCTTGTTCAGCTCACGATAGTCGATGCACATTCGGAACGTGCCGTCCTTCTTCTTAACAAAGAGTACTGGTGCTCCCCAGGGTGATGAACTGGGACGGATAAATCCTTTATCCAATAGTTCCTGTAGTTGCGTAGAGAGTTCCTTCAGTTCTGCAGGGGCTAGACGGTAAGGTGCACGAGCTATGGGTGCTGCTCCGGGAGCTAGCTCGATTTGGAATTCGACCTGACGGTGGGGAGGGAGTCCAGGTAGTTCCTCAGGAAATACCTCGGGATAGTCACGTACTACAGGAAAATCTTCAATCCTCTTTTCCTTTTCGTGGGTGTCGGTGACAAGTGCTAGGATAGCGGTGTGCCCTTTTTGTAAACACTTCTGGGCTTTTAAAAGCGAGATAATGCCTGTGACTTCTCCACCTTTGTTGCCTTGAACGATGAGGGGTTGGCCAGAACGGCGAGGAATACGAACCGCTTTCTCTTGACAGAGGATCTCAGCGCGATGTTTGGATAACCAATCCATACCGATGACGACGTCGAAGCTTCCAAGTTTGACGGGGAAAAGATCGATACTAAACGTGTGACCAGACAATTCTAGCGTGCAGTCGTGGATCACGTGCGTGGCCTCGATGTTCTTACCATTAGCTATCTCGACGATGTGCTTAGAACTTAATAATGCAGGCGGGTGCTTAAGTTTCTTACTAATGCGAAGGGATACAGAACTGGCATCGGCACCGGAATCAAATAACACAGAAACATAACGATCATCAAGTAGGAACTTACCCGCCACGACGTTGGGGTCGTTCCTTGCTTCTCCAGCTCCAATCACGAAAGCTCTTCCCCTTGCACCATTCCCAGCATTGTTGTTTTGCTCATTGTTCCCAGCTCCCTGGTTGTTGTTGCGATTCTGATTCAGTTCAGGGCAATCCTTTCGCATGTGCCTTGTTGCCCCGCATTTAAAACATCCGCGGTTGTTTCCCTGCTGCTGTTGGGGTTGTTGCTGATTCTGCCTTGCTGGGAACTGACTTCTACAATCCTTGGCTTCATGCCCCATCTTGTTGCATCGCTGACATTGACCCTTGTTACATGCCCCATTGTGGTGCCTGTTACACTTGTTGCACTTAGGGTAGCTTCCCCGGTAGCCACCCTGTTGCTGAGTGCCCTTGTTGTTGTCAGTTTTCCTTTGCTGAGCTGGGGCCTGAGTAGAGTTAGCATCTTTGCCCTGATTTCCATCCCACTTTCGTTTGCCATCATTAGAAGTTCCTTCCGCAGCACTGATCCTTTTGGGCAACCTGCCCTCTTCCACAGCCTGGTTGGTGAGTTTGTTGGCAAGACGAACCACAGGCTGTATGGTAGTGAGGTTGGCCGAGGTTACATGGCTCCTGATTTCTGGGACTAAGCCTTTGATGTACAATTCGATCCTTCGGTACATGGGTCGGGACATGTTTGGGCAAAGAGCAGCATAGTTGTTGGACAGCTTGGTGTAGGTCTCAATCTCTGACCCAACCATCTTGAGTTCATAGTACTCGTCCTCGAGTTTGTGGATGTCATCCCTGTGACAGTACTCTTCCTTGATCATATCCTTGAAATCTTCCCATGTAGTAGCATTAGCAGTCTCCAAACCAAGCATTTGAATTTGCGCCTTCCACCACGAAAGTGCGCTTCCCTCAAGAGTACCAGTAGCAAACTTCACCCAATTAGCAGGGGGATACTCACAGACAGCGAAGACAGCTTCGACCTTCTCGATCCAGTGCAGAAGACCTATGGCACCCTCAGTGCCATTGAATGGAAGAGGCTTGCAATCCATGAAGGTCTTGAAGGTACAGACACGTGGTTGCACAGGCGCATGCTGACCTGTTGTGGGAGCGATACGAATAGGTTTAGAGGTGAAAAGACGATGTGGCGGTAGGATCTAAACATCCTAAAACAACAAGCTTACCTCCTGGGTGAGCTGCGAAAGCTGCAGCCACCGTGTTGATCAGGTTAGTGAACTAAGCCTGAGTCATGTTGACGTTTCCTCGTCCGCGTCCACTCATTGTCTTCATAACCAGAAAACATAGTATGAGTGTGGTGTCGTAACATAGCGAGAATGAGATAGAAGAGGGGAGGCGTATCTATCTAATCAGGCAAACTAGTACGTATAGTAAAGCAGAAAGCATAAGACAAACAAGCAAGTAAATATGGGTCCGAGCTATGAGGTCAGATAAGTCGAGCCTTGCACTTGGAGTGTAGTGTCGTCACGAGTCACGGGTTATAGTCTGGTTTTTCTCAAAAAGATTTTCCCCTTTTTAAAACCAAGTTCACTATAACCAATGGCTCTGATACCAATCTGTCACACCCCCAAATTCCACCTGCGGAGTAACATCCGCTTGAGGGCGTGACTGACCAGGATCCAGCCACCAATTATACTAAGCATTGGTTAATAGTAAAGTAATTGCTATCTAAAGTAGTTAGCAACATCGTAGTTTGAGTTCGATAGTAAGTTTAAATAAAACAGCGGAAGCATAAACCAAATAGTTTTAAAAGATAGTTCATGGTTCAAGATAAGTAAAACCCAACACACGGGTTTTAACGAACACTACACATCCCCAAGCAGCAGCTCCTCAGTCACTGGTTACCTGCAAAGCATGCAGTAAGGTGTCAACAATAATGCTGAGTGAGTTCACTAGTTGTCCAGTTTTAATTACCAAAAACTTGTTTCACCAGTTAATTTACTCGTTTATACATGCCTTGGGGAGCTACCCCAAAAGTTAGCGACTAAACTGTTTTTCCAATACCGAACACTAGGTAACCGTTTGCGTTTCCGCAGGATGCCCCGATGTCAATGTTCTATCATCATTGACGGATGCCTGAGTACATTAGTTCACGACCGATCCCAAACCATGGCACGGTGTGAGGTTGGTAAAACCTAAATAGCGCTATCAACTAATAACCCGTTCGCCTGGCCCCGGCGACTAATCGGTATTATGTAGTAGGGACTTGAGTGATAGAGTTTCGTTTAGTGCCGTTAGTTGCAATCCGTATAAACAGTAATTAACTAAAGGTTCCCAATAACAAGGGAAGAAAAGTAAGTTGTATCCCTCATAAGGGGGATAGTGTTGTTTGTAGTTCCGTTTCCCAAACCACCGGGAACGCATGCTTTAGGTTGTGAACTCACCTTGGGTTGCTCGGTAGAATAAATACCCGGTCAATCACGTTGGTCACCACGTCCTAGCATGGTTACCAGATATAGGTCAAGTTGGGGTACAAGTAATCACGTATAGCAAACACGTATAGACACACTAAATCATGCATGCATTCAAACAGTTGGGTTATGCATTCAAACAGTAACAGATATACATGCAGATAGTCCAACAAGCTTTTGGCCCAATAACACTTAGGCAGCCCAGTCGAGACAAGGGCGGTTTCGACTCGAGAATGCACGGTTTCGAGTCGCAACCAAGGGTTCTGACTCGCAACCTCGGTCTCGGTTCATCACGCTTTGGTTTCGAGTCGCAACCAGGGGTTTCGACTCGCAACCTCGGTTTCGGTTCATCATGTGCTGCTTGCGAGTCGCAACCGTGAGATCTCGACGAATCACGTTTTGGTCTCAAGTCGCAACCAAGGGTTCCGACTCGCAACCACTGTTACGTGCACCTGAATCCTTCTAGAACCTGGCAATGTACTAACCAATAGCATTTTGATTTCATGAAATTTTGTACTAACCAATCAGAATACACAAACATGTTTCTTTGTCTATTTACCAAGCAAAACAGATCAAATCAGGCATTTTTTAATATTCATATCACATTCATCTAGTTCATCATATATTCAAGCATATCATTCAACAAGCACATCATCATTCAACAATCATTTCAAAGATCAACTTGTTAACATCACAACCATTCGGTAAATAGGCACTCTTAATCACACATTATCATTAGAACATGAATATCATCAACAATAACAACACTTGATTCGATTTCCACTTAGCATTAAAGATCATCATTCATGTTATCACAATACAAGGGGTTGTATAATATGTAAATCTTCACATTATAGCTAAAACACATTGTTTCTATCATGCTAAAATCCCTAATGCACTTTATCATCAACAACCCAAAAATCATGGTAAACACTTAAGACACTAACCGGTTAGATGGAGGAGTACAAGAGATTGATGAGCCAAGTTCTGAGTGATGATCTCGAGCTAGAATCCGAGAGCCTTGATGTTTCGGTTGGATCCGAGAGAGGGGAGAGGGTGATGCTTGGTTGCTAGGGTTTTAGGGTTTTAGTGAGAGGTAGAGAGTGTGAGAGTTGTGAGGGTGAAATGAATGAGAGTGTAAAGGAGAGTGTGGTGAGGGTTTTGGGTTTTTATACCCGTTTCAAGGCCGGCACCTTTGGTTCCGAGTGGCATGGCCCAACCGGCCCAAATGTTCATTGTTCACTCGAGACCGGGTGGTCTCGAGTTGGGCTTCGTGGTCTCGGCTCACTTCTACTCTAATATATATTTATATCATACATACATACAACACATTATCGGCACATAGCACAAAAGAAATCACAACTTTCATTTTATAACACATATACACGCACAATGTAATTACAAGGTAGTTGTCCAGAGGTAACAAACGAAAGTTCTCAAACTTCAAGCAAGGCACTAGTGGTGTTGTTAAGAAAGGAGAGTCAAGCGCGCCAGCTCAGGTTACAGCCAGTAGTGGAAAGAAAGGAAAGGGATATATGGGCACCCAACCCAAGTGCAACACCTGCCAGCGTCACCATTCTGGCCGGTGTGGTTTGAAAGTATGTGAAGCGTGTGGGAAAACTGGCCACTCGAAGGATTCTTGTTGGGCCACTGTTGGCCGGGGAGGCCAAGGAGGATTTGGAAACAGAAACCATAACCGGGGTGGAAATGGAAATCGCCCACAAGAAAACAATGGAGGGAATGGAAATCGTGGCAACAACGCAAATCAAGTTGGTAATGCGAACCGAAACAACAACAATCAAGCTGGAAATGGAGGTGGAAACGGGCAAAGACCTGGATGTTTTAACTGCGGTGATATTGGGCACTATAAGAGGAACTGCCCAGAATTAAACCATGCCCGTGGAAGAGTTTTCAATATCGAAGCAAGGGAAGCGCACGCCAGGATCCCAATGTTGTTACTGGTACGTTCCCTGTAAACCAACGCTGTGCGTCCGTTTTATTTGATACCGGAGCCGATTATAGCTTCGTGTCGTTAGAATTTAAGAATATGCTTGGGTTAGCCGCTAGTAAGTTAGATATTCCCTACTCAATCGAATTGGCTAATGGAAAGTTAGTAGAAGCTAATGAAGTGGTTAGAGGTTGCGTAATCGAGTTGGGAGAGTGTGAGTTTGCTTTGGATCTACTACCAGTCCAGCTGGGGAGCTTCGACATGGTGGTAGGAATGGATTGGTTATCAGGCAACAAGGCAGAAATTGTTTGTCACGAAAAGGTCGTTCGTATCCCAACCGAAGATGGTGAAACAATTGTGGTTCATGGAGAGAAGCGTGATACGCCGTTAAGAATTATCAGCTGCTTGAAAGCGCGAAAGTGTTTACAAAAGGGGTGTGCTGCCTTCCTGGCACACATTGTGGACAAGAAAGCTGCTGAGCCGAAAATCGAAGACATCCCTGTCGTGAGGGAATATCCAGAAGTCTTCCCAGAGGACTTGCCTGGATTGCCACCTCAGAGGCAAGTAGAGTTCCACATCGACTTAGTTCCAGGCGCCGCATCTGTGGCTAAGGCACCATATCGACTTGCCCCATCTGAGATGCAAGAACTGTCGACACAACTTCAGGAGTTGTTAGACAAGGGATTCATCAGACCAAGCTTCTCGCCTTGGGGAGCTCTGGTCCTGTTTGTCAAGAAGAAGGACGGTAGTGTTCGAATGTGTATCGACTACCGGGAGTTGAATAAGCTGACGATCAAGAATAGGTACCCTCTGCCAAGGATTGATGATCTGTTTGATCAGCTGCAAGGTTCAAGCTTTTACTCGAAGATCGATTTGCGATCTGGATACCATCAGTTAAGGATACAAGAGGAAAGTATCCCAAAGACAGCCTTCAGAACTCGTTATGGACACTACGAGTTCCTAGTTATGCCGTTTGGGTTGACAAACGCGCCTGCAGTTTTCATGGACCTGATGAACAGAGTTTGCAAGCCGTATTTGGATAAGTTCGTGATTGTGTTTATCGACGACATTCTGATTTACTATTTGGAGTTGCTGAAGAAAGAACAACATCTAAGAGCTATTTTGGAGTTGCTGAAGAAAGAACAGTTGTATGCCAAATTTTCTAAGTGCGAGTTTTGGCTACGTGAAGTCCAATTCCTTGGACATGTAGTAAATGGAGATGGAATCCACGTGGATCCCACCAAGATCGAAGCGATCAAGAATTGGGAGACGCCAAAGACGCCAACCGAGATTCGTCAATTCTTGGGTTTGGCTGGCTACTATCGAAGGTTCATTGAGGACTTTTCAAAAATCGCTCAACCATTGACACTCCTCACGCAGAAAGATAAAAGGTTTGATTGGGGAATCAAACAGGAAGAAGTGTTCCAGCTATTGAAAGATAAGCTCTGCAATGCGCCAATCTTAGCTCTACCGGAAGGTACAGATGATTTCGTGGTATACTGTGACGCCTCGCGTCAAGGATTGGGTTGCGTGTTGATGCAACGCCAAAAAGTTATAGCTTACGCATCGCGTCAACTGAAGGTACACGAAAAGAACTATACCACACATGACTTGGAACTTGGCGCAGTGATATTTGCTTTAAAGATCTGGAGACACTACCTATATGGTACGAAATGTACAATCTTCACAGATCATAAGAGCCTACAACACATATTCAACCAGAAGGAGTTGAATATGAGACAAAGACGTTGGGTTGAGTTGTTGAATGATTACGACTGCGAGATAAAGTATCATCCAGGGAAGGCGAATGTGGTCGCCAACGCCCTAAGTCGAAAAGAAAGGATCAAGCCCATAAGGGTTAGGGTTTTAGAGATGATTATCCAAACCGATCTTTCCTCGCGCATTCGAGCCGCGCAGAAAGAAGCTCTTAAGGAAAGAAACCTTGAAGAAGAATATCTCCGTGGGATGGAGAAGCAATTGGTGTCAAACAAGGAAGGAACGTTATGTTTTGAGAAAAGGATTTGGGTTCCTCTGTTTGGTGGAATGAGGAAAGTTATCTTTGATGAAGCTCACAAATCACGGTACTCTATCAATCCAGGAGCGGATAAGATGTACCAAGATCTTAAGGATTACTACTGGTGGCCTAGGATGAAAGGCGATGTTGCTGTTTATGTAAGCAAGTGTTTAACGTGTGCTAAGGTTAAAGCTGAATACCAGAAGCCTTCAGGACTTCTGCAACAACCTGAGATTCCCAAGTGGAAATGGGAACAAATCTCCATGGATTTTATTACAAAGTTGCCAAGAACGCCAAGAGGTCATGACACTATTTGGGTAATAGTGGACCGATTAACGAAGTCTGCGCACTTCTTACCTATCAGGGAGAAGGATAATACGAGCAAGTTGGCTGAAATTTACATGAGAGAAATCGTTACGCGCCATGGAGTACCTCTCTCAATCATCTCTAATAGAGACGGAAGGTTCGTATCAAGGATATGGCAATCCTTCCAAGAAGCTTTTGGCTCACAATTGAATTTGAGCACTGCATTTCACCCACAGACCGACGGACAAAGCGAGCGAACGATACAGACTTTGGAAGATATGCTGAGAGCATGTGTTATGGATTTGGGCGGTAGCTGGGATAAGCATTTGCCATTGGTCGAATTTTCATACAACAACAGCTACCACACCAGCATTGGTGCCGCGCCATTTGAAGCTCTATATGGCCGAAAGTGCAGATCACCGCTTTGTTGGTCTGATGCAGGTGATAGACAATTGGTTGGTCCTGATATGGTCCAGGAAACCACAGATAAGATTGCACAGATCCGGGATCGCATCAAGGCGGCCCGCGATCGTCAGAAATGCTACGTGGACCGAAGAAGGAAACCTCTAGAGTTTGAGGTAGGTGATATGGATTTGTTAAAGGTATCACCCTGGAAGGGTGTGGCACGCTTCGGAAAGCGTGGAAAGTTGAACCCGCGGTATATTGGTCCGTTCAGAATTTTGGAAAGAATTGGGCTAGTAGCATACAAGCTGGACTTACCTGCTGAACTGAATGGTGTTCACGATACATTTCATGTATCAACCTTGAAGAAAAGTCCAACTCAAGATACCGTTGTCATTCCCACCGACGAGAGTCATGTTGACGACACGCTCCACTTTGTCGAAGAACCGGTTGAGGTTACGGATTGGAAGGTAAACAAAACCCGCCGGAGCAGTGTCAAGCTCGTCAAAGTTCGTTGGAATGCCAGACATGGTCCTGAATACACCTGGGAGCGTGAGGACCGGATGAAAGAAAAGTACCCCCACTTATTTCCTAAGAACCCTGCAACCAGAAGCAGAACTTAAAATTTTGGGACGAAATTTTTCTAACGGGGGAAGAATGTGACAACCCTCACTAAATCAGGTATCCGTACGACTTAATTAATACTTAATTACTGCTTAATTTTTGTGCTTGATTGAAATTATGGATTAAACTGCTACCTGAATACTGATACATGTACAAACTTGCATCATACTTTGTTTGCTGTCACTCCATTATTTACATACAGAACTCTAGTGACAACCTTGATGCACAAAAGCACAGTAGCACTATGAACGGATAACCCAGTAAACATGCTGTTATAGCCAGCATCAGGCAGGCACTGCCTCTAAGGCCTGGATGAGCCAGAGATAGTTCACTACACTAGTAGAGAGTGTAGGGATAAGAGGGTTGTAGAACTGCGTCACTAGGTGATAGTTATAGTGACCGGATGTGCCTAAAACGTACTTTAAGTACAAAATTCAGCACTTTAATTAAAAATTCAGCATCTAGCTAACTAATAAAGTGCCAAAACATGAGAAACTATTACTAGACACTTTCCAAAGCGTCGGGAATAAGTTGTGTCACTAAAAATAGTAATAACGACACTCTAAAGCTTTGTTAAGCACTTTAACGGATCACTATCCAACCGAACAACTGGACTTTACCCGGAACATAAAAATATTGCCATCAACATTGTTTTCTTTTTCTGAGCCAGTTAGGGTCCCCGAATACCCTAACACCCGCTAAAATGCATAACATACTAGAAATGATTAACCGCCTAACTAAGTAACCTACATCCTAACTTTCTAGTTGGAAACTAACCGGATAACCCCCCCCCCCCTAACCGAACTCGTCCCCAAGGGGACACCCTTTGTACTTGCTTGATTATTTAAATCTTTCTTGTCTAATATCAATTAGACATTGGGACCTTTGGTTAATCTTGGAATGATTTGTCTATAAGTTCTAGCATAAGCACACCATAACCTTCATTTCACCACAACTCACCAACACACTCTCTCCCTCTCTTGCTCATTCTCGGCCGACCCCCATAGCACCACCACCGCCACTTTTCAATATTGATCAAGCTATTCCAAGCACACACAAGGGATAAGGATCTCATACAAGGAAGCTCGGTGCACTCGGATTGTGAAGGACCTCGTTACATTGCTTTTATCCACCCGATCTTCGACTAGTTTCTTCCCTAGCCTCGAGCTAGTAGTAAGTGACTATAAACGCCCTCTTGACCTATTCTAAAGTGGTTAAAACGAACCTTGTCGGTTAAAATTTATGAACTTACAAGATGACATACTAAAAGTTTACAAGGATGTTAAATGTGTTGGATAAAAGCTATGAAGATGTGTAAAACTTGTGAGACTTGTTTTGTTGTAATTATTTAGTGCCGATCTATGTTAGTGGTAGCTTGGATCATCATCTAACCCGGATTAGTCATGTTCGTAAATCATGGCTAGAGTATGTAAAGTATGAAAAGGGTTAAATGATGAAACACTACTACACATTAGACATGAATTTGTGTAAAAACAATTTTACTTATGAAATAGTGTTCAAAACTAGTGGATCTACGGATCTACAAATGGTATTTTCAAAGAACCAAGTGTCAAAAGAAAACATACTTTTAAAACCGGGTTCTACATAAACAAAAGTGATTTTTGTAAGCACACAAGTGTGTAAACACTTGTGTAACACAAGGTTTTGACAAAAGAACTATTTTTGTAGTATTTGACAAGAGGTTGTAAAGATGTAACTTCTTTAAAAACGAGACTTTCGAGAAACCGGATTGATTTATACGAAGATCCACTAAAAATAAAGGAAAGTTACTACATATTTTGGACAAACCACAAGTTCATGTATTTTTGCGATTTATAACTATTTTGACTAGTTTGATGGTTTGAATATTATTTGTTAATGTTGGGAACATTGTTGGTTTAAATTTTAAAAGAAAATGATACGCTTGAAAGCGTGGCCACCTCCAGTTACAAGGGAAACTCCGGCGAAATTTTTCCAAAAACCTAACACTTGGAAATATTTTCACTACAAGTATTATAAATATATTTCTAACTTGTTTCCAAAAATATAAATTTCGCCACAATTTTTATTACAACATTTCTAAGTGTCGGAGGTGGGATTTTCACAAAATAAAACTTGATAAATATATATTTAGTATATATTTTTCATAACAACACTTGTGAGATTTTTATGATTATTTTGTGAACTATACAAATATTATTTTTAGGGTAAAAATAATATTACCAAATGTTAACGATTCCAAAATTATACGAACGCCTTCGTAATAAATATTAAGTTACCGGTAATTATTATTACCACCCGATCTGTACAACGTAACTTACGTATTTTCGGAAAATACTCATAAATGTGTACTTTGACAAGGATATTATTTTGGATAATTATATGTAATAAAATATAATATTTTTGAGAAAAATATTTATATTTTGGAGATAGAATTAAAATATATATATTAAGTGAGACTTAATAATATATTCCGAAGATACAGAAACGCGCATGTATTAAAACCCCCATCCTTGGGAAGGAATTTATTTACCAAATGATTACGAAGTGTAATTACGAAATAGTTGCCTAACCATTTCTCAAAAACTTAAACCTTAAGGCACGGCCGTCCGTCTAATAGAAATTAGTACGTGTAGGTCGTCGCACAGAAGATTGATCAGGAGATTTTCTTGATAGAGACGCACCACAGTGAGTTCATGTCCCCCTTTTCTCTTAACTGTTTTCGGTTTTCTAAACTGCGGGGGTGAAATACATGTTACTATGTTTACGAGTACTTTACACATGGTATGATTAGCATAAGGAGGGTACTACTTAGATCATGTGAGTGGGTAGGCGCAACTTGAGGCCATTAATCCTCATTGTAGGACCGAGGGACAGTAGCAGTAGATCTATCTAGGTGTAGCAAGCCCAGCCCCAGGCCCAGCATAATGGACCTCGGGGTGACTTTGTGCCCAACGCATAAATCCGCTAGGTTTGAGTCTTCCTACTTGCACTTCACACATATCAATGGCCTTGCAAACCATTGGTGGTCTCTTTTTCCTTATTTGCTACATACCAGGATTTTTATACTTACAAAGGTTTTATTACTCACTTACACATGAACTCGCTCAACATTATTGTTGATTATTCCAACTTACATGTATTTCAGGGAACTAAAGATCTGGCGCGGTATGTTACGTTTTCCCGCTGCATAAGAGTTACGAGGTCATCCAAGTTTAAGGGATGTGACTTTTTCCTGGACGAGTCACAGTTCTTAAACTGTGTTTATTTCATGTTGATGTTTGTGTCTTCTGAACAATGTTTTTATGTTATCAGGTTGTAGTGTCCGTTGCATGAGTCAACGCCTTAAGACAATGTTGTGTTACTTATGTTTTAAAACTTAAATCAATGGATAATCTTGCATGGTTTTATTATCATATAGCTTTGTTATGGTTAAGCTATGGTATTAAGAAGTCACACCAAATTAACCACGCTTCCGCAAAGCCAGGGTGTGACAGTTGTTGATATGACTGTTGAGCAACTTGATGATAAATTGCTTTTCGATAGTAGTCATTGTTTCCAAAGGGATTTTGAGCTCCACTTGCTTCACGATTGGTGCATTCTCTCTTGAAATGCCCTTTTTCCCTGCAAGGAAAACAAGTAACTTTAGATTTATCAAATCCTAAAGTTGAAGCATTTGCATCACGGAAATCATCTCTTCCCGTAATTTGTTTAAATTTTTCAACTCTTCTCAACACGCTTGCCAAACACCACTTTATATCCATCAATTCCATCTCCTCAGCATCAACTTGATCATAATCCTCTTTTGTTAACATTGGATTTCCGATCCTTCCCGCAACCAAGCTTCCATACGACTCTAGCACAGTCACCAGCAGAGACATATGACTTTTTGCAACTTCTTCCGAGTAGTTTTAATCATTTTCAAGATTTAAAGCAATGTTGCACTGTAGAACTTTCCCACTCTTTGTTGTTGAGAAATTTGGATCAAACGATGGATATGACGAAAATCCCATTTTGCTACTTGATCCTTGGGATGAATTTTCAGAAGAACCTTTTACATTGAACGCAGTTTCAATCTTTGGTGAACTGTTGGTCTTCTCAGTAACACCACTTTTGTAATACAAACCAATGTCTTGTTCTCCATTATAGTTCTTCATTCTCGCGATCTTTCGTTGTTCCATCTCTTGAGCTTCAAGTTGTTTAATAAAATCACTCAGCGTTAGATCGTTAAAACCTAGTTTATTTTTCAACGTCATAAGATACGTGCCCCACTCATCATGTGGCAACGCATCAGCCAATTTTTCAATCAATCCATCTTTATCTTTACTAATGTTTAATCTTTTCATATTTTTCAATAAATTGCAATATCTTTCAATAATCTGTTTGGTGTTTTCAGTTCTCAATCCACGGAATAGATCAAATTCTTTCTTCATAAGCGACTTTTTGTTCTTGATCATCGCATCACTTCCAAGAAACTTTGATTCCAATTCTACCCATATCGAATGTGCACTTCCGTTGTGTTGAAGTAAAATCAAGATGTCTTCTTTAATTGCTTGTTGCAAAAGACTAACCATCATTTTTTCATCTTTATATTTCTTTTTCTCTTCAGCATCCAGATTTCTAATTTCAATTTTCACTCCATTGTTCCCAACCGGTCTACTATACTGAAATTCAGTATGTTCCCATGTATCTAAGTGATATGCTTGAACCCAGTTTTCAAAACGTTCAGCCCATACACTGTACTCCTAGATACTCATAAGCTTAGGCGGTTTTTGCGTTGTCCCCGTTTCATTTTCAAGTATTGTACTCTGAGTAATAGTTATCGGACTAGCAAAGGCATTGTAGAATTCGTTTTCCATGATTTGGTTTTCAAAGTATCACAATCACAGTTTCACACGGAATCAACCTTCACACGGAAACAGTTCTTTCACACGAAATGAAACTTCTCAAATGAAATGACCAACTTGGTACGAAATAAACTGATTTCGTACGAAATGCACAACACTCTCACATGAAATACCTGATTTCGTACGAAATACCAAACTGATGAACAAATTCAAATGAAATGACCCTTCGTATGAAATGATATCTGATTTCGTATGGAATAGCAATGAGTTTCGCACGAAATGACAGCCAAGTTCACACGAAATGATATCAGTTTTGTGCGAAATGAAACTTTCGGATAGTTTTTCACCAAATTGATCAAGTTTTAATTTGAATTAAGTTCTGAAACTTTGTAGGGTTTGTTAAAACATAGTTTCACACAATATGTTTGAAAATCAAGCCATTTTAACCGTGAAAACTTGTTCAATTTTGGAAAGAAGGTATAGAAATCAGAAATTGCAGCTGAAATGGTAAGAACTCTTCCTCCTGTGCTCTGATACCACTTGTAGGATCGTTTTCAGACCCAAACGAGTCGATCAGAAGAGATCTTCACCAATACAAAAGGCGGAAACAGATGTATCGACGTTATTTCAGCTGAATTGCACAAGAAATCATTTTAAACTGTCTTTATATTGATATTAGATCGATTACAATGCTGTAGACATTTTGGCAGAGCTTCGCTACCGGAATCAGAATCGTTACAAATGACAAGGCACATCAGGTATTTATAGGCAAGCTGATTTCGCACGAAACCGTTCAAGCGAAAGCTGATTTCGTATGAAACACTCCAAGCGAAATCAGTTTCACACGAAAACACTCTGTCGTGCGAAATGACTACTTGATTTCGTACGAAATGACTTCTATGTCATTTCGTGCGAAATAACCACAAACACTCATTTCTCGTATTTCGTGCCCTGATCTATCTAATCAAATACAAGACTCGATACAAGACGAAGTCGACAGACGTATGCACCAACAAAAAAACCTTGTGCAAAGTGTTTAGTACCTTGCAAAGGTTGTGCTGAGAAAGACATGAAGTTGGCTGAATTGGAGAAACTCAAAGAAAACTTACTACACAATAAGATGAGTATAAAAAAGTCATATGATCTCCTAAGCAGCAAAGTGAATATTTACAAAGGAGCTTGTGATAAAGATATTCAGATGAAAGATCTTCTAAAAGCAATAGTTCTTCAAAAGCAAAGAGCAATCAACGGATATATTTAGATGAATGCTGAGCTGAAACAAGAATTGGCAGCGATGGAGATTGAAACTGAAAGAGTGAACAATTTACTCCGAAGTTATCAAAGTTCAGAGTATGTTATTGATCACATCTATCCTGCCGTTGCAGCTCATAAGTTTACAGATGAAGAAGAAAATTCTGGTAAGAAAACTGGTTTGAAGTATAACAGAGTACCAAATCCAATGTGGGATGGCTATACCCCCCGAGACTTTGAAAAGGTGTCTGAAGCACTCAATCCAAATCTGAAATCCGAGTCTGTCAACGGATTACTAGATGATATTGATGTCACCTTCACAGCGTCTGACACTGATCATGAGTCCGAGTTAGTTAAGAAAGTGGTCGATCGGGTGTTAGATAAAGATGAAGAGTCAATGTCAGAGTCTAAATCTGAAAACTCGAGTTCGTCAGAGAAAAGCTCGAGTTCACCGGTTAAAAGAGTCTACAATAAAGATTTTTTGATGTCGAAAAATAATTTAAATGACGAAACATTCAAAGTAGCATATACTTTGAATGATTCTGACAAATTATTTTCTGATGAGGAATTTCCAATAAGAAGTGTTAAAACTGAAATGATTAACAAGGTTTTCAAATTAACAGAAATTAATATTTCTGAAATGAAAGATGTAAATCTTACTGAAAAACCTAAAAAGTACACTTCAAGAGTTCAACAAAGATTGAACAAGAAAAAGGGTTACAGTTCTTGTTCTGGTAATCAAAAGAATCCAAACCACAACAGTAAATTCAAAAAGAAAGGTTTAGGTTTTATTCCACCAGAAAATCATAAAAATGAGAAAATTTATAAACCAAAAACTAAATTTGTTTCAGGAACAAGTTTTGAAGAGGAGAAGGAGAAACCGTTCTGGAGACAGTCAAACAAGGAGTTTCTCGCTGAAAGGAAAAAGAATATGATGATGAAATCTGAACCAAGAGTTGAACGAAGAACCTGTTTCAAATGTTAAGAAGTAAGACATATCGCTTGGAATTGCCCAACGCCAACCAACACAAAACAGGAAGTTTCTTCTAACTTGAAATTGAAAGAAAAATATGTTGATCAAAAGGAACAACCAACAGAGAAATTTAAAGAGTTAAAAAATTTGACTTTCGAAGTTGGTGAAAGTTCAAAACATTTTTACAAAAGAAAAGTCTATTTAAACAAACAAAAATGGGTTATTAAATCAGAGGTTAGTTCTGGTAATGAATCTGACTCGTCAAAATCAGAGGAGCCACATGTTGTGAAAAGTAATGAGAATTCCGTCCCAACAATGGATGATGAAAATTTTCCACCATTGTCAA
This sequence comes from Helianthus annuus, assembly GCF_002127325.2. Classification (NCBI taxonomy): domain Eukaryota; kingdom Viridiplantae; phylum Streptophyta; class Magnoliopsida; order Asterales; family Asteraceae; genus Helianthus; species Helianthus annuus. The sequence continues at coordinate 102,897,780 of NC_035438.2, read as the reverse complement.
ACGAAAACTTGAAATCAAAAGGTAAGATTGAGATTTCAGATCAGTTCTTCTCTGGTGAGAAAGAATTTGATGCTGAAAAAGCTTTTAATGGAACAACATTACATATTTTTGGGAAGATGGTCGATGGGAAGGTGAAAGGAGTAAAAAAGTTTTATGAATAAAAAATTGTTAAACCAAATGAGGATGGTTCACCCATGATTCCTCAGGCATGGGTGAGATTTTTCAAGAAGTAAAATCCGGGCTTGCCGGAGCTCCCAAGATGGAAATCGTGGAGCAGGAATCAGCATCATTCTTAAAAAAATGTTTTTGTAAAAAGCTTAAAAGTATTTACAAGTGGTTGATTTTGAAAAACAATGTGATGAAACCCCATGATGTGTGAAATCAACAAAACTAATTTTCCGGAAAAACCATTTTGATTAAAACAAACTTAAGTGTTTTGAAATCATAATGGGAAAATAGTTTGTTGTCAGGGGGAGTTCTGATTGTTTATGCCAAGGGAACTAATGTGAATTGCTTGAAAATCAGTTTGTCATCTTATTTGTACAATTTAGTGCGTTTATTTTCAAATTGTCCTTGAAAATCAAAAATTAAAACATATTTTTGATTTTAGGGGAGTAAAAAATTTAGAAATTTTGAAAATTTGAAAAATTCAAAAACATGATAAAATCGAAAAAATCCAAAAACATTGAAAAATTTAAAAATGAGTTTTGTTGTGAAAAAGAGGAAATGATAGTACATCAGTGGACAATCACAGCATGCTAAAGATTTGGAAAGCTAAATGTGATAAACGGTCTCACTGATGATATGTCAGTAGGTTTTTACTCATTCAGTAGATTTTTTTTTGAAATATAAACCTAAATATGAATACTTACTTATCTCGTGGGGAACATCTCTCGGATATATAGGTAACCCCTGAATCTTGTTTGAAAGGCTTTCTATTTCTGACATACTAGGTCTTTGTGCGTGATGATATCCGGGGTATTATACCAGGACTTCTGATTTTGCGGAAGCAATAGCCTAGTCCTCGTATGTCACACCCCCAAAATCCACCATGCGTAGTATCACCGCTTGGAGGCGTGACATGATCAGGATCGAGCCACCAATCATATTGAACAACGTATTTAAGTAAATATAGCCAACCACAATACAATTGGTGACCAAAAGGAAGTTAACCAAGTTCAATTTAAACAGCGAAAGCATAAGACGTTAAACCAAATCATAAGTTCGTAGTTCATAAGTTTAAAACCCAAAACATAAGTTTCATAAGTTCATAAAGTTTATTTATTAAGTACGGGACATATCAGTTCGCATCCCACAACGACCGCCTCCATGCGCAAGCCCCATAGCATCTAGCGACCTGCAAAGCATGTAACAACGAGTCAACAACAAAGTTGAGTGAGTTCACGGTTGGTTGTCCATTTTAGAGTTGTTTCCAAAAACGGAGTTTAATCTTAATCAACTATCCAGTCGTGGGGGTTACCCCATAGTTCGAAAACATTTATTAGTTAACCGTCCCATGTCTTACTTCCCTGGCTATCCAGCCCGGCACTCCAGCCGTGGGGGCTACCCCATTATTTAAACTTCCAGACTCGTTTATCATATTGACTACTAACGAAAATTAATTGTGCCCTAGCGTCGGTGTCTATCATCACCAACGTGCCATAGTCCATTAGTACACGCCCGTCCAACTGGCACGGTGTGAGGTTTGTTAAACCTAATAGCGCTATTAACTAATGACCCGCTCGCCATAGCCTCAGCGATTAAGTCGATATAAAGGGAGGGACTTCACTGATAGAGTTCTAGTCCAGTAAGTCTAATTCCATCCCAACAGGACGAGGAATCCCCATTCCCATTCCCACCGGGAATTTCCATGCTTCGTAGAAAAGTGTGAGCTCACCTCGGTTTGCTCGGTAGATTAGTTACTCTAATAATCAGGAAATCAAGCACATCCTAATAAGGTACAGATAACAATCAATTTCCCATGCACAACACGTATGGTTTATCTACCCATTACTTTTATCACATATCACACAATTTAAACGTCAATGCACTTTGTGAAGTTATATATTATTTTACCCTAAAATAATATAACGGTAAAATAAACAAATATTCACACAAGAGTTTTAGTATACAATATATATTTTAAATATATGTTTATCAAATTTTATTTACGAAAGTCAACCTCCGATACTTGGTGTTTTGTTACAAAAATTATGGCAAAGTTTATATTCGAAAAGCAAGTTATAAAATACACTCATAACGCTTGTTTAGAAAAATATTTTCTAAGTGTTGGAATTTTAGAAAAATTTCGCCAGAGTTTCCTTTGTAAATGGAGGTGTCCATGCTTACTAGCATATCATTTTCTTTTCAAAAATTCATTCATACAATTCTCAATCATTAACATACAATCTCTATTTACCAAACTTGTCAAAAACAAGCATAAACTATAAACTTATGAACTTGAAAATTTATAAAAATATGTAGTAACTTACTAGCATACTTAGTAAGTCTTGTTACCTTTTAAAATGTGATTAGTTCTTTAAAAATTTTATTTTTAAAGACTTTAAGTGTTTACAACTTCCACCATATTTTCTAAAAATATTTCTTTGTGAACCTTCCTTATTACACAAGTGTTTCTACACTTGTTTATTTACCAAGAATGTGATTAGTTTATGTAAGATCCAAGTTTTAGTGAAGCTCATATTTTTAACTTGGTTCTTTTGAAAAACCACTCATGGATCTTTAGATCTACATGATTATAACCTACTTTGTTCTTTATTTTTCAAGAAATCACCCATTCATTCAAGTTCATAGTTTATGTGTGGATGATTCCATCATCCTACATCATTCTTACTTTCTCATCTTGCTAGATCATGTTTTTAATCATGATCTAGCAAGATTACATGATGACCAACATCATTTCTACAAACCAACAATAATCAACAATTATTTCAACACTTAAACAACATTCTTTCTTCATATTTAAAGCTTATGTTTAAGTTTTAACTTTATGTTCTTTAGTGTTCTTGATGTTCTTCACATTTACTATTATGTTTCATACTTTAACCACCTCCATAGAATGCAAAATGAGTAGATCTAAGAGACTTACCACTAGCTCAAAGCTAGGAGAGTTCAAGTGAAGAAAAGTGGTGGATAAAAGAAGATAAGAGAGGTCCTTCCACTTCCGCACACACCGAGCTTTGTTGTATGCCTTCTATCACCTATGTATTGCCTTAGAATGCTTGCAAATGATCAAGTGATGGTGGTGGTGGTGCTACTAGGGGGCGGCGGAGATCAAGAAGAGAGGAGAGAGTGAGTGTGTTGTTTGAGTTAGAGGATGATGAATGGTGATGGACTTGTGGTTTAAATAGAAGTCTTACAACATGTTATTACCTAGTGGTCTTAGTGTCCCCTAAAGTACACTACAAACCTCATAAATAAATCAAGGAAATCAAGTGGGTGTGACCCACTTCTCAACCGGTTTGGGGGGGGGGGGTTGGTTTAGTTGGGTAGCAATGGTGGTTAACTAATCTAGTTAGAAGGTAAGTGGAATAGTTAGTGGTTTATGTGTGCTATGCCATATATTGTGTGTTAGGGTGTTCGGGGACCCTAACTAGCTTAGAAAAATAAAAACAATGCTTCTAGCATTATTTTGGTGTTCCGGGTAATGTCCGGTTGTTCGGTTTGATACTGTTTCGTTAAAGTGCTTAATTAACCCGTAAAGTGTTTTTTATAATATTTTTAGTGACATTTTTATTTTTCAACACTGAGGAAAGCATACCAGACTATTTAGTAACTTTTCCGTACACTACTAGTATGTTAACAAGCACATGTAAGTATAACACAGAAATCAGAAAGCAGTTAAATGATTCAGCACAGTCATCAAGCACTTTAATTATAATTAATAGATTGTACGGATACATGGAATTATGAGGGTTGTCACATTCTCCCCCTGTTAAGAAATATTCGGCCCGAAATTTAGCTCGTGATTACTGAGGAAGCTAGTTATGTTGCGTTGGTTTCCTGGTTTTCCTGGGGTGTCACATCATCCCCCCGTTGATTTGCAATTTCATCCCGAAATTCTGCAGTAGCTTCAGCCTCAGTAGTGGTTGCACTTTTCTTAAACAGCTGGGGATACTTGAGTTTCATTTGGTCTTCTTGTTCCCAGGTATACTCTGGGCCACGACGGGAATCCCAACGGACTCGGACAAGAGGTATCCGGGTACGCTTGAGAATCTAAATATCTCGGTCAGTAATCTATACTGGTTCCTCGACGAATCGCAGCTGGTCGTCGATAGTGAGCTCCTTGAGAGGAACTATGAGGCTCTCGTCTGACAGACACTTCTTCAGATTTGACACGTGGAAAACATTGTGAACTCCACTGAGTTCTTCAGGTAGATTCAACCTATAGGCCACCTTGCCAATTTTCTCAATGATTTCGAACGGTCCGACATAACGCGGATTGGGCTTGCCTCGTTTGCCAAAACAAACTACACCTTTCCAAGGTGAGACTTTGAGTAGCACCCGATCCCTAACCTGGAACTCGAGTGGCTTTCTTCGCTTATCAGCATATCTTTTCTGACGGTCACGAGCTGCCGCTATTCGTTGTCGTATGTGAGCAATCTTCTCGGTTGTATCTACTACAAGTTCTGGGCCAGTGATTTGACTATCACCAACTTCTGCCCAACAGAGAGGTGATCGGCACTTCCGTCCATACAATGCCTCGAATGGAACGGTCTGGATGCTGGTGTGGTAGCTGTTGTTATACGAAAACTCCACTAGCGGAAGGTGCTTTTCCCAGCCATTACCAAAATCGATTACACATGCGCTAAGCATGTCTTCAAGGGTCTGGATGGTGCGTTCAGATTGCCCATCCGTCTGTGGGTGATAAGCGGTGCTCATATCTAAACGTGAGCCAAAAGACTTGTGCATAGCTTGCCACAGTTCAGAGGTAAAACGCGCGTCACGATCAGAAATGATGGAGGTTGGCACTCCGTGCCTTGATACCACTCCTTTTAAGTAGATGACTGCTAGAGTAGAAAATTTATCCGTTTCCTTGATGGCCAGAAAATGTGCAGACTTGGTCAGTCGATCCACGATCACCCAAATGGTATCGTTTCCGCGTTGAGATCTGGGCAGGCCAGTAACGAAATCCATGGAAATTTGCTCCCATTTCCATTGGTATCTTTGTTTGTTGCAGTAAGCCTGATGGTTTCTGGTACTCAGTCTTGACTCTCACACAAGTCAAACATTTGCTGACGTAGGTTGCTATGCTGGCTTTCATGCCAGGCCACCAGTATGTAGACTTTAGGTCATGGTACATCTTATCCGAACCAGGATGTACTGAATAACGAGACTTATGTGCTTCATCGATCACAAGCTCGCGTAAGTCTCCATAAAGTGGAACTCAGATGCGTCCGTTAACATAGTAGGCACCGTTTTCCTTTTGTTCTAGCCGTTGCCTCGATCCTCGTAAGGACTCAGCCCTGATGTTCTCTGCTTTCAATGCTTCACCCTGAGCATCGCGAATCTGAGCGGGAATGTTAGATTGGATGGTAAGCTGTAACGCACGTACACGCTTAGGTATCGTATCCTTTCGGCTGAGGGCGTCGGCCACAACATTGGCCTTGCCCGGATGATATTTGATAGCGCATTCATAATCGTTCAAGAGTTCGACCCATCGACGCTGTCGCATGTTTGATTCCTTTTGCTTGAAGATATGCTCGAGACTCCTGTGATCGGTGTAAATGGTGCACTTGGTACCGTACAGGTAATGTCTCCATATCTTAAGTGCGAAAACAACTGCTCCCAATTCCAAGTCGTACGTAGTGTAGTTCCTTTTGTGAACTTTAAGTTGGCGCGATGCATAGGCAATGACCTTGTCACGTTGCATCAACACGCAACCAAGCCCTTGGATGGAAGCGTCGCAATAAACTACAAAATCATCTGTGCCTTCAGGCAATGAGAGGATAGGCGCGCTACATATCTATCTTTTAAGTGCTGGAATGCGGATTCCTGTGCATCACCCAAACGATAGGTGACACCTTTCTGAGTCAGTGAAGTGAGAGGTTGCGCAATCTTTGAGAAATCCTTGATAAATCTTCGGTAATATCCTGCCAAGCCCAAGAATTGGCGAATTTCTGTTGGTGTACGGGGTGCAGGCCAGTTCTTGATCGAGTCAACCTTGGATGGATCTACGTGAATCCCATCCTTATTTACCACATGGCCTAGAAAGTGGACTTCGCGAAGCCAGAAGTCACATTTCGTAAACTTGGCATACAGCTGCTCTTTTCGGAGAAGTTCCAGAATAAGCCTCAGGTGTTGCTCGTGTTCTTCCTGACTCTTAGAATAGATTAGGATGTCGTCGATGAAGACTATGACAAATTTATCTAGGTAAGGCTTGCACACTCGGTTCATGAGATCCATGAAGACTGCAGGTGCATACGTCAATCCGAAAGGCATAACCAGAAACTCGTAATGCCCATAACGAGTTCTGAATGCTGTTTTGGAGATGTCCTCCTCTCAGACTCTCAGCTGATGTTAGCCTGATCTCAAATCGATCTTAGAGTAATAACTCGACCCTTGCAACTGGTCGAATAAGTCGTCAATGCGTGGAAGAGGATAATGATTCTTCACGGTCACCTTGTTGAGTTCGCGATAGTCAATACACATTCTGAAGGTACCGTCTTTCTTCTTTACGAATAACACTGGAGCTCCCCATGGCGAAGAGCTACGACGTATGAAACCCTTTTCCAGGAGTTCTTGTAGTTGCGTAGACAGTTCTTCGAGTTCTGATGGAGCTAGACGATATGGTGCTCGAGCTACTGGTGCTGCTCCCGGAGCTAGCTCGATTTGAAACTCAACTTGGCGATGAGGCGGGAGACCAGGTAATTCCTCAGGAAATACCTCAGGAAAATCACGTACAATAGGTATATCCTCTATCTTCCTTTCCTCCGAGGATGTATCAGAAACAAGGGCCAGGATAGCAGCGTGGCCCTTGCGCAAACACTTCTGGGCCTTAAGGAAAGAGATGATGCCTACAACAGCACCACCCTTGTCGCCACGAATCACGAGGGGTTCTTTACCAGAACGAGGGATACGGACGATTTTCTCCTTGCAAATAATCTCCGCTTGGTGTTGAGATAACCAATCCATCCCAATGACAACGTCAAAACTACCCAGAACGATACGAATGAGGTCGATAGAAAAGGTCTGATTGGCAAGGACAAGCTTGCAACCCTTAACTACATGTGTAGCCTCTAAACTTTTACCATTTTCTAACTCTACGATGTGCTTGGTGTTCAAAAGTGTTGGAGTATGCTTAAGCATCTGACTAACCTTTAAGGACACGTAGCTAGTATCGGCACCCGAATCAAATAAAACAGTAACAAAGAAATCTTCCAGAAGAAACTTACCCATCACAACGTTGGGATCCTTCCTTGCATCACCCTGACCAATCATGAACACACGACCCCTTTCCCCATTACCATTGTTGTTTCCCCCATTGCCGTTTCCATTCCCCTGATTGTTGTTGTTCTGGTTCTGATTTAGCTGGGGGCAGTCTTTCTTGAAATAGCCCTCAGCACCACATTGAAAGCACCCTTTGTTGTTACCTTGTTGTTGCTGCTGCTGGCGTTGATTCGGTGGGGCTTGCTGATGCTGCCGGTTCTGATTCGCTGGACGCTGACTCCTGCAATCCCTTGTACCAGGCTTGTTGCATCGATGACAGTTGCCTTTACTACATGGCCCGCTGTGGTGCAACTTACAGCGGTTACATTTGGGGTGATTCCCCTTGTATCCACCCTACCCTTGATTTCCAGAAGGCTGCTGACCGGGGCTCCTATGGTCCTCAATCCTTCGTTGCTGAGACTGACCAGAGGTAGAGCCTTTGCCCAAATTTCCATCCCATTTTCGCTTGTTATCAATGGGGGCATTAGTAGCAGCAGCGCTAATACGCTTAGGCAGCCTGTTTTGCTCAACTGCCTGATCAGTGAGACGATGACCCAACTTGATGATTTGCTGAATGGTGCCGAGATTAGCTAAGGTTACGTGACTCTGAATCTCTGGTACAAGACCCTTGAGGTACAGCTCAATACGTTTGATGGGAGGGTCCACCATTGTAGGACACAAGATGGCCAGCTCGTTTGACCTCTTCGTGTATGCCTCGATCTCAGACCCTGTCATCTTCAAATTGAAAAATTCCACCTCCAGCTTGTGGATGTCGTCACGACTGCAGTACTCTTCTTTGATCAACTCTTTGAAGTCATTCCATGGGGTGGCATTAGCAACCGCCAGCCCAAGCAGTTGAACCTGTGCTTTCCACCAGGTTAACGTAGCACCTTCGAGTGTTCCAGTAGCATATTTCACCCTACGATCTTCAAGGCATTCACACATTTCAAAAACAGACTCAAGCTTCTCGAATCAGTGAAGAAGACCTACAGCTCCTTCAGTGCCGCTGAAAGTACTAGGTCAGCAATCCATGAATGTTTTGAACGTGCACACAGGAGGTTGTGCAGGTTGACCTGTCGCGCGAGAATAAAAGACAAGGTTAAGCAAAAGAGTGGGTTCGCGAAGGTAGGATCTAAACGTCCTAAGATGGGTTGATATGGCAGGTTATACCTCCTACAGGGACAGCTGCGAGTGCCTCAGCAACTCGTTCATTGATCAAGGCCGTCAGCTGGGCTTGAGTTAGGTTGATACGTCCTCCGCGTCCGTTCGTGATCTTCACAACGAAGCAACGTAAGTGAGAAAAGTGTCGCGAAAGTGCGTAAGTGTGGGACGACAGTAGAGAGTAAGCACACAAGGTTCAAATAGCAGTTATCACGTTAACTAATGCACAGTGTGAACTATCTAACCGACAATATAACATAAATCATACCACCTATTGTGTCGAGTCTTGCACGTGGAGCGAAGCGTCGTTGTGGATCGTTGAGCACTGTACAGGTTATAGTCTGGTTTTGTCAAAAAGCTTTTCTCTTTTTAAAACCAAGTTCACTATAACCAATGGCTCTGATACCAATTTGTCACACCCCCAAAATCCACCATGCGGAGTATCACCGCTTGGAGGCGTGACATGACCAGGATCGAGCCACCAATCCTATTGAACAACAACCACAATACAATTGGTGACCAAAAGGAAGTTAACCAAGTTCAATTTAAACAGCGGAAGCATAAGACGTTAAACCAAATCATAAGTTCGTAGTTCATAAGTTTAAAGACCCAAAACATAAGTTTCATAAGTTCATAAAGTTTATTTATTAAGTACGGGACATATCAGTTCGCATCCCACAACGACCGCCTCCATGTGCAAGCCCCATAGCATCTAGCGACCTGCAAAGCATGTAACAACGAGTCAACAACAAAGTTAAGTGAGTTCACGGTTGGTTGTCTATTTAGAGTTGTTTCCAAAAACGAAGTTTAATCTTAATCAGCTATCCAGCCGTGGGGGTTACCCCATAGTTCGAAAACGTTTATTAGTTAACCATCCCATGTCTAACTTCCCTGGCTATCCAGCCCGGCACTCCGGCCGTGGGGGCTACCCCATTATTTAAACTTCCAAACTCGTTTATCATATCAACTACTAACGAAAATTAATTGTGCCCTAGCGTCGGTGTCTATCATCACCGACGTGCCATAGTCCATTAGTATACGCCCGTCTGACTGGCACGGTGTGAGGTTTGTTAAACCTAATTGCGCTATTAACTAATGACCCGCTCGCCACAGCCTCGGCGATTAAGTCGATATAAAGGGAGGGACTTCGCTGATAGAGTTCTAGTCCAGTAAGTCTAATTCCATCCCAACAGGACGAGGAATTCTCATTCCGGAATACATCCCAAGGACGAGGAATCCCCATTCCTGAACCATTCCCATTCCCATTCCCACCGGGAATTTCCATGCTTCGTAGAAAAGTGTGAACTCACCTGGGTTTGCTCGTGTTAGTGCACCTACGTCTGCTGACTACGTCTTCCATCAAGTCTTGAAGTTTAAGGAGATCAGACATGGCACAGAATCCTAGAATTAGTGTTTTGTATAGGGATCGCTTATATGTACTAGACTAGGACCGCTTTTGTGTCATAGGTTGTCAGGATCGCTTATTAGGTTAATATGCTGGATCGCTTATTCGTCACATTGTAGGGTCGCTCATACGGATATGTCGTATGAGCGGTCCAGATTATCTATAAATATAGGAGCGATCCACACACATAGTTGGTGGTGTATTCTTCCGGTTGAGCCACGAAGTGCTGCCGAAGTGCTGTCAAACCTTGTAATCGAGTTGAAAATCAATACAACAGCAAGTTTAAAGTGTATACAGCTTTAATAGCACCGAGTTATTAGTTTCCGCCTCTTAATTCGGATACGAATTTCTCTGAACGACTCAAACAGGTCGACGAACGATCCTACAAGTGGTATCAGAGCTCAGGAGGAGGAGTTCTTGCCATTTTAGCTGCTATTCTTCTGATTTTCTACACTTTCTTCACTTTTTCAAAATTTTTCACGGTAAAACTAGCTAAAAATCACACAGTGCACTCGGAATCATGAATTAACAAATCCTTGAAGTTTTTAGAACTAAAATCGACCTAGAAAGTTGTTTTTTAGGTGATTTGCTTTTTCAGAATCGCGCAAAAGGTGATGTCAGCATCTGGATCGCTCCAAATTGCTTGTCTGGACCGCTCCAAGTGTCAATTTTGACTTCTGGATCGCTCAAAATTTTGATTATGGACCGCTCATTCGTACAAGGTTGAACCGCTCGAACTGACCATTGTGAATCGCTCGAACGAACAAACTGTGAACCGCTCGAACTAAGATTTCTGGATCGCTCATCGGGATTATTTTGGATCGCTTATACAAACAATTTTTTTTGGTTCGCCCGAACGGACAGTATTTGGATCGCTCATCAGGTCAAGTTTTTGAATCGCTTATTTGATCGGATCGCTCGAGTGGACATTGTGTTTGGACCGCTTATTTGACAATCTTATTGGACTGTGTATAGAATAGTCCATTTTTGTGAACAGATTGCTAAAATTTGAAAAACATTGTGAATTTGTGAACAATTTGTGAACAATGGATACGGAATTTTATAACGCTTTTGCTACCCCGGCTTCGATTACTCAAAGTGCTTTGATCGAAAATGAAACCGGAACGTCTCAGAAACCACCGAAACTCATCGATATTGATGATTACAATGTGTGGTCGGAACGATTCGGAAATTGGGTTGAAGCCTATCATCTTGATGCATGGGAACACACTGAGAAACTATATGTTAAACCCACAAAGGACAATATTGAGAATGGTATTCCGCTAACGCTTAGAGAGATGAGTACTGCAGATAAAAAGAAATATCGAGATGAGAAATTGATGGTGAGTCTACTTCAGCAAGCAATAAAAGAAGATATCTTGATATTGCTTCAACATGATGGAACTGCATATTCAATTTGGACAGAATTGGAAGCAAAGTTTACGGGAAGTGATGATATGTTAAAGAACAAAATGTCTCTCATGAAGAAGGAATTTGATTTGTTTCGGGGATTGAAAAATGAAACCACCAAACAAATTATTGATAGATATTGTAACTTGGTGAGAAATATGACAAAGTTAGGTGTAAAGAAAGATACTGATGAATTAATTGAAAAACTTGCAGATGCGCTTCCATACGAAATCTGGGGAACATTTTTGATGATGCTGAAGTCCAACAAAGTGGAATATAAAAAGATGAAACTAGGAGACTTCATAAAGCATTTGGAAGCTCAAGAGATGGAGCAGAGAAAGATCGCTAGGATGAAGAACTACGATGGAGAGCAGGATATCAGTCTGTATTACAAGCATGGTGCTACTGATTAAACAAAGTTTTCTCCTAAGATCGAAACTGCTTACAGCGTTAAAGATTCTCCTGAAAAGAAGACATCTCAGGGATCAAGCAACAGCACAAGATTTTCATCTTTTGATCCTAACATTTCTGTAACAAAGAATGGTAGAAAACTTCAGTGTAACATTGTATTAAGCCTTGAAAATGATCAAGACTACACTGAAGATATTGCAAAAAATCAAATGTCTTTGTTAGGGATGATTTTAGAGTCTTATAGTTGTTTTGTTGCAGGAAAGATCGGAAATCTAATGCTCACGAAAGAGGATTACGATCAAATTGATGCTGAAGAAATGGAATTGATGGATATTAAATGGTGTATGGCTAGTGTAATGAGACGCGCTGAAAAGTTCAAACAAATTACCGGCCGTGATGATTTTCGTGATGCAAACGTTTCAGCTTTAGGTTTTGATAAATCTAAAGTTACATGTTTTCGTTGTAGGGAGAAGGGGCATTTCAAGAGAGAATGCAAAAACCGTGAAGCTACCGGTGCCCAGAATCCTTTCGGAAACAATGATTATCACTAGAAGGCCATCTATCATCAAATCACTCAACCAGCACAGCAGCATCAGGCACAAACGGCTCATGGGAGAGATGTGATAGATAATTCGAAAAGAGCATGTGTTGTTAGTCAGGGAAAATATGATAATTTTACCTGGGAAAAGTATCTTCCAAAAGATAGCAAAGTGTGTCTAGCTGAACAAGATGATGAAAAAATGGCTGAAGGTTTTACCTGGGATGATTTTTGTCCAGATCAAAATCTAATGGCCAAAGAGATGTCTAAAAACACTTCTCATGCTTTCTTTGCTAATGCTTATGATTTGAAATGTGCAGAAAGGTGCAGAAAAGTCATAGAAGCTGCTGAAGAGAGACAAAGAAAGAACAGAGAGGAGGCTGAAGAGGAAGAGAGATTGAAGGAAGAAGCAAAAGCTGAGAAATTAAGAAGAGCTCAATTTTTAAATTCAAGCAGAACAGTCAAAGAGGTTCCTGAATTCGAGATTAAAGTGGATGCTGAACCAGTCATGGTCCAAGAAAAATGCATGAACTGTGATTCGCTGATTAAGTAGAACAATGAGCTGTTGCACAATATTCACAAGTTGAAGGAATCGTATGATACAATGAACAGAGAAATCAACAAATATACAGATTCTGATGGTGAACAAGCTGAAGCTATGAATACTTTTAAGATAGCTTGATACGGCGAACTATAACATAAAGAAATGTGCAGATCTCGAGCTTGAGTTGGCAACACAAAAGATAGAAACTGAAAAGGTAAAGAAATTATTAGACAGTTACTCATGTTCTACTTTTGTTGTTGACAGGATTTATCCAGTTGTGAAAGATTTGAAAACATTTGAAGAAGTGAAGATATTTGGAGAAGAAAAATCTGTGACAAAAGATGAAGAAATATTGAAGACTTCTGGTAAGAAACCGAGTGTATCCTATAACAGATGTCCGCCCCCGGTCGAAAATGGATATTCACCTCGAAATCCAAATTCAGAAAGAGTCAATAAAGCGATCAATCTGAAATGGGAGTCTGGGTCGTCGGATAACTTACCAGAAAGTATTGATGTCACATATACGTCATCAGACACTGATCATGAGTCAAAGTTGATAAAAAGTATGGTCGATCAGGTGTTAGACACAGATGACAATGAGGAATCAAAACCGAAGTCTAAACCCGAGTCAAAGTCTGGGTCCAGTGCGTCAAAGCAAACAGTCAAAAAGGACAAACGGGTTTATGATAAAGAGTTTTTACTTTCGAAATCTAATTTGAATGATGAATTAGTCAAAGTGGCATATACTTTGAAAGGTTCTGACAAATTATATTCAGATGAAAGTTTTCCAATAAGAAGTGTCAGATTTGAAATGATTCAAAAGGTTTTCAAAATAACAGAAATTAATATTTCTGAAATAAAAGATTTTAATCTTAATGGAAAACCTAAACAATACACTTCAAGAGATCAACAGAGAATCAACAAGAAAATGGGTTACAATTGTGGTTATAGTTTCCAAAAGAAACCAAACCATAATCGTAATTACAAAAAGAAAGGTCTTGGTTTTGCTCCACAGAAAAACTATAAAAATGAAAAAGTTTATAAACCAAAAACAATGTTTGTTGCAGGAAAAACTACAGAAGCTGAAAAAGAGAAATCATTCAGTAATCAGACAAATCAAGAATTCCTTGCTAAGAAGCAAGAGGACATGAAGAAGAAGGAAGACCCGAAGAAGGTTGAAAAGAGATCTTGTTTTCAGAGTAAAGCTGTGGGTCATGTTGCGAAAAATTGTCCAAAGACATTTCAACCAAAACAAGAAGTCTCAAGAAAAATGAAATAAAAAGTTGTTGAGAAGACTGAACTGTCAACCCGGAAGTTCACAGGCTTTGAGAATTCAACTTATGAAAAAGGAGAATGTTCAAAGAGTGCTTCCAAAAGAATAGACAATGCCACAAATCAGAAATGGGTTGTAAAAGGTTCAGGTAACAAGTCTGGTGATGAATCTGATTCCATAAAATCAGAGGAGCCACGTGTTGAGAAAAAGATTGAAAAGAAAGTTCAGAAAGTGGACGATGTGAATTTTCCGCCACTAAATGCTAAAAATTACAAATCTAAAATCGGAAAAGTTGAAATATCAAATCAGTTTTATTCTGACAAGAAGAAAATTGATGTTGAAAAAACTTTTAACGGAAATGTAAAACGCATCTTTGGAAAAATGGTCAGTGGTAAGGCCCAAAGCATTAAAGATTTTTATGCTTCCAAAGGATGGGTTTACAAGTCGGTTGAAAGGAACGAAGAAAACAATGAGGTTACACCCAAGGAAGGTCAGGCTTGGGTGGATATATTTTTTCAAGAATGAAAACCTGACTTGCCGGAGATCCCAAGATGGTATTGTGGATCATGAATCGGCATCTTTCTAAATCTGTGTTTGAAAAGTTGCAGGACTTGCCGGAACTCCCAGGTTTGTAAGCGAGGAGTAGGAATCGGCACCTTGAGAATTCAACCAAAAGATGGTAATTGGTTGAAAAACAGGTTTGAAGAGCTTGAATTGCTAAACTTACAAGTGATTGTATGTTTGTGGTTGTTATAAATGGTTCAGAATGAGAACCAGTTGATCTTACAAGTGGTTAAATCAAGGTCATTGAATTGGACTTGATTTAATTATCATTTATGACTTTGGTAAACAATGTGATGATTTTGCCCCATTTTACAAAAAGTAAAAACAACTAAACTTATTTTCTGGAAAAACCATGCTGATTAAAACAAACTTAAGTGTTTTGAAATCATTATGGGAAAATAGTTTGTTGTGAGGGGGAGTTCTGATTGTTTAAGCCAAATGGATGGAGAATTGAGGTGTTTCGATATCAGTTGTCATGTTCTGTACAGTTTGTTTTCAATTTTCTTTAGATGTATTTGAATTTTAGGGGGAGTAAGAATTTTTTAGAAAATCCAAAAACATCAGAAATTTTGAAAAAGCCAAAAACATGATAAAATAAAACATGATAAAATTGAAAAATGAGTTTTTGTTGCGTAAAAGAGGAAATGATAGTACATCAGTGGACTATCACAGCACGCTAAAGAATTGTAAAGTCAAAATGTGATAAACAATCTTACTGTGGATGTGTCAGTAGATTTTCGCACATTTAGTAAATTGAAACGAGATATAAACCTAAATCAAACTTACTTAATTTGTGGGTAACTATTCTTGGATATATGGGTAACCCCCGAAATCTTGTTTGAAAGGTCCCGTATTCTGAGATACTAGGTCTTTATGCTCAGTGATATCTGGGGTATTATTCCGGGACTTCTGCTGTATGGAAATACTGACCTAGTCCTCGAATAATACTTTCTGCAAAAAGCTTTGAAACATAAGCGTCGCCCTCAGCAAACTGATTAAACAATAAAATTGGTAATCTTTGCTGTTGTAACAAAAGATCCTCTAAAGGGGACCCACCAAAAGTCGAGCCGTCATCTCTCTGCTGAACGGAAGTTCTGACCTGAGCTCTCACGGTTTCGCATCTACCCCTTTACAGATATCATCTGTGGTATACTCACCTGTAAGACTGAATATTTGGGATCTGGATACGGGAGTATATTCAAGTGGAGTGATACACAATTAAGTTTAAGTCTTTAAAACATTAATATCGTATCTCGAATCAATTGAAGTCTATGTGAAAATTTAAGTGGACAAAAATATTGGCAATCTAGGTAAATTGTTTAGAACTTAACATGTAATCAAGCTTAACGGTGCTTGTGATATGTTTCATAACTGATATGATCCTCTTGCACAAACTCACAAATATATTTTTTGTAAATATTTCAATTTCTGCATTTACTTTTATTCAGAAAATTCAAAAAGATTTTTGGTGTGTTTTAGCATAAATTTTGAAAAATCAAAAAGATTTTCGACAACTGGTGTTGAGATGCTGATTTTCAAAATTCAAAGTGCTAAACTTGAAGAACTGGTTTGGGGAATGTTTATGTGTAGATGGTAAAGTTGTTTTGATAAGAACCAGTAATATTCTTGAATGCAAAATTATTACTGTATTGGTTCAACATAATTTCTAAATTGTTGAAAATTTTTATCTTTGTAGAAACTTATGGATGGGTAGAGATTGTGCAGGTATTAAAGAGCCAGGTTACGATCTTGAACCTGATGGGAGCCTGTTTACGATCTCAGAACCAGTGAAAGTTTGAATTCCAGACTACGATCCCAGCTGTGTGAGAAGGGGAGTCTGAAGACACCGAGTCAACATTTAAGAGAAAAGAGTTTGTTGATGATGAAGATATAGAACGAGGATTCTTGGAATGACAGATATTTCAGAGGCAGATTGTCGACTGATGAAGATTGTAAATAGACATGTGCAAAGGCAGATTGGAAAGACCTATGAAGACTCCGTCAACATCCGAGGGGGAGTTTGTTAGTGCACCTACGTCTGCTGACTACGTCTTCCATCAAGTCTTGAAGTTTAAGGAGATCAGACATGGCACAGCATCATAGAATTAGTGTTTTGTATAGGGATCGCTTATATGTACTAGACTAGGACCGCTTTTGTGTCATAGGTTGTCAGGATCGCTTATTAGGTTAATATGCTGGATCGCTTATTCGTCACATTGTAGGGTCGCTCATACGGACATGTCGTATGAGCGGTCCAGATTATCTATAAATATAGGAGCGATCCACACACATAGTTGGTGGTGTATTCTTCCGGTTGAGCCACGAAATGCTGCCGAAGTGCTGTCAAACCTTGTAATCGAGTTGAAAATCAATACAACAGCAAGTTTAAAGTGTATACAGCTTTAATAGCACCGAATTATTAGTTTCCGCCTCTTAATTCGGATACGAATTTCTCTGAACGACTCAAACAAGTCGACGAACGATCCTACAGCTCGGTTAGATTAGTTACTCTAATAATCAGGAAACCAAGCACGTCCTAATAAGGTACAGATAACAATCAATTTCCCATGCATAACACGTATGGTTTATCTACCCATTACTTTTATCACATATCACACAATTTAAACGTCAACACACTTTGTTAAGTTATATATTATTTTACCCTAAAATAATATAACGGTAAAATAAACAAATATTCACACAAGAGTTTTAGTATACAATATATATTTTAAATATATGTTTATCAAATTTTATTTACGAAAGTCAACCTCCGATACTTGGTGTTTTGTTACAAAAATTATGGCGAAGTTTATATTCGAAAAGCAAGTTATAAAATACACTCATAACGCTTGTTTAGAAAAATATTTTCTAAGTGTTGGAATTTTAGAAAAATTTCGCCAGAGTTTCCTTTGTAAATGGAGGTGTCCATGCTTACTAGCATATCATTTTCTTTTAAAAAATTCATTCAAACAATTCTCAATCGTTAACATACAATCTCTATTTACGAAACTTGTCAAAAACAAGCATAAACTATAAACTTATGAACTTTAAAATTTATGAAAATATGTAGTAACTTACTAGCATACTTAGTAAGTCTTGTTACCTTTTAAAATGTGATTAGTTCTTTAAAAACTTTATTTTTAAAGACTTTAAGTGTTTACAACTTCTCAACCTAGTGGTCTTAGTGTCCCCTAAAGTACACTACAAACCTCATAAATAAATCAAGGAAATCAAGTGGGTGTGACCCACTTCTCAACCGGTTTTGATGCTACAAGAAAGGACTTGAAACTTGTGCCAGTGGAAAAAGCTGAAATAGTGCGCTGGCTCTCAGAGGCTGAGAAGATGTTCGAAGGTTCTGAAAAGGCCTGGGTGACTGCTGAGAGCCTGGTGGAACCTCTGACTAACAACATGTCCTGGATGCAGCATCACAAGGTTATAAATGTAAGTGTCTCAAACTCTTCGTATTATTTTGAATAAGTTTGTATGTTAACTTATTTTCTGAATTTTCCTACATGTCCTGGATGCAGCATCACAAGATGAATCCGTTGCAAAGCTGATGGTGACATCGCGCCATGATGGTTATGTGCAGGGCTATGAGGAGTGTGCCCTCCACGTAACAAATGCTTTGAAGATGGATTGGGATACCAGCCGGTCTGCCACTAGTGGAGTTGATACTAATGCTGCTTTTGCTGCTGCCAAAAAAGAATATAATAATCTTCGAGTGCCCGAGATGGACCTGGTGACCGATGTGCTATAGCAAGAAAAATATGTGGACCGGCTGAAGGAGATCTTTCCTGATGTAGCGGAAATCTCAGGAGATGAAGATGTAGTTTAAGTAGTTGCAAAATGTGGTGGCTGTTTTTGTACTGAACTTTTGGGACGTTCATTCCCTTTTATTGTAATTGTAAATGTGCCTGTGCGCATGTAACTTACATTTTGCTGTAAATATAACGTATGTTTTGATTACAATATGTGCATGAGTACAATTGCTTTCCTTAGGTGAGACATATAAAGATGGTACAAAGCTCATATGTGAACATAAGACTAGACCTAGCGCAGTAACTTGTGACTGCAGACTGTCCATGAGACTTGTTTAGGGTTACCATAATGTTTTTGTGCCTACCAAAAGTAATTGCATGCATTTGCAACAAAGCATAAAAAAGGCACAATGTAAGTAACAATCTTTGTATTATAAATGATAGGGCGCAGAGGCCAAAGAGTACAAAGACGTAAAGATTACACTAGGATATAAATAAGATAATTAATGTAAGTAACGATCGTTGTGCTATACTTTGATAAGGCGCATGAAGCCTGACAAGTATAAAGGACGTTAAGATTACATATAGCATCTGCGCATTCCATGTCCGAGGAACTTCGGTTCCATCTAACCTACGTAGTGTATAAGCTCCTTTCCCAAGAACTTCGTTGATTACATACGACCCTTCCCACTTGGGCACAAGCTTCCCTGGGCGTTCAGCATGTGAAGCTTCATTATCTCTTAACACGAAATCCCCTGGTAGGAAAGTACATACGCGGACCACGCGTTGTAATACTTTTCTAACTTCGACTTGTACTTCGCCTCATTTATAGCAACATTTTCACGTCGTTTTTCTAAGAGGTCCAAATCAAGTCTTCGTTCTTGCTCGGTATTCTACTTTTCCATTGCCAGCATGCGTGTTGAAGGAAGACCAATTTCAGCGGGAATTACGGCTTCCATTCCATAAACAAGACTGAAAGGAGTCTCACCAGTGCTGGTTTTTGGCATAGTGCGATGAGCCCAAAGGTTACTAGGAAAATCATCAACCCCGCCTCTTCGCGATGTTCACAGCCTTGCTTTGATTCCATCAACGATTTGCTTATTGATACTATTCGACTTGGCCATTGGCTTGTGGATTCGCCATAGAGGCAAAGGTGTGCTCTATGCACATCTCTTTCATCCACTTCTGTAAGTCTTCAGATGCAAAGTTAGTACCATTACCCATAATGATGAGCAGTGGCAGCCCAAAATGACAGATAATATGTTCCCAAATAAACTTTCGGATGACCATTGAAGTGGTTGAAGCCAAGAGTTTAGCTTCTACCCACTTGGTAAAGTAATCCACAACCACTATATTGAATTTCATAGCGCCAGGCACATCGGGAAATGGACCTACCAAATCAATTGCCCACTGCTAAAAAGGCCAAGCCGTTGTTACTGGGACTAACGGATTTTTTGGGCGCAGGGTTTTTGGAGCATTGTGACAACCCTCAAAATCCCATGTATTCCGTACAATTTATTATTGATAATTAAAGTGCTTGACGACTGTGTGGAATTACTTAACTGCTTTCTGATATCTGTGTTATGCTTACATGTGCTTGTTAACATACTAGTAGTATGCAGAAAAGTCATTAAATAGTCCGTTATAAATTCCTAAGTGTTAGAAATTAAAAGTGTTACAAAAATATACATAAAAGACACTTTACGGATTAATTAAGCACTTTAACGGAACAGTATCAAACCGAACAACCAGACTTTACCCGGAACATAAAATATTGTCATTGACATTGTTTTTTCTTTTCTGAGCTAGTTAGGGTCCCCGAATACCCTAACACCCGCTATAATACATAACACACTAGTAACTAAATAAATCACCCAACTAAACTAACTAGTGCTTAACTAAATCGTTCAAATCAAACCAATTACACCCCCCCCTTCAACCGAATCGGTCCCATAGGGGACACACTCTTACACTTATGATTATTTTATTTGGTTATGTCTTATATCTAGATAACATATTATCTAGTGGTTAATTAGATTGGATGGTTTATAAATAAAACCATTAGACTCCTCACATTCACATAATCACCAACACAAAAATTTTGCATCTCTCACTCCCTCTCTTGTTGAGTTTGGTAGCCACCCATCACCACCATACACCCATCATCAAGCCACTTTATAGCCATTTTCCATCCATACAAAGGTGCAAGAAGGTGAACAACTAAGCTTGGTGCACTCGCAAGTTGAAGGAACCCTCTCGTTTTCTTTTATCCATCACTTTTCTACAATCGAACTCTCCTAGCCTTGTGCTAGTGGTAAGCACTTAGATCCTTGCATTTTACATGATTGTTGAGTGGTTAAAGATCGAAAAGGTAGAACTCTAATGAACATAAACAAATCTTGAACATCATCTAACATATGTTGAAGTAGTGTTAAAATGATGAATGAAATATGATATTACATGATAAATCTGTAACATATAAGTGATAATCTATTGTAAGTATTGTTGTGATCGCTAAACATGTTAACGGAATCAATCGAACACACATTATAATGTTAAAAGACTGAAAACAGCTTGCTGATCTGCATTTCCAGCCGCCTTTAACTGGCTGTAACAGAACCATAACTTAACGAAAAATGCATTTTCTGAAGCCTAGCTTTATGTATTATGAAATACGGTTCTAATGGCACTGGAATAATAACTTTTGGACTTCGTTTACTATTTTTAAAGTGTCATTCCGTAACAGCAGCTAGAGCTGCATTTTTCTGCAGAAAATTGGCGATATATTTTCAGTCATAACTTGAGTTCCATGTCGAATCAGCCCATGAAATCTGTACAGTAGAAGGACACTGATGTCATAGTAATTATCCCACTGGAATTTCGTCAATCCGACTTACAATGAATTTTTAATGAATTATTCCGTGGACTGCAGTCAAAAAAAGATAAATCTGAGTGCAGTCTGGAAAATGAATTTTTATAAAATATTGGCAATGAACTGGACCCCGATATTTTTACACAATAATATTTGGATCGTTTAGCACCTTCTGTAAAAAGTTGGGAATTTTTGAAATAAGATAACTATTTTATTAAAATCCCTGAAAACAGCCCAGTTTTTTAATAAAAAGCTGAAACGACATAGGTAGTGATTTGCGTGTCTAAATGTCGAGTATGTTATCCGTGAATGATCTAACATGTTATGTGTCAATAAAAGTGTTATGTGCAATGTCGTATGTTTATTTGTGAACGGGAATAGAAGGGGAGTTTATATGGGCATAAACCATTAAAGTAATGCATGTTATGTGATAGATACGTGTAGGAACTTTGTGCTCTATTTGAAAACCATTAAATGACTAACTGGTAATTATATTAGGACGTGATTGACCGACCTTGACTGTTAGCTATATTTGAGAATCTAACCGAGCAAACCGAGGTGAGTTCACACACTTTCTAAGGCATGGGATTCCCGGTGGTTTGGGAATGGGTTAAAGAACTAAAAACAGAATCTACATATCTTACGTAAGTAGGATATGTACGGCCATCCTCCTCGGGTAGGATGCCAGTATTAATCCTGCATATTCTCTTTGGGAGAACTACGTACGTTCGTCCTCCTTGGGTAGGACAACAACCTTAAAACTTACTAGACAAAACTCTATCATAAGTCCCTCATTTTATATCGACTTAATCGCCGAGGCCAATGGCGAGTGGGTCATTAGTTAATAGCGCTATTAGGTTTAACAAACCTCACACCGTGCCAGTCTGGCGGGCGTGTACTAATGGACTATGGCAAACCATCAGTGATGATAGACACTGATGTAGGGCACAACTTACTTGCGTAGTAGTCGATATCATAGGTCTAGTAGTTCACATGGGGAAGCCCCCACTAATCATGGACAGGGTTTGGGTAAAAAGACTGAACTGATTAAATTTTCTTTTAACTACGGGGTAACCCCTACGGCAATTACGCCAATGAAAGACAAACCATGTTTTTAGAAACAACTTAAAACTAAACAACCAACCGTGAACTCACTTAACTTTGTTGTTGACTCGTTGTTACATGCCTTACAGGTCGCTAAATGCTGGAGCTTGCACGGGGATGGAGTCGTTGTGGGATACGGACTGTCATGTTCCGTACTTAATATTTAAATCCTTATGAACTTATAAAACTTGCGTTTCGAACTTTAACTAATAAACTATGGACTTATATTTTGGGCTTTACGTTTATGCTTCCGCTGTTTAAATTAAAACTTGGTTAACTAGCTTTTGGTCACCAATCGTATTGTGGTTGGCTTTATTTACTTAAATACGTTGTTCAGTATGATTGGTGGCTCGATCCTGGTCACGTCACGCCTCCAAGCGGTGGTACTCCGCATGGTGGATTTTGGGGGTGTGACAGATTGGTATCAGAGCCATTGGTTATAGTGAACTTGGTTTTAAAAGAGGAAAAGCTTTTTGATAAAACCAGACTATAACCTGTACAGTGCTCAACGATCCACAACGACGCTTCGCTCCACGTGCAAGACGCGACACAATAGGTGGTATGATCTATGTAATATTCTTGGTTAGATAGTTTACACTGTGCATTAGATAACGTGATAATTGCTAAATGAACCTTGTGTGCTTACTCTCTCCTGTCGTCCCACACTTACGCACTTTCGCGACACTTTTCTCACTTACGTTGCTTCGTTATGAAGCTCATGAGCGGACGCGGAGGATGTATCAACCTAACTCAAGCCCAGCTGACGGCTTTGATCAACGAACGAGTTGCTGAGGCACTCGCAGCCGTTCCTGCCGGAGGTATAACCTGCCATATCAACCCATCTTAGGACGTTTAGATCTTACCTTCGGAAACCAACCCTCGTGCTTAACCTAGTCTTTTACTCTCGCACCACAGGTCAACCTGCACAGCCTCCTATGTGCAAGTTCAAAACCTTCATGGATTGCCGACCTAGTACTTTCAACGGCACAGAAGGAGCTGTAGGTCTTCTTCACTGGTTCGAGAAGCTGGAGTCTGTTTTCGAGATGTGTGAATGCCCTGAAGATCGTAGGGTGAAGTATGCTACTGGAACACTCGAAGAGCTGCGTTAACCTGGTGGAAAGCACAGGTTCAACTGCTTGGGTTGGCGGTTGCTAATGCCACCCCATGGAACGGTTTCAAGGAACTGATCAAAGAGGAGTACTGCAGTCGTGACGACATCCACAAGCTGGAGGTGGAGTTTTTCAATTTTAAGATGACGGGGTCTGAGATCGAGGCATACACAAAGAGGTCAAATGAGCTAGCCATCTTGTGCCCTACTATGGTGGACCCTCCCGTCAAGCGCATTGAGCTGTACCTTAAGGGCTTGGTGCCAGAAATCCAGAGCCACGTAACCTCAGCTAATCTTGGCACCATACAACAAATCTTTAAGTTTGCTCATCGTCTCACCGATCAGGCAGTCGAGCAGAACAGGCTGCCCAAGCGTATTAACGCTACTACTTCTGATGCTCCCAATGATCATAAGCGCAAGTGGGATGGAAATTTGGGCAAGGGTTCTACTTCGGCTCAATCCCAGCAGAGAAAGACAGACGAGTACAGGAGCCCCAGTCAGCAGTCTTCTGGGAATCAAGGTCAGGGTAGGTACAAGGGAAATCACCCTAAGTGCAATTGGTGTAATCTGCATCACAGCGGCCAGTGCAACAAGGGTCGTTGTCAGAGATGTCACAAGCTGGGTCATGAAGCTAAGGATTGCAGGAGCCCACGTCCTGTAAATCAGAATCACCAACAACAACAAGCTCCAAAGAAACACCAGCAGCAGCATCAGCAGGGAAATAAAGGATGCTTTCAGTGTGGCGCTGAAGGCCACTTTAAAAGGAACTGCCCCCAGCTGAACCAAAACCAGAATCAGAACAACCAAAGAAACGGAAACAACAATGGAGGCAACAACGGAGGTAACAATAATAGCAATGGCGCCCAAGGTCGAATGTTCGTGATTGGTCAGGGTGAAGCAAGGAACGATCCCAACATTGTGATGGGTAAGTTTCTTCTGGATGATTTCTTTGTTACTGTTTTATTTGATTCGGGTGCCGATACTAGCTACGTGTCCTTAAAAGTTAGTCAGATGCTTAAGCGCACTCCAACACTTTTAAACACCAAACACACGGTAGAAATAGCAAAAGGTAAAAGTCTTGAAGCCACACACATAGTTAAGGGCTGTAACCTCGTCCTAGCTGGTCAGACCTTCTCCATCGATCTTATTCCTATCGTTCTGGGTAGTTTCGACGTCATTATTGGGATGGATTGGTTATCTCAACACCAAGCGGAGATCATTTGCAAGGAGAAAATCGTCTGTATCCCTCGTTCTGATAAAGAACCCCTCGTGATTCATGGCGACAAGAGTGGTGCTGTTGTAGGCATCATCTCTTTCCTTAAGGCCCAAAAGTGTTTACGAAAGGGCCACACCGCTATTCTAGCCCTCGTTTCGGATACATCTGCGGAAGAAAGGAAGATAGAAGACATTCCTATTGTACGCGACTTTCCTGAAGTGTTTCCTGAGGAATTTCCTGGACTTCCGCCTCATCGCCAAGTTGAGTTTCAAATCGAGCTAGCTCTTGGAGCAGCACCCGTAGCTCGAGCACCTTTGTGACAACTCGAACATTAGACTTGCTTTGTGTAACGCTATGTACATATGTGAACTAAATTATATGATTTTAAATGAATGTTTGTTTATGTGCATTATGTGTGTATGTATGTTATGTGTTGCACGAGCCCAAACTACACACTAAAACCCGATTGCACAAGGCTAACCGGTCACACAAGCCCGTTTGGGCCACACTTTGAAATCGGATCCATTAGGCAGCCGAGTTGGGCTCGGCCCACTCCCCACTCGCAAACACAAAACCACGTGGGAGGGTTTGATTTTGATTGTTTTGCAAAAACACCACACACACACAAACCCTAGGCGATTTCCTCTCCTTCTCTCGTGTGCTTGGAACCGACGGCAAGAACATCTCCATTCGGATCGTCCTCTTCTCCTTCCCTAATCCGGTTAGTGTGATTGTGATTTGTATTGTTAGATAGCATGTTGTTTATACGTGATTTCATGTTCATTCGGATAGTTATTGATGATGTGTGATGATAATACTCTTGTTAATCGGTTTTATAGTCACGAAATCGGAATTGTATGATGTTGATTAATCCATGGTTATGTGCTGTGATTCGGGTCGTGGTTTGTTGATAAGGTTTTGATAAATGTTTATATGTTCTTGAATGCATGATCTAGTAATCGGCTATCATATATTGTTTCGGGTATTAGAATTGATAGGCTACGGGGTAGTTATATTTCAAGGATTAATCTAATTGAAAGTTATAAGATATGGTTCATATGCACAATTACTGATTTATTTGCTCGTTTGATGTTCTTGGATTGTTATGAATATGCATGAAATCTGAATTAACTGTTGATTGATCGGAATTGTGATACTGTCCAAGGTGTTAGCTGAAATCATGGAGTTTAATTGACTAAAATTATGGAAACCAGTTACACACACCACGGTTGCGACTCGGTATCACCAATTGCGACTCGAAACCTCACACCAACAACAGCACGAACCGCAACCACGGTTGCGAGTCATGTTGCGACTCGCAACCAAACCATGACAAGCCGTGATCACCTGTTGCGACTCGTAACCAGCAGTTGCGACTCGTAATCTCCGGTTGCGACTCGAGACCACCCTTTGCACGTACACTGTTTTGGGCCTTCACTGTCACGGGCCCAATCAGTTGGACCAAATGATTGGACTTATGACTGTATGTTATCGGACTGTGTTCACAATTGATGTTTGGGCTGCTATAATTAATTGGGCCGGTTAGTATTGAGCCTACTTGTTTAAACCGTACGAGTTGTATATCTTGACTGTCAAAGATTTCCATGATATATATACGTGATAGTAACGTGTTAACATATGTGATGCACACGTGTATTACCTTAGTCAAAACCTGACTTGTATAATAACCATGATAGGACGTGGTTGACCATTTACTTGCTACCTGTACTCTTTGTGTATCTGCCGAGCAAACCAAGGTGAGTTCACACAGCCAAGGCATGGGATTCCCGGGTTGGGAATTGGGTTGGATATGTTGGATATGGAATGATTACTCGTACTTACGCAAACACTAGACTATAGACCATCGTCCTCAGGATAGTCAGGACACGTTACGTAAAGCCTACGTAACCCAGTATATTGCCATTTGTCTCCCGGGTCGGGAGGACACGTTACGTAAAGCCTACGTAACCCAATACCTTCTACTGTCTTCCGGGTCGGAAGGACACGCTGCGTAAAACCTACGTAGCCCCCACGCGTACCACTGTCCTCGGGGAAGGGCACGTCACGTAAAGCCTACGTGACCCAGTACGTATTCCTGTTCTCGGTAAAGAAGAACACATGGTTGGAAGTTAGTCTAGTAAGTACCACTAATGAGAAGCCCTCATTAGTAAGGATAAACGTGGGAAGCCCCCACCGGCAATATAAACACAAGGTTTGGGAAGCCCCCGCCTTTAGTACACACTAGTATGGGAAGCCCCCACTAGCTAAACTTATGCACTATGTTATGAACTTACTTTCTGTGAACTCGCTCAACTAGTTTGTTGATTATTTGCTGCATGCCTTGCAGGACCTTAGGTATACTTGGAGCTTGCACCAGAGGAGAAGCGGGTCGTTGTGGACAAGAACACGTGAATGCTTATTAAATACTTTTACATTCACACATTGATACTTACGTTTTGGGTTTTACATTTCATGCTTCCGCTACTTAAACAGTGTTTGGTTTGAAACACCAATTATGTCTATGATTATTATTAAATGCTATGTTTGATATAATTGGTGGCTTGATCCTGGTCATGTCACGCCTCCAAGCGGTGGTACTCCGCGTGTGGGATTTTGGGGGTGTGACAACCTTATCGTCTAGCTCCGTCAGAGCTTGAAGAACTGTCCACGCAACTGCAAGAACTCTTGGAAAAGGGTTTCATACGTCCTTGCTCTTCGCCTTGGGGAGCCCCAGTGTTATTCGTGAAGAAGAAGGATGGTACCTTTAGAATGTGTATTGACTACCGCGAACTCAACAAGGTGACCGTGAAGAATCGTTATTGTTCGACCAGTTGCAAGGGTCGAGCTATTACTCTAAGATTGATTTGAGATCGGGCTACCATCAGTTGAGAGTCCGAGAGGAAGACGTCTCCAAAACAGCATTCAGAACTCGTTACGGTCATTATGAGTTTCTGGTTATGCCTTTTGGATTAACGAATGCACCAGCGGTCTTCATGGATCTCATGAACCGAGTGTGCAAGCCTTACCTGGATAAGTTTGTCATAGTCTTCATCGACGACATCCTGATCTATTCTAAGAGTCAGGAGGAACACGAGCAACATCTGAGGCTTATTCTGGAACTTCTTCAAAAATAGCAATTGTATGCTAAGTTTTCGAAATGTGACTTCTGGCTTCACGAAGTCCACTTTCTAGGCCATGTAGTAAACAAGGATGGGATTCATGTTGATCCATCCAAGGTTGACTCGATCAAGAACTGGCCTGCACCCCGTACACCGACAGAAATCCGCCAATTCTTGGGTTTGGCAGAGTATTACAGAAGGTTTATCAAGGATTTCTCCAAGATTGCGCAACCTCTCACTTCACTGACATAGAAAGGTGTCACCTATCGTTGGGGTGATGCACAGGAGTCCGCATTTCAGCACTTAAAAGACAGACTTTGTAGCGCGCCTATCCTCTCATTGCCCGAAGGCACAGATGATTTTGTGGTTTATTGTGATGCTTCCATCCAAGGACTTGGTTGCGTGTTGATGCAACGTGACAAGGTCATTGCCTATGCATCGCGCCAACTTAAGGTTCACGAAAGGAACTACACTACGCACGACTTGGAATTGGGAGCAGTTGTTTTCGCGCTTAAGATATGGAGACATTACCTGTACGGTACCAAGTGCACCATTTACACCGATCACAGGAGTCTCGATCATATCTTTAAGCAAAAGGAATTGAATATGCGACAACGCCGATTGATCGAACTCTTGAATGATTACGAATGCGCTATCAAGTACCATCCGGGCAAGGCCAATGTTGTGGCTGACGCCCTCAGCCGAAAGGATACTATACCTAAGCGTGTACGTGCATTACAACTTACCATCCAATCTAACCTTCCCGCTCAGATTCGCGATGCTCAGGTTGAAGCATTGAAGGCAGAGAACATCAGGGCTGAGTCCCTACGAGGATCGAGACAACGGCTAGAACAAAAGGAAAACGGTGCCTACTATGTCAACGGACGCATCTGGGTTCCACTGTATGGAGACTTACGCGAGCTTGTGATGGATGAAGCATATAAGTCTCGTTATTCCGTTCATCCTGGTTCGGATAAGATGTACCACGACCTAAAGACGACATACTGGTGGCCTGGTATGAAAGCCAGCATAGCAACCTACGTTAGCAAATGTTTGACTTGTGCTAGGGTCAAGGTCGAATACTAGAAACCATCAGGCCCACTCCAATAACCAGAGATTCCGAAATGGAAATGGGAGCAAATTTCCATGGATTTCGTTACTGGCCTGCCCAGATCTCAACATGGAAATGACACCATTTGGGTGATCGTGGATCGACTGACCAAGTCTGCAAATTTTCTGGCCATCAAGGAAACGGATAAGTTTTCTACTCTAGCAGACATCTACCTAAAAGAAGTGGTATCAAGGCACGGAGTGCCAACCTCCATCATTTCTGATCGTGACGCGCGTTTTACCTCTGAACTGTGGCAAGCTATGCACAAGTCGTTTGGCTCACGTTTAGATATGAGCACCGCTTATCACCCACAGACGGATGGGCAATCTGAACGCACCATCCAAACCCTTGAAGATATGCTTAGGGCATGTGTAATCGATTTTGGTAACGGCTGGGAAAAGCATCTCCCGTTAGTGGAGTTTTCATATAACAACGGCTACCACACCAGCATCCAGGCCGCTCCGTTCGAGGCATTGTATGGACGGAAGTGCCGATCACTTCTTTGTTGGGCAGAAGTTGGTGACAGTTAAATCACTGGCCCAGAACTCGTAGTAGATACAACGGAAAAGATTGCTCAGATACGACAACGAATGGCGGCAGCTCGTGACCGTCAGAAAAGCTATGCTGATAAGCGAAGAAAGCCACTCGAGTTCCAGGTTGGGGATCGAGTGCTACTCAAAGTCTCACCTTGGAAAGGTGTAGTTTCGTTTTGGCAAACGAGGCAAACTCAACCCGCGATACGTTGGACCCTTTGAAATCATTGAGAAGATTGGCAAAGTGGCCTACAGGTTGAATCTACCCGAAGAACTCAGTGGAGTTCACAACGTATTCCACGTGTCAAATCTGAAGAAGTGCCTGTCAGATGAGACCCTCATAGTTCCCCTCAAGGAACTCACTATCGACGACCAGCTGCGATTCGTCGAGGAACCAGTAGAGATTACGGATCGAGATGTTAAGATTCTCAAGCACACCAGGATACCTCTCGTCCGAGTTCGTTGGAATTCCCGTCGTAGCCTAGAGTATACCTGGGAACGAGAAGACCAAATGAAACTCAAGTATCCCCAGTTGTTTAAGAAAAATGCAACCACTACTGAGACTGAAGCTACTTCATAATTTCAGGACGAAATTCCAAATCAACGGGGGGGATGATGTGACACCCCAGGAAAACCAGGAAACCAACGCAACATAACTAGCTTCCTCAGTAACCACGTGCTAAATTTCGGGACGAAACTTTCTTAACAGGGGGAGAATGTGACAACCCTCAAAATCCCATGTATTCCGTACAATTTATTATTTATAATTAAAGTGCTTGACGACTGTGTGGAATTACTTAACTGCTTTCTGATATCTGTGTTATGCTTACATGTGCTTGTTAACATACTAGTAGTATGCAGAAAAGTCATTAAATAGTCCGTTATAAATTCCTAAGTGTTAGAAATTAAAAGTGTTACAAAAATATACATAAAAGACACTTTACGGACTAATTAAGCACTTTAACGGAACAATATCAAACCGAACAACCGGACTTTACCCGGAACATAAAATATTGTCATTGGCATTGTTTTTCCTTTTCTGGGCTAGTTAGGGTCCCCGAATACCCTAACACCCGCTATAATACATAACACACTAGTAACTAAATAAATCACCCAACTAAACTAACTAGTGCTTAACTAAATCGTTCAAATCAAACCAATTACCCCCCCCCCCCTTCAACCGAATCGGTCCCATAGGGGACACACTCTTACACTTATGATTATTTTATTTGCTTATGTCTTATATCTAGATAACATATTATCTAGTGGTTAATTAGATTGGATGGTTTATAAATAAAACCATTAGACTCCTCACATTCACATAATCACCAACACAAAAATTTTGCATCTCTCTCTCCCTCTCTTGTTGAGTTCGGCAGCCACCCATCACCACCATACACCCACCATCAAGCCACTTTATAGCCATTTTCCATCCATACAAAGGTGCAAGAAGGTGAACAACGAAGCTTGGTGCACTCGCAAGTTGAAGGACCGATCTCGTTTTCTTTTATCCACCACTTTTCTACACTCGAACTCTCCTAGCCTTGTGCTAGTGGTAAGCACTTAGATCCTTGCATTTTACATGATTGTTGAGTGGTTAAAGATCGAAAAGGTAGAACTCTAATGAACATAAACAAATCTTGAACATCATCTAACATATGTAGAAGTAGTGTTAAAATGATGAATGAAATATGATATTGCATGATAAATTTGTAATATATAAGTGATAATCTGCTGTAAGTATTGTTGTGATCGCTAAACATGTTAACGGAATCAATCGAACACACTTTATAATGTTAAAAGACTGAAAACAGCTTGCTGATCTGCATTTCCAGCCGCCTTTAACTGGCTGTAACAGAACCATAACTTAACGAAAAATACATTTTCTGAAGCCTACATTTATGTACTATGAAATACGGTTCTAATGGCACTGGAATCATAATTTTTGGACTTCGTTTACTATTTTTAAAGTGTCATTCCGTAACAGCAGCTAGAGCTGCATTTTTCTGCAGAAAATTGGCGAAATATTTTCAGTCATAACTTGAGTTCCGTGTCGAATCAACCCATGAAATCTGTACAATAGATGGATACTGATGTCGTAGTAATTGTCCCACTGGAATTTTGTCAATCCGACTTACAATGAATTTTTAATGAATTATTTTGTGGACTGCAGTCAGAAAAAGATAAATCTGAGTGCAGTCCGGAAAATGATTTTTTATCAAATATTGGCAATGAACTGGACCCCAATATTTTTACACAATAATATTTGGATCGTTTAGCACCTTCTTTAAAAAGTTGGGAATTTTTTAAATAAGATAACTATTTTATTAAAGTCCCCGAAAACAGCCCAGTTTTTTAATAAAAAGCTGAAACGACATAGGTAGTGATTTGCGTGTCTAAATGTCGAGTATGTTAGACGTGAATGATCTAACATGTTATGTGTCAATAAAAGTGTTATGTGCAATGTCGTATGTTTATTTGTGAACAGGAATAGATGGGGAGTTTATATGGGCATAAACCGTTAATGTAATGCATGTTATGTGATAGATACGTGTAGGAACTTTGTGCTCTATTTGAAAACCATTTAATGACTAACTGGTAATTATATTAGGACATGATTGACCGACCTTGACTGTTAGCTATATTTGAGAATCTAACCGAGCAAACCGAGGTCAGTTCACACAATTTCTAAGGCATGGGATTCCCAGTGGTTTGGGAATGGGTTAAAGAATTAAAAACGGAATCTACATATCTTACGTAAGTAGGATATGTACGGCCATCCTCCTCGGGTAGGATGCCAGTATTAATCCTGCGTATTCTCTTTGGGAGAACTATGTACGTTCGTCCTCCTTGGGTAGGACAACAACCTTAAAACTTACTAGACAAAACTCTATCATAAGTCCCTCATTTTATATCGACTTAATCGCCAAGGCCAATGGCGAGCGGGTCATTAGTTAATAGCGCTATTAGGTTTAACAAACCTCACACCGTGCCAATCGGACGGGCGTGTACTAATGGACTATGGCAAACCATTAGTGATGATAGACACTGATGTAGGGCACAACTTACTTGCGTAGTAGTCGATATCATACGGTCTAGTAGTTCACATGGGGAAGCCCCCACTAATCATGGACAGGGTATGGGTAAAAAGAATGAACTGGTTAAATTTTCTTTCAACTACGGGGTAACCCCCACGGCAATTACGCCAACGAAAGACAAACCATGTTTTCAGAAACAACTTAAAACTAAACAACCAACCGTGAACTCACTCAACTTTGTTGTTGACTCGTTGTTACATGCCTTACAGGTCGCTAAATGCTGGAGCTTGCACGGGGTTGGAGTCGTTGTGGGACACGGACTGTCATGTTCCGTAATTAATATTTAAATCCTTATGAACTTATAAAACTTGCGTTTTGAACTTTAACTTATAAACTATGGACTTATGTTTTGGACTTTACGTTTATGCTTCCGCTGTTTAAATTAAAACTTGGTTAACTAGCTTTTGGTCACCAATCATATTGTGGTTGGCTTTATTTACTTAAATACGTTGTTCAGTATGATTGGTGGCTCGATCCTGGTCACGTCACGCCTCCAAGCGGTGGTACTCCGCATGGTGGATTTTGGGGGTGTGACAAGCATGGCGCTGGCAAGATGCGCATTTTCGTAGAAGTTCCATAGTATCTTAGTGCATACCAGGCAAATAATACCATGTGCTTATGATTTTTGCAACAACCATGCGCGAACCGGCATGTATTCCACACAATCCTTCATGGATTTCTCGAACTAGGTATTGAGCATCTTGTTTATCAACACAGCGTAAGAGAGGACCCAGATATGACTTCCTGTACAGTATTCCATCTGACATCTCATAATTCAAAGCTTTGTTTTGAATTTTCCTTGCCTCAGCTTTCCCTTCTGGAAGAGAACCGTGTTGCAAAATCATAATAATTGGGGACATCCAAGATGGATTTCCAGTATCTACTAAATTGACATGGCGTAAAGGTACAGACGGGTTCTTGAGTATCTCAATACGCACTTCTTTAGCTAAATGCTTGAAACTTGTGGTTGCCAGTTTGCTGAGCGCGTCCGCATGTTTGTTTTCACTGCGATTGATATGAATTACTTTGAATGTCTGAAACTTGGCAATTAAAGATTTCGCCTGCTCGAGGTATAAAGCCATTGTTTCGCCCTTTGCATCACAGAGGCCGTTGACCTGTCCAGCGACTAACAAGGAATCAATGTGCGTCTTTAGATTTTTCGCACCCATCTTTATAGCTAAACGAAGTCCAGCAAGGAAAGCTTCATACTCCACCTCATTATTGGTACTTTTGAAATCCAATCTGATGGCATAAGTTCATGATTGCCGGGACTGATTAAACGAAGACCAGCCCATGCGCCATTGTTGTTAGATGCCTCATCCGTGTGTAAGACCCAAACTATCATCAAACACTGGGACTAGGTTTTGAATAACTTCACACTTTTGAATCTTATCCACTGGTACTTCAGTAACAAAATCATCCAAGACTTGACCCTTGATGGCTGGGCGCGGCTTATACATAATGTTGCGTCCTCCCAATTCAGTAGCCCATTTCCCCAATCGGCCAGCAACATCAGGCTTCGATAGAATTTGGCTCAGGTGATAATTTGTAAGAACACTTATAACATGACCAGAAAAATATCTGTGCAGCCTGCGCGAAGCATGTACTCGTGCCAGAACGAGCTTCTCCATCATTGAGTAACGAGTTTCAGGATCTTACTAATATAATAAATCGGCGTTTGGACTCCGTCATGTTCTACTGATAGTACTGCGCCAACAGCACGTCGGACGCAGAGAGATACAAAATCAACAGATCTTCCTTTCGCGGAGCTGTCAAAGTTGGTAATTGGATTAAGCACTCTTTCATGTCTTGAAAAGCTTTTTCAGCTTCCGGAGTCCACTGGAATTGACTCTGTTTTACACAGTTGTGCTGCATGCTAATGAAGGGAAAGACTTGGCAGCATGATTTGCCAAAAACTGATTAAGCGCAGCAAGTCGACCAGCTAAGCGTTGCATCTCTTTGATAGTTGCTGGTGATGGCATGCGCTGGATAACTTCCACTTTCTTTGGGTTAACTTTATAACCGTCTTTAGTTACAATGAAACCCAAAAATTTTCCCTCTTCCGTACCAAAAGAACATTTCCCTGGGTTTAGCTTTAAATTGACCTTGCGCAAGGAAGCGAAGGTGCACTTGATATTCTCGAGCATTAATTCTTCATCATGGCTCAAGATGACTAGATCATCAATATAAACTTCGATTGTGACGCCCATGTCATCTCCAAAAATCTTATCCATCAGACGTTGATATGTGGCTCCCGCATTGCGGAGACCAAAACACATCTTTGTATAATAGAAAATACCTTTCTCTATGCGAAAAGCTGTTTTATCCTCGTCTTCTTTTTTTCATTTGAACTTGATGATAGCCCTTGTAATAATCCAAAAAGCATTTCGAGTGGAAGGAAGCCAGAGAATCTACTTCCTTGTCAATCTCCGAAAAAGAATAACAATCCTTTGGACATGCTTTGAACAAGGTCCTTGAAGTCAACACTCATACGCCATCCGCCATTGTGTTTTCGCACCATCACCGGGTTAGCCACCCATGTTTGATATTGAACCTCACGTAATATGCCTGCCTGAAGTAACTCAGTTACTTGCTCATTCATTGCACGAGTCTTTTTTGGACCTAGACTGCGCTTTGCCTGCACCACTGGTTCTACTGAAGGAAAAGCGTTTAACCAGTGTTCCACCACATCTCTTGGTACACCAGTGTCACGGCCCCAGCCCCGATTTGACCCGGTCAGGAGCCGCGAGCCAGGAACCCATGGTATTTAATTTATGCGACAGTGGAAGGTTTTAAAAGGATCTTTTAAAAACTTGAAATGCCCGATTATTTTATTTCATAATTCGGGATAAACCCCGTAATTTACAATAAAGTGATTTCACTGGGAAATTCTTATTTTACAAAACATGCTTCTTTATTTATATTGAGCCACTTCCTTAAGCGTGTAGTGCTTCTCTGCACTTTTCCTGGATCACAACAGATCACCTGAAACATGTTTGAAAAAGGTTTTGTCAGCGGGGAAATTCTGAGTGAATCATTCTTTTTGTCTAAAACGACGCATTGTTATAATTTACAGTATTAAGAACGATTACAATGTTTATATATATATCAACCATCTACCCACGGTATTTGTCACTTGACCACCTATTGGCTATCTCGTTGTCCAATGGTGTCTGTGACTATGGTCATATCACCCCTTGGCTAACCCGTTGTCCAATGGTAACGGTTATCAAGTAATGTATACAAAACCCCACATACCGGCTGTTAGTCCACCATTCGTCCATTTCTCCTAAAGGTTGGGTGTGGATCAAAGGTTCTGGGATGGCTGGTTCCAAATTTATTGGAAGTTGGGTTTCAGCAGGATAAGGGTAGAGGTTATTGTTGATAGGCCTAATGATATCACAACTAGCCAGTATACGATCTAATTCTTCCTGTAATGGTAATTCTTCAGTTTGCTTAGAACTTTCCTCAATTTCTATTTCTGTTGGTCTAGAACCTTCCCCCATCTCGATTCCTTTTCCTTTATCCATGGGATTTTCTATTTTGGGAACTTTCCTAGTCGCTGGTTTCCTCCTACGTACTCGCCTCCATCCTACAAATCTTCTCCTTTTCTTAGGCTTTGGTTTCTCCGTAGGTGGAGCTTGAAATTCCATAGGTTACTCCACATCGGCAATGTAACCAGTAAAGTCTTTGGAAACTTCTATTTTGACGGGATAGAGATTGAGATTTTGAAGGGCTTCAGATAACTCATTCATGCTGTTTAGCATATATGCAAAATGCACACAAAATGCTAAGTTAAAATTTTATAATAATAAAAGTTCTCCGATAAACATTCAAGTATTATTGCATACCGTGTGACTAATTTAATACAAAGGACAACTGAAAAATAAAACATACAAGGGTTTATTGTAAACTTATTTATTTACTGGGTAAAATTTTCTTTAGAGTTTCTGGATTGTAGATGATATGGGTGCTAACACTGGGTCAGGGTATTGGCAGTTTAAAGGTTAGTATTTACTGCTACAGTGGCTAACATATAGAGATCTGCCCATTTTTCATCTAACTCATCTTCCCATGGTGGGTTATTGCCTATTTCCTGGGTTTCCTGATTAACCCTCACTTCTTTTGGTTGTGATTTCTTTATTTTCTCCTGACTTTGTCTAATAATCAAACTTCTTTTATTAGGAGAAAGTGGCTTCTCAAACTGTGCCTTACGGACAAATATTCCTTCCTCAGTATTTACTGAGTGTTTTGAGGATCATGATCCCTTATCTTTTGGTGCACTATCTAATTGACGATAGATGTCTGAAAGTCTTTGCTTACCCATAGTGTAAACAAATATTCAATTAATAAAACATGTAATCACAAAATGGCAATTAGTAAAATTAAGTATTTTCTTAAATACTTAATTGGCTTAAATTAGTGGCTCTGATACCACCTTTTCCTGACACGGCTCCAGCCCCGGTTTGACCCGATCAGGAGCCGTGGGCCAGGAACCCATGGTATTTAATTTATGTGACAGCGGAAGGTTTTAACAGGATCTTTTAAAAATTTGAAATGCCCGATTATTTTATTTCATAATTCAGGATAAACCCCGTAATTTACAATAAAGTGATTTCACTGGGAAATCCTTATTTTACAAAACAAGTTTCTTTATTTATATTGAGCCACTTCCTTAAGCGTGTAGTGCTTCTCGGCACTTTTCCTGGATCACAACAGATCACCTGAAACATGTTTGAAAAAGGTTTTGTCAGCGGGGAAATACTGAGTGAATCATTCTTTTTGTCTAAAACGATGCATTGTTATAATTTACAGTATTAAGAGCGATTACAATGTTTATATATATATATATATATATATATATATATATATATATATATATATATATATATATATATATATATATATATATCAACCATCTACCCACGGTATTTGTCACTCGACCACCTATTGGCTATCTCGTTGTCCAGTGGTGTCTGTGACTATGGTCATATCACCCCTTGGCTAACCCATTATCCAATGGTGACAGTTATCAAGTAATGTATACAAAACCCCACATACCGGCTGTAATGGAAGACTACAAAGACTTAATACCTGTAATTATAACTTGGAAAACAAACATGATTTTGAAAGCAAGTTTGATAAAAAGAGAATGACTCACATTGCAGATTTATGCGGGCAGAGTTTAGCCTACTGATTAGCCTAATAACCTAATTTAAATAACAATGCACACGAACTAGGTCAGTAACTAATACAGCATTTACGATAACTCACGAGATTAAACCCTCACGACGAAAGACAAAGTGCAATACTTAAACATCCATCGAATTGACGACAAATGACAAAGTATAAACCCTAATTTGAGCAGCACTTAAACATTCATCGGATAGTTTAAATCGATCGGACATTGAGTCGTAGCAGCGATCGAGTTAATACCCGATATCGTAGCAGCGCCTAGCTACCTTGAAAGTAAATTTCGATTTTGGACAGTATAACTTCGTTTTTGAAAGTTTTTTCGACACCAGAGGATTTCTCAGGCAAGCTATTTATAGCTGAAAATTGGCTCTGTCGCGGCCCGCGTGAACCATCAGCTAAACCTTACGCGGCTCGCGTGACCGCCTAGTCTACGCGTAGGTCTGATTGGTCACGAGTAGGGTCACCAGATAGTCAACACGTGGTCCCAGATGCTTATCCGGTCAGACTTCAAGTTGACGCGGCCCGCGTAAGGTATACTTAACCTTTACGCGGCCCGCCTGAAGACCAATTTTCTAGATTTCTTGGTTTTTCATGCACAGTAGGGTTTCAGGGGTCCGGGTTCGTACATCCCGGTCAATTTAGGACATTTTTGAGAGTCCTTACATCCTCCCCACCTTAATTAAAATCTTATCCTCGAGATTTATTGAAATAAGTGAGGATATTTTCGCTTCATCTCTGATTCCAGCTCCCAGGTGTATTCGGGTCCTCTTTTCGAATCCCACTTGACTTTGACTAGCACGAGTCATTTATATTTGAGAAACTTGATCTTTCTGTCCTCTATCTGCAGTGGTTTCTCCACGAATTTCAGCTTTTCATTTACCCCTATATCTTGAAGAGGTACTACCAGGGATTCATCAGAAAACAATCCTTGAGGTTGGATACATGAAACACATCATGTACCCCGGCTAGTTCTTTTGGTAGTTGTAAACGATAAGCAATTGGTCCTATTCGTTGGATCACGGGAAATGGTCCCACGTACCTTGGGCTTAACTTTGCTTTCTTACCGAACCGTATAAATCCTTTCCATGGAGAAACTTTCAAGAGTACACTATCTCCGACTTGAAATTCTAGTGGCTTAAGTCGATTGTCGGCATAGCTCTTTTGGCGATCTCGAGCAGTCTTTAGTCTTTCCTTAATTTGAGTTATCTTGTCGGTAGTCTCTTGCACAATTTCAGGACCTGATAATTGACTTTCTCCTATTTCTGCCCAGCAAACTGGAGTTCTGCATTTTTGTCCATACAGTGCTTCAAATGGGGCAGCTTCGATGCTTGCATGATAACTATTATTGTAGGAGAATTCGATCAAAGGTAAGTGATCGTCCCAGTTTCCACCAAAATCTATCACACATGCTCAGAGCATATCTTCCAGGGTTTGTATCGTCCTTTCACTTTGCCCGTCTGTTTGAGGATGATATGCCGTACTTAAATTTAGTCGAGTTCCCATTGCTTCCTGGAAGCTTGTCCAGAAATGGGAAGTGAAATGACTATCTCTATCCGATACAATGGAGAGTGGAACTCCATGTAAGGATACTACTTCGTCTACATATAACTTGGCTAACCTTTCCATACTAAAGGTTTCTTTCATGGGTAGAAAATGAGCCGATTTGGTTAATCGATCCATAATTACCCAAATCGCATCATTACCTTTTCTGGTTTTGGGTAACTTAGTAACAAAGTCCATTGTTCTGAGTTCCCATTTCCATACAGGCATTTCTAATGGTTATAGTAGTCCCGAAGGTTTCTGATGTTCTGTCTTTACTTGCGAACAAGTAAGACACTTAGATACATATCTAGCTATGTCCTTTTTCATTCCTATCCACCAGAAATTATTTCTTCAATCTTGGTACATCTTATTGTTTCCTGGATGCATGGTATACCTAGATTTATGAGCTTCCTCTAAAATCTTATCTCTTAATTCTCCGTGCTTAGGTACCCAAATTCTTTTCTTATGGAATCTCCAAATTCCATCTTTTCCTTGCTCTAACTCTTTTATTCGTCCTTTCATTCCTTCAGCCTCATCTTCTATTGCTGTTTCTTGAACATTCTTTAATTGTTCCATTAAATCCAATTGCAGATTTAATCTAAGAGCACGAACTCGTCGTTGTTTCTCATGATACTTACGACTTAAAGCATCTGCGACTACATTTGCTTTTCCTTCGTGATATTGAATATCAAAGTCGTAGTCACTTAGGATTTCCATCCATCTTCTTTGCCTCATATTTAATTCTTTTTTCCCAAATATGTATCTTAAACTTTTATGATCCGTATAGACAGTAAACTTACTTCCATACAGATAATGTCTCCAAATCTTAAGGGCAAAAATTATGGACCCTAATTCTAAGTCATGAGTCGTATGGTTTTCCTCGTGCTTTTTCAATTGTCTTGAGGCATACGCAATTACCTTCTTGCGTTGCATTAGCACACATCCTAATCCTAGTTTTGAAGCATCACAGTATACTTCAAAATCTTCAGTCCCTTCTGGCAAGGCTAGGATTGGGGCATTTGTTAACTTGTGTTTTAAAATCTTAAAAGCCTCTTCTTGCCTAGATCCCCATTCACACTTAACTGTTTTACAGGTTAGCTTAGTTAATGTTACAGCTATCTTAGAAAAATCTTTAATGAATCGCCTATAATATCCGGCTAACCCTAGAAAACTTCTAACTTCCGCAGCTGATTGCGGGGCCTTCCATTTAATGATGGCTTCTATTTTGGAGGGATCTACATGAATACCTTCGTGATTTACCATATGACCCAAAAATTGTACCTCCTGTAGCCAAAATTCACACTTTGAGAATTTGGCGTAAAGCTTTCCCTTCTTAACAAAGTTAAGAGTGCATGCAGGTGCTCACAATGTTCATCCTGACTTTTGGAATAAATAAGTATATCGTCGATGAAGACAATTACAAATTTATCCAAATACGGTTTACAGATCTGATTCATCATGTCCATGAATGCCGCAGGTGCATTCGTTAATCCGAAGGGCATGACTGTAAACTCATAATGACCATACCTAGTTCTGAAAGCAGTTTTAGGTATGTCTTCTTCTTGTACTTCCAATTGATGGTATCCGGAGCGTAAGTCTATCTTGGAAAAATACCTAGCTCCCTGGAGTTGATAAAAAAGATCATCAATCCTAGGTAATGGGTATCGATTCTTAATTGTAACCTTATGCAGTTCCCTATAATCGATACACATTCGCATCGACCCATCTTTCTTTTTCACAAACAACACTGGTGCTCCCCATGGGGATGAACTAGGTTATATAAAAGCTTTACTTAGTAATTCATCTAATTGCTTTTTCAGTTCTAGCATTTCTGTGGGTGCGAACTGATAAGGTGCTTTGGCTATCGGTGTAGTTCCAGGAATTAGATGAATCCTAAATTCTACTTTCCTATTAGGTGGTAATCCAGATAATTCTTCTGGGAATACATCGGGGTATTCCGAGACTACTGGGATTTCCTTAAGCTCCTTACTTTTCGTGTTAATGATTACTGAAATCATATACACTACTTATTGTTTTCTTGAATAACTGGCCAACTTCATTACTGAAATGAATTTCAGTGGTTTTCGTGGTTTATCTCCTGTAATTAAAATTACTTCTCCTGTAGGTGTATGGATTTCTATGGAACTTTTATCACAAAGGATTCGAGCATGGTTGGCTACTAACCAATCCATTCCTAACACTACATCGAATCTGGCTAAATTCATAGGTAACAGGTTTGCATAAAATTTATGGTCTAAGAGTTCTATCTTTCCTTCTCGCAAAACCTTATCTATGTTAACAGAATTTCCATCTGCCGTTTCGACTGTAAATCTGCCTAAGATTGGTCAAAGGTAAATTAAGAGCTTGGCAGAATGAAGTATTAATAAAACTTTGGTTTGCACCAGAGTCAAATAATACTTTTGCGTACACGTTGTGAACTAGGAACGTACCAGCTATCAAATCAGGAATTAGTTCGGCTTCCTGTGTAGTCAATTGAAAGGCTCTTGCGTTCTTTTTAGTAGCTCCGTCAGCCGTCTTGGCTTTGTTGTCTGTTGTTTTGACCAATTTGGGGCATTCGGGTCTGAAATGCCCAGCTTCTCCACAGTTAAAGCAGATCCTGGTCTTTTTCCTACAATCTTCCTCACGATGTCCTACAACTTTGCAAAAGTTGCAGGTTTCATTGCATTTTCCAAAATGTTTCTTTCTGCAATTCTTGCAGAAAGGCTGAGTGGAAGATTGTCCGGTTCCCCTCTTCTTGAATTTGCTATTATTACCCACACGAAATCCTTGGGTAATTTTCTAAGCCAATTCCTTCTTCCGGTTTTCTTCTCTTGTGCGTACCAGTTCGTCAGTTACGGTGTTAGTTAATTCTACCGCATCGTCAATAGTGCGAGGTCTCGCAGATTTAACGATATTACGGATTACGCCAATCAATCCCCAAATATAGCGAGAAATGAGTACCGGTTCTGGCGAAGCTAGCATTGGTACCACTCTAGCATATTCGAAAAATGTCGAAGTATATCCTCAATAGTCTACACCCATCATCCGATGGCTCAGGAACTTATTTGCCATTTGTTCCTTTTCATATTCGGGACAGAATTTTCTTTCCATTAGCTGCTTAAATTCTTCCCAACTCATGGCATAAGCCATATTCTTCCTTTGGCTTGA
This sequence comes from Helianthus annuus, assembly GCF_002127325.2. Taxonomy (NCBI): domain Eukaryota; kingdom Viridiplantae; phylum Streptophyta; class Magnoliopsida; order Asterales; family Asteraceae; genus Helianthus; species Helianthus annuus. The sequence continues at coordinate 102,855,200 of NC_035438.2, read as the reverse complement.
AGTATCGTATTCCACCATTCTAGCGCCCCTTCTTTAAAAAGATGCGACGTATACTTAACCTTGTCTTCTTCAGCACATTTACTTATCATAATTACTGCTTCGGTTTTCTCCAACCAACGCAGTGCCGCAGTTGTCCCTTCATTGCCTGCAAATTCAGCTGGTTTACAAGCAAGAAATTCTTTGTAAGTGCAACCAGACGTTGCAGCTTTCATTTTCTTAGGGAGTGGGGCCTGCCGTGGATCATTATCAGGATTAGTATGGTTGCCGCCTCCGTTTACGCTATTACTGAAGTTATCTTCTTGAGTACGTTTACTAAGAATAATTTGTTGAGGTTCAACAGGTTTCTGGGCAGCAGCCAGGATTGCTGGAATAACATTGGCTATTCCTTGAGCAACGATATTCTCGATATCTTGCCTAGTCATAAATTGATTTTCCTGATTTGGTTCAGATTGGTTCACTTCATTAACTGGTTCATTATTAGCAGGTTCCATCTGGTAATTAATATATATATAACTTATTAGCATAAAATAATTGATAACCAAATATAACAAAAAAAATTGCACATAATCACACAAATTTTACAACACACGTATAGCCAAAATTGTCGATTTCTCGACTTCCATTTCTTTTTATATTATATTAGGCATCCGTCCACACTGTTATCTTACACAAGTTTTATTTTTAGTTATTTTACAAGATTTATATTTTTATTACTATTGTTATTATACAAGCACAACCTCCCAACCACACCATCCCTTGTCAGCTGGCATTTTAGAAGCGACGTTCCCTCTCATCGTACTTCTAGGAGATTTGCTCTCCCACCTCCCGGATCCTATTCTCTGCATTCACCAACTCTTCGCCAAAATGGCGGAGTTCAACTAGGTTTTCATTGCTCATTGGCGGGTTTGGTGTAGGTTCTGGGTCAAATTGAGGGAAAAAGGTATAAGGGTTATTGAGGAGGTTTTGAAACTGCCAGTCGTTAGTCCACCATTCGTCCATTTCTCCTAAAGGTTGGGTGTGGATCAAAGGTTCTGGGATGGCTGGTTCCAAATTTATTGGAAGTTGGGTTTCAGCAGGATAAGGGTAGAGGTTATTGTTGATAGGCCTAATGATATCACAACTTGCCAGTAGGCGATCTAATTCTTCCTGTAATGGTAATTCTTCAGTTTGCTTAGAACTTTCCCCAATTTCTATTTCCGTTGGTCTAGAACCTTCCCCCATCTCGATTCCTTTTCCTTTATCCATGGGATTTTCTATTTTGGGAACTTTCCTAGTCGCTGGTTTCCTCCTACGTACTCGCCTCCATCCTACAAATCTTCTCCTTTTCTTAGGCTTTGGTTTCTCCGGAGGTGGAGCTTGAAATTCCATAGGTTACTCCACGTCGGCAATGTAACCAGTAAAGTCTTTGGAAACTTCTATTTTGACGGGATAGAGATTGAGATTTTGAAGGGCTTCAGATAACTCATTCATGCTGTTTAGCATATATGCAAAATGCACACAAAATGCTAAGTTAAAATTTTATATTAATAAAAGTTCTCAGATAAACATTCAAGTATTATTGCATACCGTGTGACTAATTTAATACAAAGGACAACTGAAAATTAAAACATACTAGGGTTTATTGTAAACTTATTTATTTACTGTGTAAAATTTTCTTTAGAGTTTCTGGATTGTAGATGATATGGGTGCTAACACTGGGTCAGGGTATTGGCAGTTTAAAGGTTAGTATTTACTGCTACAGTGGCTAACATATAGAGATCTGCCCATTTTTCATCTAACTCATCTCCCCATGGTGGGTTATTGCCTATTTCCTGGGTTTCCTGATTAACCCTCACTTCTCTTGGTTGTGATTTCTTTCTTTTCTCCTGACTTTTTCTAATAATCAAACTTCTTTTATTAGGAGAAAGTGGCTTCTCAAACTGTGCCTTATGGATAAATATTCCTTCCTCAGTATTTACTGAGTGTTTTGAGGAGGATGATCCCTTATCTTTTGGTGCACTATCTAATTGACGATAGATGTCTGAAAGTCTTTGCTTACCCATACTGTAAACAAATATTCAATTAATAAAACATGTAATCACAAAATGGCAATTAGTAAAATTAAGTATTTTCTTAAATACTTAATTGGCTTAAATCAGTGGCTCTGATACCACCTTTTCCTGTCACGGCCCCAGCCCCGGTTTGACCCGGTTAGGAGCCGCGGGCCAGGAACCCATGGTATTTAATTTATGCGACAGCGGAAGGTTTTAACAGGATCTTTTAAAAACTTGAAATGCCCGATTATTTTATTTCATAATTCGGGATAAACCCCATAATTTACAATAAAGTGATTTCACTGGGAAATCCTTATTTTACAAAACATGTTTCTTTATTTATATTAAGCCACTTCCTTAAGCGTGTAGTGCTTCTCGGCACTTTTCCTGGATCACAACAGATCACCTGAAAATTGTTTGAAAAAGGTTTTGTCAGCGGGGAAATACTGAGTGAATCATTCTTTTTGTCTAAAACGATGCATTGTTATAATTTACAGTATTAAGAGCGATTACAATGTTTATATATATATCAACCATCTACCCACGGTATTTGTCACTCGACCACCTATTGGCTATCTCGTTGTCCAATGGTGTCTGTGACTATGGTCATATCACCCCTTGGCTAACCCGTTATCCAATGGTGATGGTTATCAAGTAATGTATACAAAACCCCACATACCGGCTGTAATGGAAGACTACAAAGACTTAATCCCTGTAATTATAACTTGGAAAACAAACATGATTTTGAAAGCAAGTTTGATAAAAAGAGAATGGCTCACATTGCAGATTTATGAGGGCAGAGTTTAGCCTACTGATTAGCCTGATAACCTAATTTAAATAACAATGCACACGAACTAGGTCAGTAACTAATATAGCATTTACGATAATTCACGAGATTAAACCCTCACGATGAATGACAAAGTGCAATACTTAAACATCCATCAAATTGACGACGAATGACAAAGTATAAACCCTAATTTGAGCAGCACTTAAACATTCATCGGATAGTTTCAATCGATCGGACATTGAATCGTAGCAGCGATCGAGTTAATACTCGGTATCGTAGCAGCGCCTAGCTACCTTGAAAGTAAATTTCGATTTTGGACAGTATAACTTCGTTTTTGAAAGTTGTTTTCGACACCAGAGGATTGCTCAGGAACCAAGCTATTTATAGCTGAAAATTGGCTCTGTCGCGGCCCGCGTGAACCATCAGTTAAACCTTACGCGGCCCGCGTGGCCGCCTAGTCTACGCGTAGATCTGATTGGTCATGAGTAGGGTCACCAGATAGTCAACACGTGGTCCCGGATGCTTATCCGGTCAGACTTCAAGTTGACGCGGCCCGCGTAAGGTATACTTAACCTTTACGCGGCCCGCCTGAAGACCAATTTTCTAGATTTCTTGGTTTTTCATGCACAGTAGGGTTTCAGGGGTCCGGGTTCGTACTTGCGGGTCAATTTATGACGTTTTTGAGAGTCCTTACAACCAGTCATATCAGCTGGAGACCATGCAAAAATTTCCATATTTTGGAATAAGAGTTGTTTAAGTCGTGCGCGAATTGCTGGAGACACGGAAGGTCCTAGAAAAACGGTTTGATCAGGATATTTGCTGTTAAGTGCCCACTTTTCAGGTTCATCGGAAGAAGATGGTTTCACAACTTTTACTGGAGGTTCATCATTAACATTCATGATTTCCTTTCTTGAATACAGAATTGCTACGCCTGTTTCTGTTGGAAAACCACAAGTTGCGTGTGGTGTGGAAGTTAGCATGTTAAAATTCTCTGCGCACGCCTACCCAGCAACACATCATGACGAGATGTAGCTGACATTACCATAAAATTCACTAGAACGGTGCGCGTGTGCCTGCCATCCGAAAGCGTAACAGGAAAAAAAATCTGACCCAGTGGAAAGACGGCTTCATTGCAGAACTAGTTAACGGGAAATCAACTGGCTCTAAGCGCGCCTTGTCCTCTGGAACCAACTGCTTAAAGCATTGCTCATAAATGATATACATAGAACTTCCTGGGTCAATAAACATATAATCTGTGCGGTAATGACCAAAAATACCTCTTATCATGACGGGTCGTTCTTCTTGTGGGCCTCCAGGTACAACAGGAAAAATCACTTGCTGCTCATGCCAGTGCTCGTTGTGACTTCATTTTTGGTTGCGCCTGCGCGACGGGCCACCTTGAATCATACCGACTTCTTTTGCTTTCTTATTGCTTGGACTGTCATCACCACGGGTGATTTGGCGAACTTCCTTTTCACACATTTTGTACTAAGTGAGTGAGCTTTCCGCTTTCAAGTGCCTTCTCAATCTCGATGCGCAAACTGATACAATTATCAGTTGTATGACCCGTATCTTTGTGGTAAGCACAATAGAGATTTGGATCTTGACCCTTCTTATTCTTCATTTGTTGAGGCTGTTTAAACTGATGATCTTCCGTACCGAGAACCTCCGATGGAGTTTTTGTTAGAGGCGTCCACTGCCTCTCACGATTTTCCTTCTTGATGGCTTTTTGAGAAGCAATCTTGTTAATCGTTGTGCGAGCGTCTACTGGGGAGTACGTGTTCTGACTTGAGTCCTTCGAATTCTTTTTGAATTTTCGACCATTGTTTTTGCTCATATCCTGCGGACAGTTCTGAGGCAAAGGCGGTCGGTTGGAACTTAAGTTGCGCTCAGTTTGAGCATATATCTTGGCTGCCGCCATAAGTTTTTCCTAACTTTTTGGTAACCCTACACTTCCTGATAAGACTTTGATCATCTCGTCACAGCGTACAACATACTTGAACTGTGCGCGAATCAAATCTTCACCAACATCACCAATCTCAAGGACCTCTTTGTTATAACGCTTAATAAAATCTTCCAGACTTCCGTTATCTCTCCACCAGATGATCATGACATCTGCGGAGTCTCTGATAGATCGTAGTTGCTAACTAAAAGGAACTAAGAATTTATCCTTGAGATCATTCCAGGAAGTTAGTTTACCTGTTGGCAAGTTATCAAACCAGAGGTGCGCAGAACCTCTGAGGGTTTGAACAAACAGGTGACACCACATAGGTAACGTCCATCCACCAATAAGCCCTGCGCTGGTGAACAAGCGTAAATGATCGTCTGGATCAGTCATGCCGTTAAACTTCCCTACGTTGGATGGTAATTTTACGCGTTCAAGGGGAGCCAACGCGATTTCCTTGACAAACATAGAATTCTCTGCTGCTTCAGTCGGTCGATAGATCAAATTATCATTATGCTCAGCCTCTGGGTTGTAACGTGTATCTTTGGCTTATAATCAGCATGATCCTTCTGCAATCGGTTAAAAACACTCGTGCTATCGCCTTCATCATATGTTTTATCATATTCATCGGTCTGGGTGTCCCGCTTTTGCGACAGGTGAGGGCCCAGCCGTGAATGTACAGATGCTCGTTTCTGAGAATGTTGTTCCTCCCGATAATCTCGATGCCTAGTACCGGAATGCGAAGACCCGTTGGTTCGTGACTGAGAATAAATCTTCGTGTCTCCTGCCAAAGTGTATGATTGTGAATCATAGCTCAATACTCGAGTGTAGGGGAAGCTCGCACCTGAGCTGCGGGTATTTGCACCTGTGGTGCTGCTCTACCAGTTTGTGCACAAAGCTATGCATAAACGACATTTAAAGCACCTTGATATTTGACATACCACGAGATTGGAGTTTCATCGGGAGGTAGTATTGAATCAATCGGAACTTCTTGTTGAACTCCTGGAGTGACAGGATCATTCACATGATTATGATGAACAACATTATCACCGGAAATTTCTTCTTCCACGTACCCGTCGGTACGAGAAACATAAGCATAATTGCCTCTGATCTCAGACCGAGGACCTTGTGGTTGATTTAATGGACCTTCTGCCATGAAAACGGAAGGGGAAGAAATCAATCGAGAAGATGAAATCAGAAAAGAAGTAATCGGTGGGCGCCAATGAAGAAACACCAGATCTAAATGACCGGAGTCAATCTAGAACTGAGGACATGGTTTCTGCATAAGATGGTTAACCTCCTCTTGATGACTCGTCAGGAACTCTTCACCTGAATCAATGCAAAACAGACAACGCCGTTAGCCTCGCCACGGGGAGAATGGGGGTTCTCTCCGTGATCACCCTCCGGTGTGAGAATAAGTATAGTGATCAGAGAAGAAGAAGTAGTATGAAGTGAAAGTAAGTGAAAGTGAATGCATAACTTATACCTGAAGTCTCTTATTTATAGCCGAAGGTTTAGGCGCTTAAAATGTAACGGAGAGTTAACGGAATCTTTTTTTTCCGTCAACGGTTATTTCCCCATCCATGCACACGGATCGTGGGTTGATCGATGGCTGGGGAGGTGCCACGTGGAAAGTGATTTAATCTAGATTGCATGACATCATCGTGCCATTAGATGAGTGCTCAGGATACTGCCACGTATATTCGGTTGCAACCGAATGAGGTCTTGCACGATGGGTATTTATTGCTTCTAGAAGATCTACAGCAGTGCACATTTGATCATTTGCCACGTGTCCAGTTGGTTACAACAGAAAAGATTCCTTTTGCTCAAGTCCTTATTTCTTCATGCGCGCGGATATGTTTGAGACTTGCCTTTAGTCGTTAAACCTTCAAGCTTAACTATATCCTTGCGCGGGCCCACGCAAGGGTGTTAAATGAATATTTACCTCCTCTTATCTCCGGCTCATGGTAATTAAGGATTGATCTTCCCAGATCTGTTTAGATCGATCGCGCGGGGCGCGCAAGACCTGCTTAAGATGGTCTTGGAGTATAATGATGGTATGGTCCTCTTCGCTGGCGCAAGGTTTTTAGGACCATACCCCTTCAGGACTCAAATGATTAAGAAAAGTGCCTATAGGGTCTCAGAGCGTTAAACATTTTGATTTTGGGCTCAAGTGGTTAAAACCTCTAAAACATAGGGACTCAAAAAGTAATTTACCCTTGATTTTTTTACTTTTAACCTCAAAACTTTTCATCTTTATTGTTAACCTAAAACTATTTAATTTTTTTTTTACTTTTAACCTCAATACTTTTTATCTTCTGCAATTTAACCTCACAATTTTTTTTACTTTTAACTTTGTTCCTCTATACTTTTCATTTTTCGCAAAATTTTCGTTTTATGTTTCATTCTAAATTTTGCGAGTTAACATAGCGCTACGTGCGTGTGTGGTTAAACGTTTTTACGTCATCTATTTTTTCCCGTTTGACAGGTTCATCGTAAGCGCGGGCCCTAGATCGACTTAGTCATTCTGTTTATATGTTTTACCTTTCGGTTTAGTTTCTTCGCATTAACACGCCGCAACTTCAGTGTTGGTGGTCGCTAACAGTAGTGTGGCATTGGTTTTCGCCCCCGCCGCAACTAGGGGCTGCTTAATACTAGTTACCATAATTTACAATCATAATTAATTGAACTCGGAAAATTTGGGAAAGTGAATTGTTTTATCTTCTTGACAACCTTCTTATTTTGAGATGTTTTATGGTTAGATCCATTGTTTCATAGTTTATATTCTATATATGCTTTTCAGGTGGCACTATACATGTAAGATATGAGTTACCAGAAGACCTGTTTGGTAAAAACTTCTACTGCTATATATATGGACATGAATATAAATAAAAAAAACATATAACTTCATGATTTATGGACTATATTTGGTACCCAAACACCACTATTGTTAAACTTAAAGTCTCAACCAGTCTTTTCCACCAATAAAATCTGTATCAAGAAAATGAAGTGCTTCTTCAAACTCGAATGACTTGGACCAAGATACGCGTTTCTTTCTATCTGCACCTTTTCCTCGGCACTCATATTCTCCAAAAACCGCGGTCCTTTGCCTCCATGGTTGGTTCCAGTCGCTCCAACCTGAAGGATCAATGATATTATCAATATCACAATACGAATAAACAGCCCTTGAGTAGTTTCCCCATGCTCTCCCCAAAAAGATTGCCAAACCACTTCCTGTTACAGAACAGTTGACAAAAGAAAATCCAGTATCCTCTCCTTCTGAGTTCCTATGATGTGCTGCAATAGCTCCATACTTATCAGCCACCGAATGCAGGCTACATTCCTGAATTTAAACAAAATGTCATTATTGCAAGAAATCTGAAGGTTCTTTTCGGTTCATTATCCTCACCTTGTAGAGTGATCTTGCATTGCCGAAGATAAAATCAACCGATCCTTGAATGTAACATCGGTAGAAGTAATGTGATCCGGTTTCGTCAAGAAGGGTGTCTTGTGTACCAAGTATTCGTACGCGATAAAGCACTGCCTTATTTCCTGCAATCCTTAATGCTACTGCTTGCATTTTATACCCTCCTGGCACTGCAACAACTGTATTCTGTGTAACACACCGGACCAGACTAGACCAGGTTAGGTTATATGGACATACAAAACCAAATAAGTTAGTAGTGAATTTGCAGGTGGTTTAGATATGTGTTGAGTATTTCTAGGCCGTTTTCAAAAGTTAATTGTTGTAAGTTTGCTGGTTAACTCTGTCTTATCTTCTTTTCCACCGCTGCCTCACATCAACGAACTCAAAAAAGCATTCATTAATCATAGGTGTAGAATTTGTTTGTACCACTTTCTATAAACCACCTATAAATCCAACCAATAAAACAAATTATATATATGACAGACACCTCAATGGTAATCCCAGAAGCACAAAAGTAGTCCGATTCCACGGCGACAGAAGCTGTTCTATAAGTCCCTAGTTCCGAACCATCTTTATATCTGTCGGAGGCTTTGTCGTGCCAGCTTAGAACCGTTTCGGAAGCATGGTTAGGATCTCCAATGAAAGAAATGTAGGGTTTGGAAGCCGGAACCATCACTTTCTCTCTGCATCATCATAATACAATTAACTACTGCATGCAAACTATTAACACAATCTAAATTGTTTAATGAATGAATGGATGAAACCTGTAAACACCAGGAAGAATGTAAATCTTGACCCGAATGGAATTGTTAACCGGGACCATTTCAACAGCAGCTTGAAGGGTCCGCGAATCACCGTGGCCACTTTGATCAACCACGATCACTCTACTTTGATTCCCATCATCTCCGTTCCGAAAACTTAGCCTTTCTGTTATCTTTTTGTAATCCTGATCATTATCTTGGTAGTGTATTTTGATATCGTCCCAGGTGATGTACTTTCCCAAACCCTTGACTCCACTAACACAAATAATGAGCAAAAGGAAAGAGGCCATACGAATGAAATCCATGAGTAGGTTGTGTTTTAAGTTCAGTTTCCAAGATCACAAAACCAGAAAGCAAAGAGGTGGGTGAAGCGTGATGTTATTAATGGAGGAGCGTAGCCGGTGCTTGCTTGCTGTGTATGGGAATTACTTTTTAAACATGTGTGCAAGAAAGAAAGAACATCAGTTGGTCTGTTCTTCTTCCATGCCCATTAGATATATAGATATTATATATATATATATATAGAGAGAGAGAGAGAGAGAGAAGAGAGAGATCTATTGAGTAGTAGTTATGGAAGTGGAAGAGTTTCATTCAATTTAAGTTGAAAAAACAGCGGTTTTGGTTGCTGAAGAAGCTGATGGATTCTTCTTCGTCTTCTTCTGGTATAATAGAAAATGGGGTTCCGAGGATGTAGGGACGTGTTCCAATCAAACTCTGCTATAAAACCTCCATCAAAACCGCCATGGGAGTTCACCTCATTCTTATTATTTATCTTTTCAAATCAACATGATTTCCTTTTTAAATTCAACCTGCTCACGTTTTGGATGTACTTCCACTTTTTTTTTTTATATAATTTTGATACTTAATTTATGACTTTGTTTTATTTTAAAATAAACTAGCATTAAACCATCCCCGCGTTGCGGTGGGGGCGTAAAAACATGTCAAGTTGCACCAATGCTACACTACTGTCGGTGACCACCAACACCAGAAAAGCTCGTAAAAACAAAATAAATTAAAAAGAAAATAAATAACACCGAACGAAAAGCAAAGTAAAATCTTTGAACCACGTACGCCCGTTAAGGCGTGTTAATGTGAAGAAATTAGACTGAAACGTAAAACATAGAAAAAAAATAACTAAGATGGTCTAAGACCCACGCGTTGCGAGGAACTTGCCAAACAGGGAAAAATAGACGTGTTGTTATGGGCCTGTCAAACGGGAAAAAATTGACGAAAAAACGTTAAACCCCACACGTACATTGCGTCGTGTTAACTTGCAAAATGTAGAACGAAAAACTTGGAAAAAGATGAAAAATATGGGGCATCAAAATGAAAAATCATTAAAAAAAAAAACTCTTCATGCTAAGGGCACAACTCTATAAAAAAAACATAATTGTTTCTTATTGATGATTTAATAAGTTTTCTTAAAACCATCATACAAACTTCAATACATAGAGTACGAAGAACAATGCCAATTATGATTTAATAAGGTCTTTTAAAACCATCATACAAAGTTCAATACATAGAGTACAAACAACAATGCCAGTTATGATTTAATAAGGTCTTTTAAAACCATTATACAAACTTCAATACATAGAGTACAAACAACAATGCCAATAATTATTACAAATTGATAGTATATAATTTTAACAAATTCAAAGACGTACTTTGTAATATATAAGCCCCTAAGCCTAGTGGGTGTGGGGTGTAGTTGGGGCGAGGGATGTCAGACAACGTTGGCTAACCCACATCGTGCCAACGTTGGCCACGGTGTTGCCCTGCTAGCGAGACTTTGAAGCCTGGCGTTGGACGGGGGGAGATCTGAGGTGGCTGCGTTGGATTGGCTGGTGGCATATGACCGTTTGGGGTAGCCGTTGCCAACGGCTACTTTATTTAAAAAAATATTATTTCTTTATTAAACAGTATTGTTAGATGACACTCTTTTTAATTATTGTACTCATTTATATATTCTTCATTCTTTAAGGTTCCTATTGTAAATTATGTATGTATAAATTGTACTCCTCTCTTCTATAATGATTATTTGATTTCCCCAGTTTAATATGGTATCAACCATCCTTGTGATTGGTTGAGTTTCTCCCACACCTCCTATCTTCCTTTCCCTCCACCTTCTGCCTTATCATGTTCTTTCTTCCGTTCTTTGCTCTTTCTTCTCTATCATGGCTTCTTCTTCTTCATCAATCAATATTCCCATGAACAACCGTGCACCCATGATTACACTAAAACTGTCATCCTCCAACTACCTATATTAGCGACTTCAGATGTTGCCTCTCCTATCCATTCAAGACCTTCTGTCTCATGTTGACGGAACCAAAACCGCACCCCCTACAACCATCACTTCGAGTGAAAAAACGGTTGACAGCCCCGAATTTTCAACGTGGCTTCAAGACGAACAGAAAACTATCATTCTCCTCAATGCCTTTCTTACGGAAGAAGCCCTCTCAGTAATTATTGGATTAACCTCGGCTCGTGAAATATGGCTCGCTCTTGAAGCCGCGTTTTGCAATGCATCCGTTGAGCGTGTGCAAAATTTGCGAGACAACCTTCGCCTAACTCAAAAAGGAGACAAAACAGTCTCCGAGTTCGGGCGCGCTTTCAAGGCCATTTGTGACCAGTTGAGTGCAATTGGACATCCGGTCGACCCAATGGACCAACTCCATTGGTTCCTATGCTGCCTTGGCCCCGCTTTTGAAACCTTTTCGACATCGGTTCGGTCTATTCGCCCCCTACCAGCCTTTCCCGACTTACTTGCTCGTGCCGAAAGTCACGAGTTGTTTGTAAAAGCTCTCCATGGAACACACACCCCTTCTGTTGCTTTTACGGCACATACTCAGCAACATCGCCCAAACCGCCCACATACCCCTCGTGGCCCAACAAGTCCTTCAGCCAAATCCAGGCCCAACCGCTACCAACAAACCCACAACAGTTTTCGTGGACCGTCTCGCTCCTCTACCCTTCACAAAATCGCAATCGCCGCCCTCCCACATGTCAACTTTGTCGCACTCCAGGGCATTATGCAAATCAGTGCTCAAAACTTACAAGCTTTGCCACTTCTGTTACACCATCTGAGGAAGAACTTGCACAAGCTTTCCATGCACAATGTCACGTTAATACCAACATACCTGACTGGACTTGTGATACAGGTGCGTCCGATCATATGCTTCCTAATAATAATGGTATGACAAATTCTTGTCCCACCCACGGTAACAAAAGAGTTTATTTTGGTAATGGCCAGTCGCTCATATCTCTTATTGGTAATGCTAAATTACTTGGTTCCCTTGATTTAAAAAATGTTTAATGGTGCCTCATCTTACCAAGAATCTCCTCTCGGTAAGAAAATTAATTGAGGACAATTTTGTTGATGTCTTGTTCTCACATCCTTACTTTTATATCCAGGATCGCCTAACCAAGCAAGTCCTAGCCCAGGGTTGCCGTAAAGACGGCCTCTATGTCCTCCATAACACACATGAAGAGTTGGTCACCTCCTCGTCGTGCCCAAAAGCATCTTATGAAATATGGCATTCCTGTCTTGGGCATGTCAATTTTGATACTATTAATATGTTAAAAAAACATGGTCATTTGTCTTTTACTTCCATTTTACCTAAACCGGGACTTTGCTCCCCATGTGAAGTAGCTAAATCCAAACGGCTATCTTTTGTTACTAATAATAAACGTGCATCCGCACCACTTGAATTAATCCATTGTGATTTGTGGGGCCCTTCCCCGGTAAAATGGGTTGGTAACTTTTTATATTATGTGGCGTTTATTGATGACTTCTCCCGGTTTACTTGGTTATATCCCCTACGCGCCAAGTCTGAATTTTTTGATGTTTTCTCTATCTTTGTTCCCTTTGTTCAAACCCACTTTTCTACAAAGATAAAAACCTTTCAAAGTGATGGAGGAACTGAATTTACTAACCATAAGGATCGATTATTATTTGAGAAAAAAAATGGCACGTTCCATCGTATGTCATGTCTATATACGCCACAACAAAATGGAAGAGTCGAGAGGAAACGTCGACACATTGTCGAAACCGGGCTAGCCATGTTGTTTAATGCTAAATTATCCTCAACTTTTTGGGTTGAGGCTTTCTCATCGGCAGTTTATTTAATTAATCGCTTACCGAACCCTATCCTTGGAGAAAAATCTCCATTTGAAATTCTATATAACCAAGCACCTACATATGCTTCCCTTCGTGCTTTTGGGTGTCGTGTATACCCTTTCTTATGAGACTATGCCCCAAATAAATTTGCACCAAAGAGTACACCATGCACCTTTCTTGGATATTGTTTCAAATTTAAGGGGTATCGATGCCTAGATCAGTCCACATCTCGTACTTATGTCACACGACATGCCCATTTTGATGAGACCTACTTTCCATATGATCAATCCACCACAGCCAACCCAATCACCATACTTGAGCTATCCACCTTTTTGGACACATCCCACATTACATCGCACACTCAACATAATACTTCCTCCTCATAGACTACTGATATACCTACTCTCCCTCCCCAAAATCCTACTACTACCTCCACACAACACACAACAACTCACATGCAACAATTCCTTTTTTCTTACAAGCCCAACTGTGACATCTGTGTCTGTAATCATTGTCTAAACTTTTATAAGTTCAGTTATCAATAAAATAATGTTATTTGATCCCAATGTTTGTTTGTTTATGTTTGACATTTTGCATGTTTTGATTTTTGTTCAATTTCAAACTCTATATCGCTTTCTAGAGAGTTATACGCAAACCGATGCGTAAACATAATCAGTTTAACACGACAAACACTCTGGAACATCAATATATGCTTAACATACCTTAAATAACCTTTACATAACTTAGATATAAGTTTTGAAGGCTTTGGTATGGCAAAATCAAGTTTATTCGCGTACGGGGACTAATTTCGACAAACTGTGAAAGTATGTCGATTCGTACTGTAACTAACATTCCGGAACTTGATCATAAGTTAAACATACCCTAAATATCCTTTACATAGCTTAGAAATAGGCTTTGAGGGGTTCGGTATGCTAAAATAAACTTTTTGGTCATTCAGGGACTAAAAGCGTCAAAAAGTGCATAAGTTTGCATTTTCGCGCATATCTTACATTCTGAATACATCCGGACATCCAAAAAATTTATGTAATCATTAAAATATTTTATTTTAGTGATTGGCATGATAAAATTCCATTCGTCGCGTAATTTGGATCATTTTTCACGCCCGTTCTTGTTTCGTCATAATTAACCAAATAACGTGATTGTATGACCAAACGAACCGACATCCGTCATATTTTTTAGCATGTTTCATGTCCCCTATGCTTTAACATCCTTATAGAGTCTAAAAATTTGGTTAAACGGGTGTTAGAAGTGAAAAACGCAAGTTTGGATGTCAAAGGGGCCAAAGTTGCAACAAATGAAAACTTGTGAGTGTGACCAGCCTGGCCCAACCGTGGCTTATGGTTTCCAGAACGGGACTTACAGTTTAGTCTGCCAGCATTGCATTTTTTTCTTTGGTGGCCACTCCAAGCTTTCAAAACCCATCAAATCAAAACCATGAGCTAGTTTTTGAGGCACCCATGGTATTTCAAAACAATGGGCACACTTGTAAGGCGAAGATCAAAGCTTAATTTTCGAGGAACGATCCTACCGGTTGTCCAAAATCTGTATAAACCCACCTCCATTCATTCCAAACCCACACATTTGATCTCAATCTTCTTCTCTAAGTTGAAGCTCTCCTTGTGAAGCTTCATACCTGAGATATTTTTGAGATTCAAATCTTCCTAGCTTGGACCCTTTGTAAGTATTTCTTTCGTGCTCATTTATTGTTTCTCAAGCATGAAAGTCAAACAGTGTTTGACTTTCAGCTTTGACCAGTTTATGGTCAAACACGAAGTTCGTTTGAACTTCGCAACGTGAGCGTAATCACGATGGCCATAGTCCTTTGTGACTATACCTACTGATTACCACGTTATTTAGGCGTAGTGACGAGTTATAGTTTCGGCCAAAATACGCGTTATGCGTATTTTGTAACCAACCTATTTTTGGATATCAAGACCCTATGTTTTGATATCAAACTTGTTTTCTAACTTCGTTAAACATGTTTTAACATGTCTAACTCGTCACTTTAGGTTTAGTGCTTATATAGGGTCGTAAGGTAAGCGGTCTAAACAACCGCTTAGACTTTCGAACCCGACCCGTTTGGTCAATCATTAGGATTCGACCAAAAACATTTTGTGATTATAGTTGCATAAGGAATAATCTTCCGAGGTTATACTTTATGGTCACTTAGTCTACTTAGTTGTATGATAGGTGATTATATGCCTTAGAAAAATGACCAAAATGCCCTTTTTACGCCAAAATTCATTTTAAGCATATGTAACATAAATTTTGACATCTAAACTGATTAGGCAATATTATTAGACATGTTAAGGCATATTTTACTTATCATAGGACTAGTTAGGCGGTCCGAACGCGTTTTACGCGAACGACACGTTAAAGTAGCATGAGCTACCTAAACGGGTCGTAATGGGTCGTAAGCACATAGGATAGGTTCCGTTTTAGAATGTAGGCTTTGTTAAACCATATTACATGAGTTCTTATACTCATTTGGTTTACGAAACCACATTTTATCCGATCCTCCGATTTAGGTTCGTTTATTAACATAGTTACCTATATTAGGTGTCGTTTGATTCCGTGATCTTTCTTGCTTTGCTTGGTTGTTATCCAAAGACTATTGAGCAATCTCAAGTGAGTACATAGTTCCCCTATTTTACTGTTTTCAAACTGTTTTGGGATGAAACACATGTGCATACTTGTTACTTTCGTGCTTTTCATGTTTTTATATCATATGCTTGTTATGTTCATTTGTACGCATATAGTATATGATTTCATTATGTTTTGCTATGTATGTTCACTTAGCATGCTAGCACATTGTTTTACATTGCATTTCTGTTGCATATGTTTATTTAGCATATGGTCACATTGATTTACATTGCATTTCTGTTGCATATGTTCACTCAGCATATGGACACATTGTTTTACATCTCTACTTTGTATGTTCACTTAGCATACTAGGTACATTGTTTTCATAAAACATGCTTACATTTGGTTTGTTTAACGAACTAAAATACGTTCATTAACATTAGCTACGCCACTCGGTAGTAAGTAGTGGTACCATAGGACTTGACAACTCCCATTTCTGGCTTCCTAGGTTTGTTTGGAAGTAGGAAATGACTGAATCTAAAAACATTTTTGATTACCTTTGACTTGTTCTAAGGTTTATCCTACAGTCTCAAGGCTTGAATGCATACGTTTAACATTACCGCATAGATGTTTGTATCAGTAAAGCGTGCATTTATTTTACAAAACATAACATTTGATTTATTCAATTACTTTGTTTTGTGCATTTTTACATATGGTTTAAGTAGTCACTTTTTACTTACCATACATGACATTTGTTTTTTTGGGTAAAGGGTTACCCCGGTGAATTTTATAAATCAAAACCAATAAGTACAAGAGTGAGGCAAACTTACCACACTATTTCTAGCCCTGGCATACCAGAACTAGATACAAACGACCAAACCAACACAACTAGGCAACATAAGCCACAAACAAACGAAACCAATTCGGCCAAAAAAACACAAACAAAACCAAGAAAGACTACAACACTAATCCGGTTCTATCTCCATATTGCTGCTAGGAATCTTCCACTTCTCCATCAAGCTTCTTTTTTCGAATCTCCTCTTAAACTTGAAGTTCAAAATTCTCATACGGACAGTCGTGATAATTTCCTGAGCAACCACCAAAGCCGTACGTTGCCTTCGAGTAAAAAGCCTGTTGTTTCGTTCTTGCCACACAAAGTATGAGGCAGCCGCAACCACCAAACGGCTGATGACATTGTCGGGCTTTTTTAAGCTCACATTTTGCTCCATCCAAGTCATAATATCGGACCACTCACCATTCACATGCTCCATGTTGGTCATCGTTCTAACATTATTCCAAACTTGAGCCGCAAAAGAACATTCAAAAAACAGATGATCTCTCGAGTCCCTGTCAAAGCAACATAAAGGGCAACACATAAGTTTAAGATTTGTTTCACTTCCCGCTTCCCACACCGATAGCCGATCTTGCGTCTTCAATTTATTCCGAATAACAAGCCAAATGTGGAACGAGTGTTTGGGGATGCATTGTTTAAACCACACCATATTCACCCAGTTTACTTTGTTATCGTGGATACGAATACTATTCCACACCTCCCAAGATGTAAAATGGCATGTGTTTCCTTCTAAATCCTTCCACACCAACCGATCGCGAACATTCTCCCGAATACTAGGAGGAATTAAATTAATTAACACCGGGAAGAGATTGTACCAGGCAATCGGCCACCTCCATTGACCATTCGGAGAAACTATGTCCGCTAACGAAGATTGTAAGTGAAATCCTGCATTGGCAATAATTCTTGGGGTAATAAACTTACGAAGAGGGCCTAGGTCGCACCAAATATCACTCCACGCGTTAGTTTCAGACCCGCTACCAATAGACTTCCATATGAACGGCCGAACCATGTTTCGAATGGCAAGAAGCTTTCGCCAACCCCATGTCATGTTACCTCGACAAGGCACCTCCCAAAAGTTTCTACCTTTGAGTTTGTAACTATGTATCCATTGGACCCATAACGATTTCCTACTCGTAAGTATGCTCCACACATGAGACGTCAAAAGGGCTTTATTAACATCCGATAAGCTCCGAACTCCTAACCCCCCCTCCTCCTTTGGAAGGCAGACTGTCTTCCACGCCACCTTTGGTTTAGCAGACCGATGGTAATTGCCAGACCATAAGAAATCCCGCATACGCTTTTCCAAATCATTTATAATACGAGCTGGTAACATGAATACCGTAGCCCAATATACATGCATAGCCGATAGAACAGATTTCACTAACTGAAGCCTACCCGCAAAGGAGAGAGTTTTGGTTATCCAGTTGTCGATCTTCTTTTCTACCTTGTCAACCAAGATCTTACAATCTTTATACGAGAGCTTAGAGGAGATTAGGGGGACACCCAAATAGCGAACAGGAAGAACACCAACATTAAACGGGAGAATGCTTTGAATTTCCTGCTTGATGGAGCACGGAACATTACCAAAGAAGACAGTGCTCTTAGACATATTAGGGACCAAACCCGAGGCCATAGTAAACTGATGGAGAGCGTCCCTAACAACCTTGACCGATATAGCATCACCATTGACGAATATAAATAAGTCATCAGCAAAAGAAATATTTATAATCTTCTGTTTTTTACAGTGGAGATGGTACCGAAACGCATTACTTGAAGCAGCCGCATTCCTAAGTAATAACGAGAGGGTCTCCATGACCAAAGTAAAAAGGTAAGGTGACATCGGGTCGCCTTGTCTCAACCCACGCTTGCCCTTGAAGTAACCATGTAAATTACCATTAATGTTCAAAGAATATGACACCGTGCTTACACAGGTCATGATCCAACTAACCATTTTAGGATGGAAACCGTACGCCCTCAGGATGTCTTCAAGGAAATCCCAGCTCACCGTGTCATAAGCCTTCTGCAAATCAATCTTAAACGCACATCTAGAAGGCCCCGTATTACGGTGATAATTATGCATGAGCTCTTGAGTCAGGAGGATGTTATCCGATATCTTTCTACCAGGCACAAACGCTGATTGACTAATATTAACCAAAACATCCAGACTACCTTTAATCCTGTCAGTTATAATTTTGCTGATACACTTATACAGCACATTACAGCATGAAATCGGCCGATAATCTCCTACCGTGTTGGGCGTTTTAACCTTTGGAACCAAAGCAATGATGGTATGATTTACTTGTTGCAGGAGCTTCCCGTTAACAAAGAAATCCTGTATAGCTTTAGTAACCTCCTTCCCGACGATCTCCCAAGAACTTTTAAAAAACGTCGAGGTGAACCCATCCGGCCCTGGAGCCTTGTTCTCACCTATGGCAAACATAGCACTCTTAATCTCGTCACTTGTAACCGGCCGAATCATAGCCGTAGCAATGTTAGGATTAAGGACGTTAGTGCATAATTCAGTTAGATCCAGCTTGTCTACATTCCGCCCTTTACCCAAAAAATCATAATAATGATTGACGAACGCGGCATAAACATCCTCTCCATTAAACTGATTACCATTAGCATCTTGGATGTTGTGGATCTTATTGTACGCATTCCTATTCTTCACACAGTTATGAAAGTACTTCGTATTAGCATCTCCAGCCGCCAACCAATCGGCTTTAGCTTTTTGCTTTAAAAAGCATTCCTCATCATAAGAAGCCGATTGGAACTCCTTGAGACACCTAGCCTCAGCCTCTCTAATGTTAAGGTCCAGCGGATTAGTATCAATGGCCTTTTGAAGATCATCCAGCTTTACCCTCAAAGACGTGACCCGTTCATGGAGATTGCCTTGCTTGAATAATAGACGTCTCAAAGGAGACTTCAAAGCCGTGAGCTTCTTAACCACCGAGAACATAGTAACCCCACGAACAGTCTTAGCCCATTCATTAGAAACACATTGCATGAACCCCTCCTTTGCAACCAGGAAATTCGCGAACTTAAAAGGTTTTGGCCTCTCACTTGTCAACCTATACAACTTGAGAATGCACGGTGTGTGGTCCGAAACACGGTAAGGGTGGTATAAGGCATAAGCATCAGGATACGAGTCCAGAAATTGCTCGTTACCCATGATCCTATCTATCTTTTTTAACACACCCACACCTTGTTTAGGTTTCTGGTTCCAAGTGAAGTGCATCCCATGGCTCTTGACATCGATTAACTCATTGTGTTGGACGCATTCATAAAACTCTCTCATACCAATGGATACCGTCGACGCACCAACAAGACAATCATCCAAAGATAAGGCCGAGTTGAAATCACCCATCACCACCCACGGCCTACCACGAACAAAACTATTATGTTTGCACAGATTTTCCCACAGAATTCTTCTATCTTGGTATTTATTTTCAGCATATATAAAAGAATAAAATAACATCTTGTTGTCCGATTTCCTCCTAGTTTGAACATGAATTACCTGATCCGTATAGTGAATAACCATAAGGTCCACCTTGTCCTTGTTCCATCCAAGGATAATCCTAGTGCCCCTCATGCAGCTACTACCATTTGAACACCAATCCCAACTCCGAAATACCCCTTTGCACACTTTATCTAGATTCGAGATGTTGACATGCGACTCCAACACAGCACAAATGTTAACTTGGTTTTCAATTATTAATTGTCGAACCTCCTTTTGTTTCAGGGGCCGGTTCAAGCCCCTCACATTCCAAACCATTGTGCTATCCATTAATACCCATTGAACCGGGAGTGCTTGCCCCCTCAGAAGGTTTTGTATTCGTACCAGCTGCCATAAATTCTGAAATTTCCGTAGGCAGACTCTCCAAGACTCCATCGTCATTATCCTCAATAGTTATCGGGTCTCCTACAAAGCTTGCACCAGTAACCGGGTCTCCATCCATATTACCCGACAATGCCGAGAACGAGTTCCGTAAGTTCAGACCTGTTTCCTTGCTGCCATTCCCATTAACACTCTTGCCTTCCTTATGGACAGGTTTCTCATCACTCCTCCTATTAACCGCGTTTGGTATCACCTCGTTTAAAGCATTCCCCTTCGTACCGGACGTGCTAGCCTGACTTTTGTTAACCTTAGGTCTATACACCACCTTTTGTTTTTGCTTTCTTTGAGGAAATGAATGTCTTGCCAACCTCCGATTATCAGTAACAAAACCCTCGTCGTCCACCGTTTTCCCTTTAGCCTTTTCATTCGGTTTATTTGGACAAGAATGATCATCATGGCCGAATAAACAACATGAACTACATCTTAGCGGTCTCCACTCATATTCAACTTTGACCCGTTCCAAAATAAAACCCTCCTCATCCATTTTCGGGATAGCGACAGTGATATGATCCTTCAGGTCATTATCTGCATTTATCTCTATCATAGCCCGAGCAAAACTGCTCCTACCCCAATTATCAACACACATGTCAGCTGTGTAAGAATCTAACCTTTTGGGGGTTCCTAACTTCGACGCCAGCAGGCTCAATCCATCATCCGTATAAGCTGCAATTGGTACATTGTGCAGCTTGACCCATATAGGAACCGTTTTAATGCAATCCTTTTTTAGAGTAATCTTGGGCGACCAAACATTTAAAAATAACGGAACCTTCCGTATAAGCCATGGTCCTCCTTCCAACACCTTCATCAAGCCATCTTTTGAATCAAACTTAAAGAAAAAGAACCCTGATTCGTTCATCATAACTTTTAAAAAACCAAACTTAGTCCAAACATTCTTTGCATAATACTCTACCACCGGGAAAGGCAACCGATTCCCTAAAAAATACCCATATAGCACATTATCAAGTTTATTTTGAACCTGTTGCACCACCTCTCTCGGTATAACAATGTCCGCATCATCTCTTGTTTCCCTCGGCTCCATAAGCCTGAAGTTCACCTCTCTTTTCTTACGATTTGCCTGCACTTTCTCAGCATATGATGCTGAATTTTCCTCTTTAAACGTATCCCAGAACATCTCGGCATGCAACTCATCAGGTTTTTCAATCCCATGATCCTCGGCTTGATTAACAACGGGAACTGTGATCTTGGTAAGTTCATCTATGATGTTCACTATCTTTGGTCCCTGTTGACTATCAGAAGTAACTCCTCGACGTGGACAAAAAGTTTTGCCGTCGATGTTTAATAACCTAGACGCAAAACCCTTATTAGGGTTTAACGAAGATGACACAAGATCCGGCGGCTTTACGTATCTAGCATCCACATCCGAAACCTTAAACTGAGAATACTCCATAGATTACAAATCTAGTAACATGCAACGATAGAAAAACACGAGCAAAAGATAAACCCAAGCGAATTGACAAACCCTAGCAAGAACAAGAAAACAAACGCCAACCCTAAACTTGATGTCAAAAGATTAGGAACCACGGTGAAGTCTAGTATCCTTACTCAGAAGGAACGACAACACCACAATTACTAACCCAAATCTTTCAAGAAGAAGATTAGCAGGAACGAAGAACAAGAAAGCTAGGGTTTCAGAGAGAGCCAAAATCGCCCAGAGCCATTCCAGTTCGGTTTGAGTTTTGTGTTTTGTTTTTTTACATGACATTTGTTTACACATTACATGATTTACATTTGACAATAGACATTTTATTACACAATAAACATTTCTACAATTGTTTGAACATTACATCTTGGTGGTTTGTTTGGGTATACATAATGAGGCGCCGCGTAATATGATAAAATCATGGTGGATACGCCGCTGGTACTTCCTATATATAAGTGCTTTTATGATATTACATATGGTGGCGTTATTTAAACCATTTCA
Organism: Helianthus annuus; assembly: GCF_002127325.2. NCBI lineage: Eukaryota > Viridiplantae > Streptophyta > Magnoliopsida > Asterales > Asteraceae > Helianthus > Helianthus annuus. The sequence continues at coordinate 102,832,833 of NC_035438.2, read as the reverse complement.
GTTTAGACATATTGCACTTACAACATATTTTTACATAAACATTGTTTTATAAACAACTTATTTTATACAAACTCATTTTTACTTAATTACTTATTTAACTAAACATCTTTCTTTTATATATCATCAAATTTTCTTATCACTTTTTATATGATTTTATAAAAGAAAACACTTAACCAGATTCATGACTAACTTTTATGAAACATTTCTTTAAACCTAAGTCATGAATCCTATTTTAACAAAACCTATGTATCTCATAGGCATTTTTATGCTGACGTACCTATTTTCACATGTGTTTTTAGGAGCTGGTGCATAAGTTTGATCAGGATACACTAGGGTGGACTCGGGCCTTAGTGACATAAAAGAAGCAAGTTTAGTTTAAATAATGTTATGTACTCTTGTTTCCTTGTTTGTTTTAAGACAATGTAACCAATATTTATAAATAAAACATAACTTTAAATACCATGGTTGTGAAACAATAATTCTGTTCCAACACTCCCCAATGTTTCCGCCGCGGTTTCGTTGTTTTACGCGGTCGGGTCGTGACAGAAGAGTTGGTATCATGGCCAATGGTTATAGGGAATTAGGTTATTAGTAATGCTTTGACCTAGACTATAACTTTTCTAGGACCCTAACGCAAGTTAGCTTGTGTTTAGATCTTAAAACACTACCGTCACCTATCTTTAGGTGATTACCAAAACAAGAACGTCACTTTCTGAAACGGCTTTTGAAAATCAATCATCCTTTTTTAGAGGATTTGTTATAAGGTTTTGAACCCTTCAAATTTTCAGAATAATTTTGAAAATTTAGTCATCCGTTTTTGAATGATTCTTTTGGCCTTGTGTCTTCCAAGTTTTCAAAATCTCGCCGAAGTTTGGGTCTAAATAGTGTGAACACGTGCAAACTGGAAGGGTGAATGCTTGTACCCTGAGTTTTCTGTCTAAGGCTAGAGTATTCGTACAAATCCACATAATCGGACCAGTCACTCTTACCTGGGAACTCTTGGGGTGAGTGTTCACTTATAGGCGAGCATGTCTTCGCGGTACATTATTTTTGACCCACTTACTTTGATTAGTCACTGTGTGTCATTTGTTTGCTTTGTGGTATTGACGAATGACCACCATCTTTGCTTTTGTCGATTTTTGTATCATCTCTTTCTTTTCATCTAATCATCTCACTCGTTTTCTCTCATGTTTCCTCTTTTAGAATGCCTCCTCGATGTGAAAATCCGCTACCTAATGTCGAAATGGCAGCTATCATGGCGCAGCATATGGCTGTTGTACTCCCAGACATTATTACTCAAGTTAACCAAGCCAACAATAACCAAAATGCTGCATGCAATTTCAAGAGTTTCAATTCGGCTAAACCACTTAAGTTCAAGGGTTCTGAAGGAGCAACTGGGCTCCTCCAGTGGTTCGAAAGCATTGAGAGTACGTTTCGTCATGTTCAATGTCCTGATAATCGCAAGGTCGAGTTTGCTTCCAGTGTGTTTCAGAAGAGGGCTCTTACTTGGTGGAATGGAATTATGAGAGACCGTGGTGCTGAGGTTGCTTTAGCACAGACTTGGGCCGAGCTTAGGGCTCTTATGGTGAGGGAATTCTGTCCTTGTCATGAGCAGAGGGCGTTGGAAAGGGAGTTTGATGACTTGAAGCAGGATAGTTGTGAGCACCAGGCTTACACTGATAGGTATGAAGAGCTGAGTTTGCTATGCCCTACAATGGTTACCCCACTCGAGAAAGCTATCGAGAGATATATTGATGGCTTACCTGACTCCGTTCAAGACATCGTCACTGGTAGCAACCCTACCACAGTTCGTCAGGCAATCGAGCTAGCTGCAACTTTGACTGAGTCGCAGATCAGAAAGGGTAAGCTTCATAGGAAGGGTGACAAGGATAAGAAACAAACGTCTGATAAGGGTGAGAACAAGAAGGGGAAGAAAGTTGGGTCTACTAAGAAGTCTAGGAAGCGCAAGGCTTCCCAAAACTTCGCCGTTACTGCACAGGCCAATCAAGCTACTCCAAATCAGCCTGCACAACCACTTGCCAAGAAACCATACCTTGGCAATGCACCTCTGTGCAACAGGTGTTACGGTCATCATCAGCCACACATCCAGTGTCGTTATTGTACCAATTGTGGAAGATCTGGTCATCTTGTCGCCACATGTTGCCTTCCTGCTAATCAGAATCGAGCAGCTCAGCAAGCTGCTCAGCCTCCTGCTCAACAACAGGCTCAAGCTGCACGACCTCACTACCCGCCTGGTTCTTGCTATAACTGTGGGGATCTGACCCACTACAGAAACCAGTGTCCAAGACTAGCCAACGCAAATCAGAATCAGGCTCAAGCAAGTCTTTAACATGAATGCTAATGAGGCGCGAGCAGACAACGAGGTGGTGAACGGTACGTTCTTTGTTAACAATCAGTCTTCTTCTATTCTTTTTGATTCTGGTGCCGATAAGAGTCTTGTGTCATTATCTTTTGAGCCATTGCTTCGCATGTCTAGAACAAAACTAGGAAAGCCTTTGGCAGTAGAAGTTGCTAGTGGTGAACCCGTTGTTCTCGATTCTGTTCTTCGGAATTGCCAGTTGAACCTTAATAACCATCTTTTTCCTATTGACTGCACGCCTATGCAACTTGGAAGCTTCGGCATTATAGTAGGTATGGATTGGTTAGCCAAGCATCACGCAGAGGTAGTTTGTTTTGAGAAGATCGTTCGTGTGCCGCTTTCGTCTGGTAAGATCTTAGAGGTTCGTGGTGAGAAACCTGCTAGTAGCCTCAAACTCATGTCTTGTACTCAAGCTCAGAAGTATCTGCGAAAGAATTATGTGGCCTTCGTGGCACATGTCGTAGCAGATAAAGGCAAAGGTAAGTCTATTCAAGATATCCCTGTTGTTCGGGATTATTCTGAAGTGTTTCCTGAAGAGTTACCTGGTTTACCCCCAGCACGCCAAGTCGAGTTCCGTATTGATCTTGTACCTGGTGCAAATCCTATTACCAAATCTCCATATTGTCTTGCACCGTCTGAGATGCAAGAATTGTCTAAGCAGCTTCAAGAGCTTTCTGACAAAGGTTTTATTCGTCCTAGCTTTTGACCTTGAGGTGCTCCCGTTCTTTTTGTCAAGAAGAAGGATGGATCTTTTAGGATGTGTATCGATTATCGTGAGCTTAACAAGCTTACCATCAAGAATCGATATCCCCTACCTCGCATTGATGATCTCTTTTATCAGTTACAGGGTGCTACTTGTTTTTCAAAGATTGACCTACGTTCTGGGTATCATCAACTTCGTGTGCATGAAGAAGATATTCCCAAGACAGCTTTCTACACTCGATATGGGCATTATGAGTTCACAGTTATGCCATTCGGTTTGACTAATGCTCCTGCTGTTGATGAATAGGGTCTGTAAGCCTTATTTAGATAAGTTCATCATCGTTTTCATTGATGACATCCTGATTTATTCTAAGACGCAAGCTGATCATGAGCAATATCTTCGTCTTACCCTGCAACTGCTGAAGAAAGAACAACTTTTCGCCAAATTCTCCAAGTGCGAATTTTGGCTTAAGGAAGTTCAATTTTTGGGGCATATCGTCAACGAACAAGGTATTCATGTAGATCCCTCCAAGATCAGTGCGATTAAGGATTGGGATACGCCTACTACTCCTACTGAGGTTTGTTCTTTTCTTGGTCTCGCGGGTTATTACCGCCGCTTCATCAAAAACTTCTCAAAGATTGCAGTTCCCCTAACTGCTCTAACTCAGAAGAACAAACCCTTTGAATGGGGAACCAAACAAGAAGAAGCGTTTCAGACCTTGAAGTAGAAGCTTTGTGATGCGCCTATTCTATCTTTGCCTGAGGGCAATGATGATTTTGTCGTGTATTGTGATGCATCAAACTTGGGCTTGGTTGTATTCTCATGCAAAGGAACAAAGACATAGCATATGCATCGAGGCAGTTGAAGATACACGAGAAGAACTACACCACTCATGATCTTGAGTTAGGTGCAGTTGTGTTCGCTCTCAAAATCTGGAGACACTATTTGTATGGTACAAAATGTGTGGTTTTCACTGACCACAAAAGTCTTCAGCATATCTTCAATCAGAAAGAACTCAACATGAGGCAACGACGTTGGGTTGACCTGCTAAACGACTATGATTGCGAAATTCGCTACCATCCTGGTAAGGCGAATGTCGTGGCTGACGCATTGAGTCGTGAGGAATGTGTCAAGCTTCACTGTGTCAAAGTTCGATCTGATATTCAAGCCCGCATCTCTCAGGCTCAACATACTTGTGTTTCACAAGACTTGATGGCTAAGGAATTACCCTATCAAATTAAGCCTGATCTTGAACTGAAGGACAATGGATCATATTATTTCATGGATCATTTGTGGGTCCTAGTCAAGACAATCTTCGCACCTTGCTTATGGATGAAGCTCATAAGTCTCGTTATTCTATTCATCCTGATGTTGACAAAATGTATAAGGATCTTCGTACTCAGTATTGATGGCCTAGTATGAAGAAAGACATTGCCTTATACGTATCAAAATGCCTTACTTGTCTTAAGGTTAAGGCTGAACATCAACATCCTTCTGGTTTATTGGAACAACCAGAGATTCCAGTTTGGAAATGGGAAAACATTGCTATGGATCTTGTTACCAAACTTTCGCGCACTAAGAGAGGTCATGATGCCATCTGGGTAGTTGTTGATCGTCTTACTAAGTCAGCACATTTCTTGCCAATCCGTGAGGATCTATCTGCTGACAAGCTTGCAAAAATCTATGTGGATGAAATTGTATCTAGACATGGTGTTCCTTTGAACATTATTTCTGATAGAGATGCTCGATTCTCATCTCGTTTTTGGAGAACCATGCAATATGCTATGGGAACCCAACTTAATTTGAGCACAGCTTATCATCCGCAATCAGATGGCCAATCTGAAAGAACAATCCAGACTTTGGAGGATATGCTTAGAGCTTGTGTGATCGATTTTGGTGGTAGTTGGGATTCGTATCTTCCATTGATTGAATTCTCCTACAACAATAGTTATCACTCCAGCATCAACATGGCTCCTTTTGAAGCTCTCTATGGTCGAAAATGTCGTTCATCAGTCAGCTGGAATGAGATCGGTGAGGCTCATCTTACTGGACCTGACCTCATTCTAGAGACAACAGATAAGGTTAAGAAAGTTTGCGATAACCTTCAGACAGCTAGAAGCCGTTAAAAGAGTTACGCGAACCGACGACGCAAGCCCTTGGAATTTCAAGTCGGTGATTGCGTATTACTTAAGGTCTCACCTTGGAAAGGTGTAATCAGATTTGGAAAGGCAGGAAAACTTGCACCTAGATATGTTGGACCATTCAAGATCGTCGAAAGAATCGGTAAGGTAGCCTACAGACTTGAGTTACCTCCTGAACTTGGGAATGTTCATCCAACTTTTCACGTGTCCAATCTCAAGAAGTGTTTAGCTGATGAGAACCTCCACATACCACTTGACGAAATTTGTGTTGATGACATGATGTATTTTGTTGAAAAGCTTGTGGAAATCATGGATCGTGAACTCAAGTGGCTTAAGCGCAAGCACATTCCTTGTCAAAGTTCGCTGGTAGTCTAAACATGGACTAGAATTTACTTGGGAAAGTGAAGATCAAATGAAGGCGAAATATCCACATCTTTTCTCACAAGTTTCCTCTAAATAAATTTCGGGACGAAATTTCTACAAGTAGGGGAGACTGTGACATCTGTGTCTGTAATCATTGTATAAACCTTTATCATTTCAGTTATCAATAAAATAATGTTATTTGATCCCAATGTTTGTTTGTTTATGTTTGACATTTTGCATGTTTTGATTTTTGTTCAATTTCAAACTCTATATCGCTTTCTAGAGAGTTATACGCAAACCGATGCGTAAACGTAATCAGTTTAACGCGACAAACACTCCGGAACATCAATATATGCTTAACATACCTTAGATAACCTTTACATAACTTAGATATAAGTTTTGAAGGCTTTGGTATGGCAAAATCAAGTTTATTCGCGTACAGGGACTAATTTCGACAAACTGCGAAAGTATGCCGATTCGTCATGTAACGAACACTCCGGAACTTGTTCATAAGTTAAACATACCCTAAATATCCTTTACATAGCTTAGAAATAGGCTTTGAGGGGTTCGGTATGCTAAAATAAACTTTTTGGTCATTCAGGGACTAAAAGCGCCAAAAAGTGCATGAGTTTGCATTTTCGCGCATATCTTACGTTCTGAATACACCCGGACATCCAAAAATTTATGTAATCATTAAAATATTTTATTTTAGTGATTGGCATGATAAAATTCCATTCGTCGCGTAATTTGGATCGTTTTTCACGTCCGTTCGTGTTTCGTCGTAATTAACAGAATAACGTGATCGTACGACCAAACGAACCGACATCCTTATAGAGTCTAAAAATTTGGTTAAATGGGTGTTAGAAGTGAAAAACGCAAGTTTGGATGTCAAAGGGGCCAAAGTTACAACAAATGAAAACTTGTGAGTGTGACCAGCCTAGCCCAACCGTGGCTTACGGTTTCCCGAACGGGACTTACGGTTTAGTCTGCCAGCATTGCATTTTTTTCTTTGGTGGCCACTCCAAGCTTCCAAAACCCATCAAATCAAAACCATGAGCTATTTTTTGAGGCACCCATGGTATTTCAAAACAATGGGCACACTTGTAAGGCCAAGATCAAAGCTCAATTTTCGAGGAACGATCCTAACGGTTGTAAAAAATCTATATAAACCCACCTCCGTTCATTCCAAATCCACACATTTGATCTCAATCTTCTTCTCTGAGTTGAAGCTCTCCTTGTGAAGCTTCATACCTGAGAAATTTTTGAGATTCAAATCTTCCTAGCTTGGACCCTTTGTAAGTATTCTTTCGTGCTCGTTTATTGTTTCTCAAGCATGAAAGTCAAAGAGTATTTGACTTTCAGCTTTTGACCAGTTTATGGAAAACATGAAGTTCGTTTGAACTTCGGAACGTGAGCGTAATCACGATGGTCATAGTCCTTTGTGACTATACCTACTGATTACCACCTTATTTAGGCGTAGTGACGAGTTATAGTTTTGGCCAAAATACGCGTTTATGCGTATTTTGCAACCAAACTATTTTTGGGTATCAAGACCTTTTGTTTTGATATCAAACTTGTTTTCTAACTTCGTTAAACATGTTTTAACATGTTTAACTCGTCACTTTAGGTTTAGTACTTATATAGGGTCGTAAGGTAAGCGGTCTAAACAACCGCTTAGACTTTCGAACCCGACCCATTTGGTCAATCATTAGGATTCGATCAAACACATTTTGTGACTATAGTTGCATAAGGAATAACCTTCCGAGGTTATACTTTATGGTCACTTAGTCTACTTAGTTGTATGATAGGTGATTATATGCCTTAGGAAAAATGACCAAAATGCCCTTTTTACGCCAAAATTCATTTTAAGCATATGTAACATAAATTTTGACATCTAAACTGATTAGGCAACATTATTAGATATGTTAAGGCATATTTTACTTATCATAGGACTAGTTAGGCGGTCCGAACGCGTTTTACGCGAACGACGCGTTAAAGTAGCATGAGCTACCTAACCGGGTCGTAATGGGTCGTAAGCACTTAGGATAGGTTCCGTTTTAGAATGTAGGCTTTGTTAAACCATATTACATGAGTTCTTATACTCATTTGGTTTACGAAACCACATTTTATCCGATCCTCCGATTTAGGTTCGTTTATTAACATAGTTACCTATATTAGGTGCCGTTTGATTCCGTGATCTTTCTTGCTTTACTTGGTTGTTATCCAAAGACTATTGAGCAATCTCAAGTGAGTACATAGTTTCCCTATTTTACTGTTTTCAAACTGTTTTGGGATGAAACACATGTGCCTACTTGTTACTTTCGTGCTTTTCATGTTTTTATATCATATGCTTGTTATGTTCATTAGTACGCATATAGTACATGATTTCATTATGTTTTGCTATGTATGTTCACTTAGCATGCTAGCACATTGTTTTACATTGCATTTTTGTTGCATATGTTCGCTTAGCATATGGGCACATTGATTTACATTGCATTTCTGTTGCATATGTTCACTCAGCATATGGACACATTGTTTTACATCTCTACTTTGTATGTTCACTTAGCATACTAGGTACATTGTTTTCATAAAACATGCTTACATTTGGTATGACATTTGGTTTGTTTATCGAACTAAAATACGTTCTTTAACATTAGCTACGCCGCTCGGTAGTAAGTAGTGGTACCATAGGACTTGACAACTCCCATTTCTGGCTTCCTAGGTTTGTTTGGAAGTAGGAAATGACTGAATCCGAAAACATTTTTGATAACCTTTGATTTGTTCTAAGGTTTATCCTACAGTCTCAAGGCTTGAATTTATACGTTTAACATTACCGCATAGATGTCTGTATCAGTAAAGCATGCATTTATTTTACAAAACATAACATTTGATTTATTCAATTACTTTGTTTTGTGCATTTTTACATATGGTTTAAGTAGTCACTTATTACTTACCATACATGACATTTGTTTACACATTACATGATTTACATTTGACAATAGACATTTTATTACACAATAAACATTTCTACAATTGTTTGAATATTGCATCTTCGTGGTTTGTTTGGGTAAGTGATTTACATAACGAGGCGACGCGTAATATGATAAAAGCATGGTGGATACGCCGCTGGTACTTTGTATATATAAGTGCTTTCATGATATTACATATCATGGCGTTATTTAAACCATTTCAGTTTAGACATATTGCACTTACAACATATTTTTACATAAACATTGTTTTACAAACAACTTATTTTATACAAACTCATTTTTACTTTATTACTTATTTAACTAAACATCTTTCTTTTATATATCATCAGATTTTCTTATCACTTTTTATATGATTTATAAAAGAAAACACTTAACCAGATTCATGACTAACTTTTATGAAACATTTCTTTAAACTTAAGTCATGAATCCTATTTTAACAAAACCTATGTATCTCACAGGCATTTTTATGCTGACGTACCTATTTTCACATGTGTTTTCAGGAGCTGGTGCGTAAGTTTGATTAGGATACACTAGGGTGGACTCGGGCCTTAGTGACATAAAAGAAGCAAGTTTAGTTTAAATAATGTTATGTACTCTTGTTTCCTTGTTTGTTTTAAGATAATGTAACCAATGTTTATAAATAAAACATAACTTTAAATACCATGGTTGTGAAACAATATCTGTTGCAACACTCTCCGACGTTTCCACCGCGGTTTCGTTGTTTTACGCGGTCTGGGCGTGACACCAACCATTCGTAAACCCCGCTCCGGCTATATCGGCTCAACAACAAACTCACACTAATCCCCCTCCTTCACCTACCACCTCGAGCTCCTCATCCACGTCACCATCATCCTCGACCACCACTCCATCCAGCACTCCTCCGAACTCGGCTACACACTCACCCACCAATACGTCTGACAACCCGATCCCTACACCCCCGCCACCCTCGCCACTAGTTCCCACGCACCCCATGACCACTCGTGCTAAAGCTGGGATATTCAAAATTTGTCATCGTGCCAACTTATCACACACCCGCACCATTCCATTACATCAAGCCTTATTTGCTACATCCGACCCCAAAACATATCAAACCACTTCAAAAGATGTCAAATGGGTTCGAGCCATGCAAACTGAACTCGATGCCCTTCACCGAAATCAAACTTGGACACTTGTGTCGCGTCCATCCGAGTGCAATGTTATTGGTTCGAAATGGATCTATCGAACCAAATTTCATTCTGATGGCTCCATTGACTGCCACAAAGCACGTCTGGTGGCTCAAGGTTTTAGTCAAATTCCAGGACTTGACTACTCGCATACTTTCAGTCCAGTTGTTAAAGCCACTACTATTCGTATTATCTTAGCCTTAGCCATTACACATCGATGGAAACTACACCAGTTAGATGTCAACAATGCCTTTTTACATGGCTATCTTAACGAATGTGTGTTTATGGAGCAACCTCTGGGCTCTATCGATCCCCAGTTTGCCAATCACGTGTGCAGACTTAAAAAAGCCATCTATGGTTTGAAACAAGCCCCCAGGGCATGGTTCCATCGCCTAAGTATATTTCTTACAAACAACGGTTTCTTGTATAGTCGTGCCAACCCATCATTATTCATCTTCAAAAAGGAGTCTTGTGTCATGTACCTTCTTTTTTATGTTGATGATCTCATTCTAACCGGAAACCAACACAATACTCTCAGTTCCTTTATTGATAGCCTACACAAAGAATTTGCCATAAAAGATCTAGGAGAACTCAACTACTTCCTTGGACTGGAGGTTACCTACACACCAGATGGAATTTTTTTGAATCAATCTAAATACACTTTAGATATTTTAACCCGTGCAAAGATGTTGGATGCTAAACCAGCTCAAACACCTTTAAGCACAGATGTTTCTTTTGTCCCTACAGGTGAATTATTTTCAGATCCTATGCTTTACATCTCGTATACTGTAAATCAATTCAGTCAAGTTTTGCATGCTCCAACTATTACGCACTATCACGAAGTCAAACGAATTCTTCGCTACGTTAAAGGTACCCTTGCATTTGGTCTCCACTACAGTCGTCCCACTCATACATCTCTCCTTGGTTATTCTGATGCTGATTGGGCTAGATGTTTGGAAATTCGTCGCTCCACCCATGGTTATTCTATCTTCTTAGGAGGTAATCTGATCTCTTGGAGCGCTAAAAACAACCACAGTTGCTCGCTCAAGTTGTGAATCTGAATATAGAGCCATGGCCAATACTGCTACAGAGATTATTTGGATAACACATCTATTACAAGAACTTCATGCGTTACCTCCGGACCGTCCAACTATCTTATGTGACAATCAAAGTGCTCTTTTCCTTACACAAAACCCCATATCTCATAAACGAGCTAAAAACATTGATCTTGACTATCACTTTTTACGAGAACTTGTTTCGTCGGGGAAGTTGGCTACCAAATTTGTTCCAACCAAGCTTCAAGTGGCTGACATATTTACCAAGAGTCTTCCGAGTCCTCAGTTCATCAACTTTCGTCAAATGCTTTGCATTGGTCCGCCACCGGTTTGCTTGAGGGGGGATGTTAGATGACACTCTTTATAATTATTGTACTCATTTATATATTCTTCATTCTATAAGGTTCTTTTTCTAAATTATGTATGTATAAATTGTACTCCTCTCTTCTATAATGATTATTCGATTTCCCCAGTTTAATAATTATAAATACTCACCCATTTTTTACATTTTGTACCACTTCTCTACATCTATACTTCTTCTATCTCTATATTTTTTCATTAATTCAACTCACTTAATCCTCTACAATGCATCCATTTAACCGAAACTACCATCCAACCAACCCCTTTGGTTACCAAGAGAACCCGAACCCTAGCCCGCCACAAAACCGGCAACCAACAAACCGCTTTCATCCTCAAGGTTTAGTATGCTCACCGTGTCCCGATCTAGCGAGATTCACGTCATATTTATGAAAACGTGTATTCACGAACTTTCCATATGACGATTCATCTATTCTCGTTAACCTTTCTCAACCCAATACGGTACCCGAAACACAACCACAAGACGTTGGTGGTTCGTCATCCAAACCGGCCAAAAAAAGAAGTCAAAAGAAAAAAACGGATGAAGAGAAAGCACTAGCGGCCGCTCAACGAACACAAATTAAGTGGACGCCTCAAGAAGAAACCACTTTGGCAAGATGTTATATCGACGAATCGCAAAATCCGATTCAATGTATTTTTTATGTAGCAATATTATTTTTTCAGTTTTAATATAATTCTTTTATAATGCCTATTGGAATAGCGAATTCACAACACCGCAAAGATTTTTGGAATTGGATAAAGAAATCCTTTCATACGCAAATGCAAAGCGCGAAGGTGTATCGTGAAAATTATAGCATCTCATTCAAGTGGGATGACATAAATACACAAGTCACTGGCATTCAAAGGTTTTTTCCATAATCTTGAAAATGATAGCCAAGGAGCGGTGAAACGGAGGCCGACTGAGGGGTATGGTCCCAAATCTTGCCCCAGGCTTGGGCGCGAGTGACCATCACCCGGTTCATTGCCCCTATTGACAAGGACTCACCTGCGTTCGTGCGGTCACGCGCAAACACAGGTTGCTTTCACACTCGAGGAAAGATGAGAAGACTCACCTTGTGTATGAAAATGGATGTTTACATCATCATACAAGGCTCGTGGTAATCACTACAGTTACCATACATAGCAATGCGGTCCAAACCGCATCCTATTATCAAGATAAGTGGAACTGACAGTTTGACTACAGTGACCAAACCAGCAAGTGGTCTGCCCAGGCACTAACAGCAGCGGTCTGCTGACCGCTCAATGCGTAGCTGCCCAGCCCACATGCATAAAAGCTCGTAGACAGAATGACAACACTAGCAGGACGTGGCAACACCTCTGGATGCGCCCAAACTCTTCCATGACATGCGCTCCTGACACACCTACAAAAGGCTACGCGTTGTCAGTCAGGTCCTAGACCCACCTAGCGGCCCTTTGGGCTCTTCTCCTTCACTCTTCGGCTATAAATACCCATCCCGAACCAGGTTTGAGGTAGCGCTAATCTGCTCCCTCACAAATACTACTCGTATATTTATCTTGCTCCCAAGCAAATACTTATCCTCACGTCAGAGAGTGGTAACAAGGAGCCACTCCCACCCCATACTCGTTGTACGAGTCACGGTGTGTTTTCATTGTACATGAGATGGATTAGAGGACGACCCGGCCATCGATCGAGGAAAGAAGGGATTAACCCTACTTGACGAAAAGTCGACCCGTGGACTAATCCCTAGATTATCCACTATTTCATCACCGACTTTATCAAGAATGCCATGGTATCATACAGAGAAAACAAGAAACACGAGTTCAAGTACATGCATTGTTGGAATGTATGAAGGTACGCTTCTAAATGGGCGAGAGTTCCTACTGCTAGCGAATCAACTTCATCCAAAAGGGCAAGAACACCCTCGTCCCAAGCTCAGTCTGATGTTCGTGATCAATAGTTTGATCTAAATTTGGATGATTTTGATGATGATTCTCCTCACTCACCAGGTAGAGACACGTGAAGAAAGCGGATTCAAAGAGGGAGATTGGGTTCGGCCCCTAGCACATCCGCACACATGGGTAATCTATCTGCGAATATGTCGGAGGTTCCCCAATTTACACCAATCTTACCAGCAGGAGCCGATCTTCAATCCTAGCACTTACAACAACAGGCTCTCTTGAACACAGCGTACGCACAGGCCTGCGCCGGCACGCAGCAGGCGGGGGGCCTACACCGACCTCGTTCAAACCTGTGCCGCGTATTCTTCAATATGAGGCGCTACCTTCAACACATCCCGTGCCTAGGGATAGGCGCACGCCACATGGAGATTCGTACGTGAGTATCCATATGTTGTAGGAAGGGGATTCAACCTACAGATCCCGGTCCAAGACCTCTGCGCATCTGCGCCTGGGCCCACCCAGACAGCATAGGCGAGAGTGAACAAGTCGTCGCGGGTCCGGTATATTAAGCCGTCTTGGGCCGCATCCCAATGACAACGCATACGACATAACCGACCCCGACGATTATACATACTACGGGGATTCCCAGATTGCTTACAGCCGGTCAGGAGACCAAGACGACTACACCCCACTGCAACCCCACACAACTTAAGATTGTGCTGCAAAGCAGGATCACAGATCGGTCTATAAGCCGAAATCAGCAGCTGGCAAGTCCAATTTTGTCAAGGAGATTGCCTTGGCCCTACTCATGAGGGCCAAACTTCCGCCCAGCATGGGCAAATACAGTAGGTTGTCAGATCCTGATGACAACAGGTGCGTATTCATCAGTGGCGGCTGGTCGCACCTGTTGTGGTACCCTCTGTTTGTCCAGAACCATACAGGAACTGCAAGGGCCTTGTTTAATTCTTTGCCAGTAGGCTTACTGGCGTCATTCGAAGATTTGCAAGAGATTGTTTTTGCACATTTAGCCAACAGAGACGTCACGCTAGGGACACCTCGGACGTCATGAATATCTGGTGCGGGAATAATGAAGGCTTGGAAGCCTTCGTTACCCGCTTCAATAAGGAGTGCCTCGAGATCGGTGAGGTACCAGACGCGCTTGCACGCGCTCATTTCATCAAGGCGGTAAAAAAATGATGAAATGATTAAAACGATATCAAGCAAGGAAGGCTTGCCCAAGAAATGGGACGAAGTCATAACGGCAGTCAAGACGTACGCCTAAATTGAGCGGTCTTTACGGCCCAACACAAGAAAAGATCGCCCTTCTTTCGCAGAAGGGCAATTTTCTCGCCAACACTCTCGGCGCAACAACAACAACAAGCGCAACAGGAACACGTGGAACCGCGACCATGATTCCAAATCGTACGATCCGTGCGGGTGCCAGGCGGACGCCAGATCGACAATTAATGCCCAATGGGACAAAAGGGTACCAAAAAAGGAGACTCGGGAATGCAATTGGACCGAGCTCACCAAATCGCCAAGGGATGTTCTTCTTACGGAAGAATGGAACTTCAAACCTGTTGCGGTGATGAAATCCAAAAGAGGCCAAGACCTCAACTAATATTGTGACTACCACAAAGATAGTGCTCACAATATAAACAACTGCATCAGTCTCCGGCTGGAGATTGAACGAGCCCTCAAAGCGGGGAAGCTGCAACACCTGTTGCCGCATGAGCAGAAGCAAACTAAGCGCCTAACTCCTCATGACGAGGGCACCTCCGATAACAAATTGAAGTATATAACCACCCACATGATCAGTGGGAGCTATAAGTAACTGCGAAAGGCAGTAAGGAGGGGGATGACGACGACTGGCATGGCGAACAAGTCGTGTTCCCCCGCGTTTGAGGCGACCCGTGTGATAGGCACGCTGTCGTGATCACCGGCAGCTTAGCTCATTACTGCACCGAGCGTCTGTTCATAGACCCGAGCAGTACCTCCGACATCATATACGAACAGTGTTTCAACCAGTTCGACCAGTAGGACAAGGATCGGTGGTAGCCGGTAGACTACCCTTTGTCCGGGTTTGCAGCGGAAGAAGTGTTCCCCCTCGGCCAAATCACATTTCCGGTGCGCATAACAGATGGTAGGCACACATGGACAGAGGAGGTCAACTTTATGATCCTACCCCATACCTCCCGATATGACGTGCTTCTCGGCAGAGAAGCATAGGGCGACTTCAATATGATCATGTCCACTCCCCACTCAGCAATTGGTTTTCAAACCAAAATGAGGATCGCGATCATCTATGCCCGCCAAGAAGTCATGTCTACGGACGAGCTGCATCCGGCTAAGGCGGTAAGGCTAACCCCCAGCACGGAATCGGAGAAATGGGTGCTTCACGCAAAGTACCTTGATCAACCGATCACCTTAGGTCACTGATGTGTGTAAAATGCAACATATAAAACACATCAATTAAGGCATAAAACTAACCCTTTTTAAGTACTAATGTTGGAAAAAGAGTGTTTTTGTCTTCCTTTTGTATTTTCAGGATGAAATGAGCTCAAAATCACAAAAGAAGCAAAAAGACCACTAATTCTACCATAAATACAAGAAAAGGAACAAAAGTAAACTGCCCGGACCCTCAACGGCACCTCCCAAGACAAAGAGAAGAGAACAGAGTCTGAACACGCCCCGTGTCCAGTGAACACGGGGGCGTGCCCAGGAAGCAGCAGAAAAGACAAACCAGTAGAAGCTTCCATTGCTCACCACGGGGCCGTGCCCAGCGGGCACGGGGGCGTGTTGAAAGTACAGCAGGCGCATTAATTGTAATTCGCAATTACAATTAATGAAGAGAGAGAATGTCAGACGGGCACGGGGCCGTGTCCAGCGGACACGGGGCCGTGTCCAGCGTTCTGTTCAGCCTATAAATAGAGGAGCTTGGTTTCATTCTCTCTCATCCCTTGGCACACCACCTCTCTCACACTTCATCCACCACCCACCACCACCATAACACCATCATCCACCACCATCATCCATTGTCCACCGTAGAGTGTGTGAGTCGTCTCGGGATCCAAGATTGATCGTAAGAGTTCTTGACAATCAAGGCCATGTTTGCCTAAGTCTCTTACATCACTTGGTGAAGACAAGTGTTTAGTATAATACTTTTTATTTTTAATCTTTTGCACTTTTTATTTGGTTTTGTATTAATGACTTTAATAACTAGTTACTTATGTTGAAGGTGATCTTTCCTTATCGTTTGTCCGTGGTGTCTTGGCGTTATTTTACTGTCTATATAAAATAAAAGATTTTCACCATTCATATCTCCACGGTCTATATGGAGGTATGTTGGCTACCTGGTCGGGGGTTAAGGGAACGGTTTGGTAAGGGTCTTGCCCTTGTTCAGCGTTTAGAGGTCCTGCTTGGGACCTGGGTCAAATTTAGTAGGATCTCCTTCAATGCCCATAGGTATTGGATGGCGGGGATCCAAACTCTTTGACCCCCTCATAAGCTAACTACTATTAATACTATAACCCGGCTATTTAGGACTGTATCCCTGCTGACTCAGACTACTTAGCCGAGGGTAACGTCACCGCCAAAAGCGGGGCCTACCATAATTTGCATTAATAACTTAATTCATTATCTTTCAATAATCCGACCCTTTAGGATTGTATCCTTGCTGACTCAAACTACTGGGTTGAGGGTAACGTCGCCTTCAAAAGAGGGGCCTACTACAATAACTAAGATAATCTCTTAAACAAGTGCAAAAGTGCGAAAATAATCAAAGGTTATACTAATACACGTGTCGGATCCAAGTGATTCATCTTGTCTATCTGTTTTTATTTTATTTTATTTTTCAGCATTTAGTTAGTTTTTATTTTTCTTAGTTTAAAACATTTTTCTAACTTTTTGATTTGGTTAGACGTTGAGGATAAACCGGTATTAAAAGCTCTTGTGTCCTTGGACGACCTCGATATCTTACCAACACTATACTACGTCCACGATGGGTGCACTTGCCCATATGTGTGTTTAGTGTTAGTAAATATCGTGTTTTATAAATTTAAAACTTGGCTAAAAGTGTAAAAAGGGCTTAATTATACATCTAAAATATATACACACCGACACGCATCAAGTTTTTTGGCGACGTTGCCGGGGACACAAGGATTTTAAGAAAGCTTAAAATCGACGGCCTAATCAGTTTTTCAAAACCTTTTCAAAACGCGCGCATTTTTCTGCATTTTAGTTTAGTTTTGCATTTACAGTAGCTTGAACACGGGGCCGTGCTCGCTGAACACGCCCCCGTGCTGCATATTTTTAGAGTAGATACCCAGATACAGAGTCTGACCACGGGGCCGTGTTCACTCAACACGCCCCCGTGCTCAACGTGACCAGTTAATTTAATTAAAACGCCCAGATACAGTCCCTGAACACGGGGCCGTGTTCACCCAACACGGGGCCGTGTCCAGCTTCTGTTTCCGTCTTATTTTTGTTTTCTGGTCCCGAGACTCAGTTGTAGTCTGTTGAGTGATTCCTATGGATCAATACTCAAGAGGTTACAACTACACCTATGATGAGGATGATTATAGAGGTAATTATTGCACTAATTGTCGTAATGCACGCTCGGTTCAATATAATACTTCATATCAACCATCCAATTCATACAACCATTATGAGGAGCCCAGGTACGAGCCATCAACTTCATACACATCCTATGAAGACCCAAGGTATGAACCTCCTCCCTCATACTCATATTTTGATGAACCAAGGTATGAGCCTTCATACTCATACTATGAAGACTCAAGATATAAGCCACCACCTTCATACTCTTATTATGAGGAACCATGGCGTGAACAACCCACCTCATATGAGTACTATGAAGAACAAAGTTTCGACCCTTATCCATCATACACTTACACTGAAGAACAATGGTGTGAACCATCTACTTCATATGAGTACTATGAGGAACCAAGGATCGAACAACCGGATTCAAACTTTGATGATCCGAATTCTTTCAATCTCACCGAAGTAACTAATCGGATAATAGAACAACTTAAAACTATCGAACGTTGCATAAAAGAATCTCGCGCACGGGAAGAGGAATCCCGCGCGAGAGAAGAGTTAAAAAGTGATAATAACGTAGAGATAGTTGAAAGTGTAAAAATGGAAGAACAAGAAAGTGAAAAACAGACACATGAGTTAAACAACGAAAATGGTGAGTCCGATAATGTTAAAATTCAAGAAGAGTCTAATTTAGAGGAAATTATTCTCTTGTCACCTACTTTCGAAAATCATTGTTTAATAACCACTCATGCCAAGTTTTTAAAAGAGTTAAACACTAATGCTAAAATCAATGACCTAGTAAGTATTAAGTTGACTAATGATCAAACCTCGCTAATAAAGGAAGATCCTTTTGAAATTAACATCACACCGGTTCCATGTTTCTTTCAAAATTCGTTTATTAGTAATATCACTATTGATAAAGATCTTTGTGTTAACATAATGCCCAACTACATTTTTGAAAAGTTAAGTATTAGTGATTTTACTCCACTTCAAATACCCATTTTTCTATCCGACCGAAAAGTAATGAAATCAATCGGTGTAGTCGAAGATATTTTGGTTCAAACAAATCAAATGGTAATCCCAACCGACTTCGTCATCTTAGATGATGCCCCCCTAGTCTTGGGAAAACCTTTTGTACAAACTCACAAAGCTTTGAAAAACCGGAAATTCAACAATCTACCTCTTCAATTAGGGGCATTCAAAAGGAGCATAGATCTTGAGCGCTCAATGAAATATCCTTTTGGCAACAATGACCCCCTAATTGAAGATGAAGCTGAACCACCTGATACAAACCACGAGGAAGACCACTTTGTCGACGAAGAGGTAGCCATAGAACAAACTTTTAAAGTTCTTGATCTAAATGAGCCACAAAATAAGGTGTCTCCTAAAGACCCACCCATCGAGCTCAAAGAACTCCCTAAGGGTTTGGAATATGCTTTTCTAGGCAAAGATGGTAGTTTACCTGTAATTATTTCGTCTAAATTAACTACCATAGAAAAAGAAAAATTAGTTAACCTACTTAAAAAACACAAAAATGCGATCGCTTGGAAGCTTGTAGATATTAAGGGAATAAGTCCTTCCATGTGCACGCACAAAATTTTAATGAATGATGACTACAAAACGGTGATTCAACCACAACGAAGAGTGAACCCCAATGTTCAAGAAGTGGTTAAAAATGAAGTCATCAAACTACTCGACGCCGAACTAATCTACCCTATCTCCGATAGCCCGTGGGTAAGTCCCGTCCAAGTAGTCCCAAAGAAAGGAGGTATGACGGTAATAACTAACGAGAAAAATGAATTAATACCCACAAGAACCGTCACAGGATGGAGAGTCTGTATAGACTATAGGAGATTAAATGAAGCAACAAGGAAAGACCACTTTCCTTTGCCCTTCATTGATCAAATGTTAGAAAGATTATCCGGTCATAAATTTTATTGTTTCTTAGATGGTTTTTCAGGTTACTTCCAAATACCGATAGCACCAGAAGACCAAGAGAAAACAACTTTCACATGCCCCTACGGAACTTTTGCATATCGACGCATGCCATTCGGTCTATGTAATGCGCCTGCAACATTCCAACGTTGTATGGTCGCCATTTTCCATGATATGATTGAAAAAACCATGGAAGTCTTCATGGATGACTTTTCCATCTTTGGAGACTCATATGATCAATGCCTCGATAATCTTGAACGAATGCTATCCCGATGTGAGGAAACTAACCTCGCCCTTAACTGGGAAAAATGCCATTTCATGGTAACAGAGGGAATAGTACTCGGACATAAAATCTCAAGCGAAGGAATGGAAGTTGATCGAGCAAAAATTGAGACTATATCTCGATTACCTCCTCCATCATCCGTGCGAGCAATCAGAAGTTTCCTAGGGCATGCCGGATTCTATAGAAGGTTTATCAAGGACTTTTCGAAAATTTCAAGACCTCTAACAAAATTGCTTGAAAAAGATGCACCCTTCATCTTTGACAAGGAATGCAATCAAGCATTTCTAACCCTCAAGGAAATGCTAGTCAATGCACCTATCATGATAGCACCAGATTGGAAATTTCCTTTCGAAATCATGTGCGATGCAAGCGACTTTGCTGTTGGAGCAGTATTGGGACAAAGAAAAGAAAAACATTTCCACCCAATTTATTATGCTAGTAAAACTCTAAATGATGCACAAGAAAATTATACAACTACAGAAAAAGAGTTACTAGCGGTGGTGTTTGCTTTTGATAAATTTCGTTCTTATCTTGTTCTTTCTAAAACAATAGTTTATACAGACCATGCAGCCATCAGGTACCTCTTCAAGAAGCAAGACGCAAAACCCCGTTTGATAAGGTGGATTCTACTCCTCCAAGAATTCGACATTGAAATCAAGGACAAAAGAGGAGCAGAAAACACTGCTGCAGATCACCTCTCACGCTTAGAAGACCCAGCTTTGGAGACAACCAGGGACGAGCAAATCAACGAAAAATTTCCCACGGAGTCCCTGGAAATGATGGAAAGCAGACAAGAACCATGGTATGCCGACTACGCTAATTTCTTAGCCAGCGGTATAGTCACCAAAGGATGGCCACATCATCAAAGGAAAAAATTCTTTGCTGATGTAAAGCATTACTTTTGGGAAGACCCCTATCTTTTCAAAATGTGTGCCGATCAACTCATCCGAAGGTGTGTCCATGGTAATGAAGCACGAAGAATACTCCGTCATTGTCATGAAGGTCCATACGGAGGACATCATGGTGCCGCAAGTACCGCAAGAAAGGTATTTGATTCGGGATTCTACTGGCCAACCATTTACAAGGATGCACAAAACCTTGTAAAGACATGTGATGCCTGCCAAAGGTCAGGTAATATTTCTTCCAAAAACGAAATGCCTCAAAATGGCATTCTCGTTTGTGAAATCTTTGATGTGTGGGGACTCGATTTCATGGGACCTTTCCCACCTTCAAAAGGAAACAAATATATACTTGTGGCAGTCGATTACTTGTCTAAATGGGCAGAGGCCGAGGCTCTTCCAACAAATGATGGAAGAGTAGTGGTAAAATTCCTAAAAAAATTGTTCTCTCGTTTCGGGACACCAAAAGCATTAATAAGTGATAGAGGTACCCATTTTTGCAATCATCAACTCGAAAAAATATTAACAAGGTATGGGGTCTATCACCGGGTCTCAACAGCATATCATCCTCAAACAAATGGGCAAGCCGAAGTGACTAATCGAGGTTTAAAACGAATACTTGAGAAAACCGTAGGGATAAATAAAAAAGAATGGGCTGACAAACTAGACGACGCTTTATGGGCTTTTCGAACCGCTTATAAAACCACTATAGGCACAACCCCATATAAACTCGTCTATGGAAAAAGTTGTCACTTGCCAGTAGAAATCGCTCACAAAGCCTACTGGGCAATAAAAAACGTAAACTTAGACTTAGAAGTTGCCGGTAAGAATCGATTTTGTCAAATAAACGAATTAGAAGAACTTAGGAATTATGCATATTCTAACTCCGAAATTTATAAAGAAAGAATGAAAAATTTGCATGATAAATATATTAAATCTAATGAATTTCGGGTTGGAGACCAAGTTCTATTGTTCAATTCGCGACTTCGATTGTTTCCTGGTAAGTTAAAATCTAGGTGGTCGGGACCTTTTTCAGTCACCCATGTTTTTCCACACGGTGCAGTAGAAATTAAAACTCGAAATGGGACACCATTTAAAGTCAATGGCCAACGGCTGAAACTCTACAGAGGATCCATTGAGGATGAGGAAGAGGAAATCGCACTTCAAACGGTCAACGAATAAACTCATACCCGACATGTTACAGGTAAGTATACATTCGAAACCGGTAAAATCATCTAACCATTATTCGGAGATAAGGGGCATGCACACGAACACGTAAAAAAAAATAAAAAAAAAATAAAAAATAATTTTCAAAAATTTCACCCGGCACGGGGCCGTGTCCGCTGGACACGGGGCCGTGTCGAGGCGACTGTCGGGATAAAACCCTCTTTTTCTATCAGTTACACCATTCCACACGCCCCGTTTCGCCGAAAACTCTCTGGTTAGAGGCGATTTTCTGCAGATTTCGAACGTTACCACCAAACCTAACAACGTCAAGGTATGATTCTATCCTTCTTAGTAGTTAGATTAGTTACTTGCATGTAGTTAAAACATCAAAAATTGGGGGAAATCTAGGGTTCTTCATGTTCATCCGGATCGAACTCAAAATTTTTGATGAAAATTGTTAGTAGTAGTTTAGAGTAGAGTAGTAGGAAGTAAATAGACATGTATTGTTGATAGATTTGTCCGATTTCCAACTAAAAACACAAACCCTTGTTCTTGAACCGAAAAACACAAAATTGAAAGGGTAAATGGTTTGATTTTGGAAAAATGACACTTAGGGTTTCATTTTCGGGGGAAACCGCTGCTATTAGGCTAAAAATTTTTAGGTTTTCGAAACCGGGACGAAAAAATGAAAATTAGGTGTTACAGACGCCTGAACACGGGGCCGTGTCCGCTGAACACGGGGCCGTGTCCAGCCCACTGTTTGCAGTTTTCAACCTGAATTTCCATGTTTCGCACTAACTTTTGCTGTATTCTTTTCAGATGTCCAAATTCACACGGTTCAATGCCAGCGAACTTGACGCCAGGGCTCGCTACGAGGTCCTACAAACAAGGCCCGAAGAGTATCCAAGGCGGGCATGTACCGATCTTCTGACAATGGTAAACCAACTGGACCGCTTCAACAACATAGTGACGGGTCCACTGCACGTCGCATTGACTACCCGACTTCGGTCGGTCCATCAATGCACATTGGAGTTCTATAGCACGTTCATCTTCAACTCGAGACGCGAACCGTTTGATCACGAGGCGGTCGAGTTTCGATGTGGGGGTACGACCTATAGAACCTCCATGGCGCAGTTCGGATCAATCATTGGGCTGTACAAAGACGAAGAAGCGGGGAATGAAGAGAATACCGGGGGATTGCGAGACTTGGACGCAACTGAACGCCAAGCCGCATGGGCTCAAATCGGTGATGGGATCTACAACTCAAGCAGCACAAAGAGTACCAAACTGAGAGACCCGTTATATCGCTACATCCACAGGCTCCTCACGTACTCGCTGAACCAACGCCATGACAGTAGTGGCGTTGTTGGGGTTAGAGATTTGGTTGTCCTTCACTGCATCCACAACCGGAAGCCTCTCGATGTTCCTTACCTCCTACTGCGGAACATGCACTTGAACCGCCTTGCCTCTGCTCCTACACCAATCTTCTTCGGGGGATGGGTGTACCGTCTTTTCAAGCACTTCACGAACATCCCGAAGTCCTTCGAAAGGAGTCCATGGTCGGGACGGGTTGATTACCATATCTGCCGGGCCATGAACTTGCTCTATGAAGCGGAGGACGGGACGGTGAGCTTTCAGAGGACACAAGGCTACGCATGGAACCCGCAAGAGGCTCTAGTTCTTCATGCACCACCTCCACAGTACCAATACCCTCCCCAAGGCGATCCGGGTCAATCCTCCTCTCAAGGAGGCGGTTTTCCTAATTTCCAAAGTTTACATGATCTTTTGCAGGAAAACCTCATGTGCACCAAGAACACCTACAACCTCGCCAACAACACACACCTCCGGGTAGGAGCTATCGAACGCAGCGTCAACGATATACAAGATGATATCGGTAGCATCCGGGAGTACATGGCGAGGCAGGGAGGCGGAGGTGAAGACAGTGATGAAGATATGGAGTAGGAGGCTGGGAGGAGCAAGGGGCTAGCTGGTGATGAGCCCACAGGTTTGATTACCCTTCTTTTCCATCTAACAATTCATGGCCTGCGTGCCATTTGTCAAGACAATTTACTTTCCTTAACTACTTTTTATCTTTATTTTGTTTTTACTTTATGTTTGGATAATATTTGACTATGGTAAGATTAGGATGGTTTGTGCTTGGTTGGATGGTATTGAATGCTTGAACAGGTGCAATGCAAGGGTTAGAATGCTAAACATTAGCACTCGCAGCCCTAGGAGGAAGAAACCGGGAGAAAACCCTATTTTTTTCTGGCTAACAGACTGTCCACACGGGGACGTGTCCAGCCGACACGCCCCCGTGTCCATCTCCCAGTTCTGCTGTTTGGCTACTGACCTGCAGATTTTTGCCGGACACGTGGCCGTGTTCACCCTCTGTAAGTTTTTCGTTACTGGCAGTTCGCCACGGGGCCGTGTCCAATGGACACGGGGCCGTGTCCAGAACGCCAGTAACACGAATCTTTGTTTTCAAACACACTTTTACATATTCTAATCAACCAAAAACTTTATTTTTGGACACATTGAGGACAATGTGTAATTTAAGTGTGGGGGGGATGCTAAAACCTTGGAATTTTGCAAAATCCTAAAACAAGCCTTACACAAAACTCTATTGGAACCGCTAAACACCCCAAATTTTTTCAAAAACTTTTTCATTTTTTTTATTTTATTTACTTGTCTTAGTTTAAGTTGGGAATAACAAGTTATAAAAGGGTTATATTTTTACAAACTTACAACCGATAGCGTCGTGATAAAAAGAACTAACATAAGAAAATTATGAAACGGTATAACAAGTCTAGCTAAAATTCGATTATATATGCTTGGTCACATTAAAAACCCATTCCCACAAAAAGTGAGTTTTGAGCCTTTATTGAGCATAAAAATACACATATTTAGATTAAATGCTCATTTTTCGTTTCTTGTGTGAATAGCCGCTCGGTCTTTACAAATCTAGAACTTGCCACGACGATACATTCCCGGTCCTTACCAACTTAAACCCAAGTAAGTAAATGATGGAGGCATTAGGACTAACTATTTTTCTTTCAAAACCATTATTTTTCATTTTTTTTACCTACCCAAAATCCCCCTAGAAAACCCCTTTGAGCCTAAACCTTTCATTTCATTACCCCCAAAACAATTTTTTTTACCCACCAAAAACCTTTTTCATTTTTTCACCTTTATTTTAGTAACAAACTCGGTTTTTCATAAACATACCCTTTACGTGATGAAAAAAAAAAAAAAAAAAAAGAGAAATGAAGTCAAAAACAAACATAAGCTACAAAAAGCTTGTTTGGAGAAATACTTCAAAAATAAATGTCACCAAAAATAAGGTATTTTACGAAAACCGACACTTGTTACGATTTTCGCCCTTTTTACTAACCACTAACCAACCACCCACCTTTAAACCCAAGCCTTCACCCCAAAAGACCTCTTGATATTTACAAAGGTAAAAAGTTAAAAAGGAGGAGGATTGATCGCTTGGCAAGCATATGGAGAATGTAAATCCGTGCCGCTCTCGAGCGATTCACTTAAATATACACCTTCGGCCGAGTGATTGAGTGATCTCCCGTGAGGTATGTGAACTTGTATATAAATGGAATTTTAATAAGGCATGCTATGCCCAAATAAGTAGTTTATCTTATGAAAAGTTCAAAATAAACCATGACGAATAAGATTGTAAATAAAATAAAAATAGAACCTATACAAACCTTGGATTCCCGACACTCTAGGACAAGTTAAAAAAAAAAAAAAAAAAAACTTCTCTTCTACCTATTCCATTTGGGAGTGTAAGCCACATTAAAAGAGTTTTGCTTGAGGACAAGCAAAAGTTCAAGTGTGGGGGTATTTGATGTGTGTAAAATGCAACATATAAAACACATCAATTAAGGCATAAAACTAACCCTTTTTAAGTACTAATGTTGGAAAAAGAGTGTTTTTGTCTTCCTTTTGTATTTTCAGGATGAAATGAGCTCAAAATCACAAAAGAAGCAAAAAGACCACTAATTCTACCATAAATACAAGAAAAGGAACAAAAGTAAACTGCCCGGACCCTCAACGGCACCTCCCAAGACAAAGAGAAGAGAACAGAGTCTGAACACGCCCCGTGTCCAGTGAACACGGGGGCGTGCCCAGGAAGCAGCAGAAAAGACAAACCAGTAGAAGCTTCCATTGCTCACCACGGGGCCGTGCCCAGCGGGCACGGGGGCGTGTTGAAAGTACAGCAGGCGCATTAATTGTAATTCGCAATTACAATTAATGAAGAGAGAGAATGTCAGACGGGCACGGGGCCGTGTCCAGCGGACACGGGGCCGTGTCCAGCGTTCTGTTCAGCCTATAAATAGAGGAGCTTGGTTTCATTCTCTCTCATCCCTTGGCACACCACCTCTCTCACACTTCATCCACCACCCACCACCACCATAACACCATCATCCACCACCATCATCCATTGTCCACCGTAGAGTGTGTGAGTCGTCTCGGGATCCAAGATTGATCGTAAGAGTTCTTGACAATCAAGGCCATGTTTGCCTAAGTCTCTTACATCACTTGGTGAAGACAAGTGTTTAGTATAATACTTTTTATTTTTAATCTTTTGCACTTTTTATTTGGTTTTGTATTAATGACTTTAATAACTAGTTACTTATGTTGAAGGTGATCTTTCCTTATCGTTTGTCCGTGGTGTCTTGGCGTTATTTTACTGTCTATATAAAATAAAAGATTTTCACCATTCATATCTCCACGGTCTATATGGAGGTATGTTGGCTACCTGGTCGGGGGTTAAGGGAACGGTTTGGTAAGGGTCTTGCCCTTGTTCAGCGTTTAGAGGTCCTGCTTGGGACCTGGGTCAAATTTAGTAGGATCTCCTTCAATGCCCATAGGTATTGGATGGCGGGGATCCAAACTCTTTGACCCCCTCATAAGCTAACTACTATTAATACTATAACCCGGCTATTTAGGACTGTATCCCTGCTGACTCAGACTACTTAGCCGAGGGTAACGTCACCGCCAAAAGCGGGGCCTACCATAATTTGCATTAATAACTTAATTCATTATCTTTCAATAATCCGACCCTTTAGGATTGTATCCTTGCTGACTCAAACTACTGGGTTGAGGGTAACGTCGCCTTCAAAAGAGGGGCCTACTACAATAACTAAGATAATCTCTTAAACAAGTGCAAAAGTGCGAAAATAATCAAAGGTTATACTAATACACGTGTCGGATCCAAGTGATTCATCTTGTCTATCTGTTTTTATTTTATTTTATTTTTCAGCATTTAGTTAGTTTTTATTTTTCTTAGTTTAAAACATTTTTCTAACTTTTTGATTTGGTTAGACGTTGAGGATAAACCGGTATTAAAAGCTCTTGTGTCCTTGGACGACCTCGGTATCTTACCAACACTATACTACGTCCACGATGGGTGCACTTGCCCATATGTGTGTTTAGTGTTAGTAAATATCGTGTTTTATAAATTTAAAACTTGGCTAAAAGTGTAAAAAGGGCTTAATTATACATCTAAAATATATACACACCGACACGCATCAGTCACGCCTTGTTGAATAACGTGAAAGCACACTTGAAGCAGCTGCTCTTCAAGAACAACGACATATTCACTTGGACTCCTGCATATATGACAGGAGTCCCACGTGACATCACGCAACACTTCTTGAATACCATGCCAAGTATCAAGCCCGTGGTCCAAACAAGACGTAATCTGGGACCCGCAAAAAAACATCACAATGATCGATCAAGTTAAGGAATTGCTCTCTGCAGGTATTCTGCGGGAAGTCAAATACCAAACCTAGTTGGCAAACCCGATTATGGTAGAAAAAGCAAGCGGGGCTGGCACATGTGCGTCGATTACAAAGACCATAACAAGGCCTGCCCCAAGGACTGCTACTCACTTTCGGAAATCAACGAGAAAGTCGAAAACCTCGCACCATTTAGATGGAAGTGCTTCCTTGACTGCTATAAAGAGAGCCATCAGGTACGAATGGCATTAGAGGATGAAGATAAAACGACTTTTCGCACACATTTGGAAACTTCTGTTACACGAAAATGTCATTCGGGTTGCGTAATGTGAGCGCAACCTATCAGAAACTGATGGATGGCACGTTTGGCGAACAAATCAGCAAATGTGTCAAAATTTACATGGATGACCTTGTCGTCATGAGCATGGAGGAGGATACCATGCTCCAAGATATTGAGAAGACATTCCAAACTCTGCGAAGCATTAATATGAAGGTCAACCGGGAAAATGCTCGTTTGGAATGCAAGAAGGAAAATTCCTTGGATTCATCGTCACAAAAGATGGATTCAAGGTTAACCCATAAAAGGTGCAGGCGATCGAGCACAAGCCATCGCCGTCTACGACAAAAGAAATGCAAACTTTAGCGGGCCGGCTGGCCGCGCTTAACATGTTTCTGGCCAATCATGCGGCCAAATCTTTCCTTTTTATCAGAACCTTACACAACTGCTTGAGAAAAGACCAGTTCTAATGGACTGCTGAGGCAGAACGCGCATTTCGAGAAATGAATGAGTTTTTGATCCAGCTACCCACTCTCATGGCACCGCGCGAAAATGAGCCGCTCACCTTATATACCTGTCCGCCTCGGACAGAGCTATAGGTGGGTACTCATCACCGACCAAGAGGGGGTTCCAACACCAATTTATTATGTGAGCAAGATGCTCAATGACTCGGAGACAAGATACTCCATCATGGAGATGTTGGTCCTTGCGTTGGTACATGCTTCCAGGCGGCTGCGCCAATACTTTGCAGGGCATGTTATCACCGTCTTGACCAATTACCGAATCGGTCAAATCCTCTCCAAGCCTGAAATCTCAGGCCAACTTGCTAAGTGGACCATTGAACTAGGTGGGCACAACCTAGTTTACAAGCCACAACCAGCAATCAACGGGCAAGTCCAAGCTGATTTCGCCACAGAAGTGCCGGCGAACCGCATCACCGAATGCGAAGAAGAGTAGAACCTTACACCAACACCATCCTCAACCGACATTTGGGCACTATGTATAGATGGTGCATCTAACGAGGACGGTGCGGGCGTAGCTCTGCGCCTAGTCAAGCCTGACAACCAAGAACTCACATACACAATATGCCTCGACTTCAAAAGCACAAACAAAGAGGCTGAGTACGAATCGTTTCTTGCGGGGTTACAACTAACAATCAAACTCGGTGTGCAACATCTAGAGATGCACGTCGATTCTTTATTAGATGCAGGCCAAATAAGCGGGGACTACACCGCAAAAGGGGACATCATGATCCTCTACCTCAAACAAACCAAGCAATTGATATCATAATTCTCCTCCTTCAAAATTGTTCACATCAACAGGAATGAAAATAAACCAGCTGATGCACTCTCCAAATTAGCATCAACCAGTTTCCAACACCTGGCCAAGGACATATGTATTGAAGTCCAGAAAAATCCTTCAGTGCCCTTGCGCCAAGTCAACATAATCCAATATGGGTCAAATGATGTTTTTTTAGGACTGAGGTGTTCAAGATGGGAGAAAAGTTTCTCATGAGGGTGCTTTGTGAGAGCATGAAACCAGGATTTCATGCACACGTCACAATTATTCAATGTTGGGCACATATCCTGAACTATGAAGAAAGATACAAGGCTCTAGAATCACCCTCAAGGTTATTTTGCACAGAATTAATGCTGGTAACTCTTTTTCTATATTTAATTGATGAAATTATATTAGGACATTGTTTTGTTGTTTAAAATGTGGTACTCAATATTACAGAATACTTCGGCATATGACGAAAAAACGAAAGTAAATTTACGATACAAAGAATTCAACAGAAACATGGAAACTGTTCTGAAAAATGCGCGTTTCAACGGAGACCAGAAAGATAGATGTGACAACTCGAGTTTCCGACTTTCACTTTCACATTTATTGCACAATGACTTTGACTGTTTAGTTGTTTGACTTGTTGGACTTGTAACTGTATACGTTGTGCTATAATGGAACGCGTTGTGATTATTGCATGTATGTGATTGTATTATAAAGTGAGACTTAGTAGAAAAGCATTAACTGTTAACACATGAATAGGCTCGACGAAACACAAGATGTGTTTCGCCAATAATAACTCGACGAAACAAAAGTTTGTTTCGCCATTTCATTTTCCACGAAACAAAAGTGTTTCGCCGGTCCACATGTTCGCCGAAGCCCATTACGGGCCCAGTACGGTAAAACGCATATATTAACACACACAGACTTATGTTTCATACGTTTGGCAAACATCAGAAACCCTAGAGCTCCATCTTCTCTGATTGACGGCGATCGTGTGCCCTGGAACCCCGAAACGACTTAATTACCATTCCGTTCATTGTGGTTAGTGTCTAAATCCCTGCATGATTGTTTGATTATATCATCGTAAACTGTTCTTAGTTCAAGTTCATTAGAATTAATGATAGATATTGTCGTGTTCATGAATGATTGATGATTGGGTAAATGGAATCTATGGTTGGTTATGGTTTTTGTATGTCAGAATTGATTGTATGATGATCCCTTGAACCCACGAATCGGAACTAGTATTAATCGTATGAACACCTAGTAATATGATGGATTGTGCTCGTGTTATGCTCGTTGTATGAATAGCTTGATAAGGGAAATGTTTGGCCTATTATGATTGATTGATTCCATGATGATTGATGATGATTTCTGTGTTAATGATTGACGTATAATTGCTTCTTGTTGATGACGGCAATTAGGGTTTCTGTGATATTGCGTAACTGATGTAACTGGTTGACGTAACTGACATCACCCCGAATCAGACTTGACGAAATAGACCTCTCGGCGAAACAGAACGTGTTTCGCCAAGGGGCAGTCGACGAGACAGAACTTTGTTTAGCCAAAGAGTAATTGACGAAACAGAATATGTTTCGTCAAAGGAGATCACGACGAAACAGAATGTGTTTTGCCAATTCTGTGTTTCGTCGATTTGGATATTTTGCACAGTAACTATTTCCGTTAAAACTTAATTGCATTAACTAACTGCCGTTAGATGATGAACATGACTTGCATGATCTTGAATAACGTGCAATGTGCTACTTGGTGATTATTGATTGTGCTTATACATGAACTACGTGAATACGAACTAATGATATATATACGTGCGTACTTTAGGACTTGATTGATAAACTGTGAGCACATACTTAGCATACCGAGCAAACCAAGGTGAGTTCACACAGCCAACGCATGGGGTTCCCAGGGTGGGAATGGGTTTGGATTATTTACTTGTACTTACCTAGCTCATGGAACTTAGTTATATGGTCCTCGGGTGAGGAAGGGTTATTGATAAGATACGACTAGACTAGTGATACTTATAGAACTGATCTTCGCACACACACCGGGGTTGGCCGCGATAATATGACTAATCTTCGCACACATGCCTAGGAAGGCCGCGAACTATACACTAAACTTCGCACACATGCCGGGTGGCCGCGATACAAATATACCTAGTCTAGAATACTTGGGAACTTTCCCTAATCTTCGCATACATGCCTAGAGGGCCGCGATACGAACTAATACGATACATGACTTAATGAACGAACACAAGGCTTACTATACTATTACAATTACTGAACTGTTAACTGTGAACTCGCTCAACTAGTTGTTGACTCTCTGCTGCATGCCTTGCAGGACCTTAGGTACTATGGAGCTTGCACAGGAAGGAGCATGTCGTTGTGGAGTATGGATCGTGGATGTTATGTTAAACTTTATAACACTTGAACTTATTACATACACTGGGTTTTCATATTATGCTTCCGCTACTTAAACTATACTTATGTTTTGAACACCTATCGTATTGAATGATTGGTTTGCTTTTACTTTTACTTGTTATTAATTACATGTTCGATATGATTGGTGGCTTGATCCTGGTCATGTCACGCCTCCAAGCGGTGGTACTCCGCGTGTGGGTTTTGGGGGTGTGACAGATTGGTATCAGAGCCATTGGTTATAGAGAACTTGGTTTTAATATGGGAAAAACGTTTTTATTAAAACCAGACTATAACCAGAACAGTGCTCTCAACGATCCACAACGACGCCTCGCTCCACGTGCAAGACTCAACATCCTAGGTAATAAGGTTTATGTTTATTACCTGCTTGTTAGAACTACATAGAACTTTGCTCGTAGTATGCTTAGATTACATTGCCTACTATACGCCATTACATGAGAACACCTATGTGCTTACACTCTTCTGTCATGGCATTACTCGCGAACCATTCTCACTTATTCTACTTTTACTATGAAGATCATGTCTGGACGTGTGAACATGACTCAAGCCCAGTTGACGGTTCTCATTGCTGAACAAGTAGCTGCGGCACTTGCAGCTGCACAAGCAGGTAGTATACCCTGCGAATGGGATACACACTAGGGTCTTTGAATCCTACATTCCTAAATCAACTCTTGTATTTAATACTGTCCTATTCTATGCACAATAGGTCAACACGCTCAACAACCTGTCTGCACATTCAAGAACTTCATGGACTGTCGTCCAAGCACGTTCAGTGGTACGGAAGGAGCAGTGGGACTACTCCATTTGTTTGAGAAGCTCGAGTCAGTATTCGAGATGTGTGAATGCCCTGAGGCTCGCAGGGTCAAGTACGCCACTGGCACGTTGGAAGGGATTGCGCTAACCTGGTGGAACGCGCAAGTTCAGATTTTAGGGCTGGCAGCTGCTAACGCCACCCCTTGGAACGATTTCAAGGAACTGATCAAAAGGGAATACTGCACACGCGATGACATCCACAAGTTGGAAGTGGAGCTTTATCATTTGAAAATGACGGGGTCGGAGATCGAAGCTTACACGAAACGGTCGAACGAACTGGCCATCTTGTGTCCAACCATGGTGGACCCCTCAATCAAGCGCATCGAGTTGTACCTCAAGGGTTTAGCATCTGAGATTCAGAGCCATGTGACATCGGCTAACCTCGACAATATCCAAGACATCCAACGTCTTGCTCATCGACTCACCGATCAAGCAGTGGAACAGAACAAGCTGCCAAAACACATTAGTGCTACCACTCCAACTGCTACTTCTGCTACTCCCAGCGACAACAAGAGAAAATGGGATGGGGATTCCAGCAAGGGATCAGTTTCTGTTCAGTCTCAAGCACAGCAGCGCAAGACGAATGACTACCAGAATCCGAGCCAGCAATCATCAGGCAGTCAGGGGCAGGGTGGATATCGGGGATTTCACCCACTATGTAATAGGTGCAACAGACACCACAGTGGACGGTGTCGCAAGGAACGTTGTCAGAGATGTCTCAAGTTAGGGCATGAAGCTAAAGACTGCAGGAGTTCGCGACCTGCGAATCAGAA
Source organism: Helianthus annuus (assembly GCF_002127325.2). Classification (NCBI taxonomy): domain Eukaryota; kingdom Viridiplantae; phylum Streptophyta; class Magnoliopsida; order Asterales; family Asteraceae; genus Helianthus; species Helianthus annuus. The sequence goes on along the minus strand of NC_035438.2, from coordinate 102,799,600 downwards.
TCAGCAACTTCCACCACCAGCTCCTCAAAACCAACAGCAGCAGCCACAGCGAGGAAACCGGGGATGTTTCCAGTGTGGGGCTGAAGGTCATTTCAAAAGTGATTGCCCTCAATTGAACCAGAACCAGAATCGCAACAACAACAATCACCAGGGTAATGGGAACAACAACAATGGGGGAAACAACAACAACAATGGCAACGAAGCTCGGGGTCGTGCTTTCGTGATGGGTCAGGGCGACGCAAGGAATGATCCCAATGTGGTTATGGGTAAGTTTCTTCTCAACGATATTTATGTTACTGTCTTGTTTGATTCGAGTGCAGATACAAGTTATATATCTTTGAAAGTGAGTAAATTGTTAAAACATACACCAACACCCCTAAACACCAAACATGTCGTAGAATTAGCTAATGGTAAGAGTCTAGAAGCCACACATGTAGTCAGGGGTTGTAATATTGTCTTAGCCGGTCAAGCGTTCTCCATCAATCTTATTCCCATAGTCTTGGGAAGCTTCGATATCGTTATTGGGATGGATTGGTTATCCCAACATCAGGCAGAAATCTTATGCATCGAGAAGATCATTCGTATTCCCCGTTCTGGTCAAGAACCTCTCGAGGTTCAAGGCGACAAGAATGGTGCGGTGGTTCGCATCATCTCTTTCTTGAAGGCTCAGAAATGTTTGCGAAAGGGTCACACTGCCATTTTGGCGCTTGTCACTGATGCATCAACAAAAGAAAAGAAGTTGGAGGATATTCCAGTTGCACGTGACTTTCCACAGGTGTTTCCTGAAGACTTACCTGGACTACCGCCACATCGCCAGGTCGAATTTCAAATCGAGCTCGCTTCAGGAGCAGCACCCATAGCTCGAGCACCATATCGTTTAGCTCCAACTGAACTGGAAGAACTGTCAAAGCAAATATAAGAGCTCTTGGAAAAGGGCTTTATTCGTCCAAGCTCTTCGCCTTGGGGAGCTCCAGTATTATTCGTGAAAAAGAAGGACGGTACCTTCAGGATGTGCATAGACTACTGAGAACTCAACAAGGTGACGGTGAAGAACCGTTATCCCCTTCCGCGCATAGACGACTTATTCGACCAGTTGCAAGGGTCGAGTTACTACTCCAAGATAGACTTGAGGTCAGGGTATCATCAGCTGAGAGTCCAGGATGAGGACGTTTCCAAAACAGCTTTCAGAACTCGCTATGGTCACTACGAGTTTCTTGTCATGCCATTCGGGTTAACGAACGCGCCCGCAGTATTCATGGATTTAATGAACAGATTGTGCAAGCCGTATCTAGACAAGTTCGTTATCGTTTTCATCGATGACATTCTGATTTACTCTAGGAGTCAGGAGGAACACGAGCAGCATCTACGACTTATTTTGGAACTTCTTCGAAAGGAACAACTGTATGCCAAGTTTTCAAAATGCGACTTCTGGCTTCGTGAAGTCCATTTCCTAGGCCACGTGGTAAACAAGGATGGGATTCATGTTGATCTATCCAAGGTAGATTCGATCAGAAATTGGCCTGCGCCTCGCACTCCAACGGAAATACGCCAATTCTTGGGTTTGGCGGGTTACTACAGACGGTTTATCAAAGACTTCTCAAAGATTGCACAACCACTTACACTACTGACACAGAAGGGTGTCACCTACCGTTGGGGAGATTCCCAGGAAACCGCTTTCCAGTACTTAAAGGATAGGCTTTGCAGCGCACCTATTCTCTCATTGCCAGAGGGCACAGATGATTTTGTGGTTTATTGTGACGCATCGATACAGGGGCTTGGTTGTGTATTGATGCAGCGGGATAAAGTTATTGCTTATGCTTCGCGCCAACTCAAAGTTCATGAACGAAACTACACGACGCACGATTTAGAGCTGGGAGCTGTTGTTTTCGCGCTTAAGATATGGCGACACTACCTGTACGGTACCAAGTGCACAATTTACAGCGATCACAGGAGTCTCGAGCATATCCTTAAGCAAAAGGATTTGAACATGCGACAACGAAGATGGGTCGAACTTTTGAACGATTACGAATGCGCTATCAAGTACCATCCAGGCAAAGCCAATGTTGTGGCTGACGCCCTCAGTCGGAAAGACACTACACCTAAGCGCGTACGAGCATTGTAACTCACCATTCAGTCTGGTCTTCCAGCACAGATACGAGATGCTCAAGTAGAAGCATTAAAACCAGAAAACGTTAGGGCTGAAGCGCTACGCGGCTCAAGGCAACGATTAGAACAGAAGGAAGACGGCGCCTACTATGTAAAGGGGCGTATTTGGGTCCCACTTTTTGGAGACTTACGCGAGCTGGTAATGGATGAAGCTCACAAGTCTCGCTACTCGGTACATCCAGGGTCGGATAAGATGTACCATGACATCAGAACTACGTATTGGTGGCCTAGCATGAAGGCCCACATCGCTACCTATGTCAGCAAGTGCTTGACTTGTGCAAGAGTCAAGGCAGAGTATCAGAAACCAGCGGGCCTACTCCAGCAACCAAAGATACCACAGTGGAAATGGGAGGAAATTTCCATGGATTTTGTTACAAGCCTACCTAGATCCCAGCGTGGGAACGATACTATTTGGGTGATCGTGGATCGACTCACCAAGTCTGCTCATTTCCTGGCAATCAAAGAAACGGACAAGTTTTCCACACTAGCAGACATATACTTGAAGGAAGTAGTCTCAAGGCACGGGGTGCCCACCTCTATCATTTCGGATCGCGATGCACGATTCACATCAGAACTGTGGCAAGCAATGCACAAGGCTTTTGGCTCTCGGTTAGATATGAGCACAGCATATCACCCTCAGACGGATGGGCAGTCTGAGCGCACGATTCAAACCTTAAAAGACATGCTTCGGGTATATGTTATCGGTTTTGGCAACAGCTGGGAAAAGCATCTCCCTTTTGTGGAGTTTTCATACAATAACAGTTATCACACCAGCATACAAGCCGCTCCATTTGAGGCATTGTACGGGCGTAAATGTCGGTCACCTCTCTATTGGGCAGAGGTGGGGGATAGTCAGATCACGGGTCCAGAACTTATAGCGGACACCATGGAAAAGATTGCACAAATACGACAACGCATGGCGGCAGCTCGCGACCGTCAGAAAAGCTACGCGGATAAGCGTACGAAGCCATTGGAATTTCAGGTCAGGGACCGGGTTTTACTTAAAGTCTCACCCTGGAAGAGTGTGGTTCATTTTGGCAAACGAGGCAAACTCGATCCGCGGTATGTCGGACCATTCGAAATCGCAGAGAGAATAGGCAAAGTGGCCTACAGACTGAACTTACCAGCTGAACTCGGTGCAGTTCACAATGTTTTTCACCTGTCGAATCTGAAGAAGTGCCTTTCAGATGAGACCCTCATAGTTCCCTTGAAGGAGCTCACTATTGACGAGCGGTTGCAGTTCGTCGAGGAACCTGTTGAAATCACGGACCAGGATGTTATGGTCCTCAAGAACACGAGAATCCCTCTTGTTCGAGTTCGTTGGAACTCCCGTTGCGGCCCAGAGTTCACCTGGGAGCGTGAAGATCAAATGAAACTCAAGTATCCCTAGTTATTCGAAACCAATGCAACTACTACTGAGGCTGAAGCTACTACTGCAGAATTTCGGGACGAAATTCCAAATCAACAGGGGGATGATGTGACACCCCAGGAAAACCAGTGAACGATACAACTTACCTAGCTTCCTCAGTAACCGCATGCTAAATTTCGGGACGAAATTTCTTTCAAGTTGGGGATAATGTGACAACTCGAGTTTCCGACTTTCACTTTCACATTTATTGCACAATGACTTTGACTGTTTAGTTGTTTGACTTGTTGGACTTGTAACTGTATACGTTGTGCTATAATGGAACGCGTTGTGATTATTGCATGTATGTGATTGTATTATAAAGTGAGACTTAGTAGAAAAGCATTAACTGTTAACACATGAATAGGCTCGACAAAACACAAGATGTGTTTCGCCAATAATAACTCGACAAAACAAAAGTTGGTTTCGCCATTTCATTTTCGACGAAACAAAAGTGTTTCGCCGGCCCACATGTTCGCCGAAGCCCATTACGGGCCCAGTACGGTAAAACGCATATATTAACACACACAGACTTATGTTTCATACGTTTGGCAAAAATAAGAAACCCTAGAGCTCCATCTTCTCTGATTGACGGCGATCGTGTGCCCCGGAACCCCGAAACGACTTAATTACCATTCCGTTCATTGTGGTTAGTGTCTAAATCCCTGCATGATTGTTTGATTATATCATCGTAAACTGTTCTTAGTTCAAGTTCATTAGAATCAATGATAGATATTGTCGTGTTCATGAATGATTGATGATTGGGTAAATGGAATCTATGGTTGGTTATGGTTTTTGTATGTCAGAATTGATTGTATGATGATCCCTTGAACCCACGAATCGGAACTAGTATTAATCGTATGAACACCTAGTAATATGATGGATTGTGCTCGTGTTATGTTCGTTGTATGAATAGCTTGATAAGGGAAATGTTTGGCCTATTATGATTGATTGATTCCATGATGATTAGATGATGATTTCTGTGTTAATGATTGACGTATAATTGCTTCTTGTTGATGACGGCAATTAGGGTTTCTGTGATATTGCGTAACTGATGTAACTGATTGACGTAACTGACATCACCCCGAATCAGACTTGACGAAATAGACCTTTCGGCAAAACAGAACGTGTTTCGCCAAGGGGCAGTCGACGAGACATAACTTTGTTTCGCCAAAGAGTAATTGACGAAACAGAATATGTTTCGTCAAAGGAGATCACGACGAAACTGAATGTGTTTCGCCAATTCTGTGTTTCATCGATTTGGATATTTTGCACAGTAACTATTTCCGTTAAAACTTAACTGCATTAACTAACTGCCGTTAGATGATGAACATGACTTGCATGATCTTGAATAACGTGCAATGTGCTACTTAGTGATTATTGATTGTGCTTATACATGAACTACGTGAATACGAACTAATGATATATATAGGTGCGTACTTTAGGACTTGATTGATAAACTGTGAGCACATACTTAGCATACCGAGCAAACCAAGGTGAGTTCACACAGCCAAGGCATGGGGTTCCCAGAGTGGGAATGGGTTTGGATTATTTACTTGTACTTACCTAGCTTATGGAACTTAGTTATATGGTCCTCGGGTGAGGAAGGGTTATTGATAAGATACGACTAGACTAGTGATACTTATAGAACTGATCTTCGCACACACGCCGGGGTTGGCCGCGATAATATGACTAATCTTCGCACACATGCCTAGGAAGGCCGCGGACTATACACTAAACTTCGCACACATGCTGGGTGGCCGCAATACAAATATACCTAGTCTAGAATACTTGGGAACTTTCCCTAATCTTCGCATACATGCCTAGAGGGCCGCGATACAAACTAATACGATACATGACTTAATGAACGAACACAAGGCTTACTATACTATTACAATTACTGAACTGTTAACTGTGAACTCGCTCAACTAGTTGTTGACTCTCTGCTGCATGCCTTGCAGGACCTTAGGTACTATGGAGCTTGCACAGGAAGGAGCATGTCGTTGTGGAGTATGGATCGTGGATGTTATGTTAAACTTTATAACACTTGAACTTATTACATACACTGGGTTTTCATATTATGCTTCCGCTACTTAAACTATACTTATGTTTTGAACACCTATCGTATTGAATGATTGGTTTGCTTTTACTTTTACTTGTTATTAATTACATGTTCGATATGATTGGTGGCTTGATCCTGGTCATGTCACGCCTCCAAGCGGTGGTACTCCGCGTGTGGGTTTTGGGGGTGTGACAATAGAAACATCAAAGATTATGAACTGGTCTTCATGCCAATTATATGGGCAAGACATTTCTATGTTGTCTGCTTCAACATAAAACACGAAAGAGTTGATGTATTGGATAACAGCGGTAACCGGGATGACTTCAGCATTAAAGACAAGTATGATAGATGGGTGGGAAAGTTGTTAAGTATCTTAAAAACATTGTATATTGGAACTACGTTGACAAAATGCCAAACTAATATATGCAAAAAAAATGTGAAACTGCAGCACGGTGCTTTTCCAAACTACTTGTGTCTTAAAAAACACCCAAAGCATAAGATCATGAACAAGGCGAAGATTGTCAAACAAAAGATGGATTGGAGGACAACGTCTAACATGGTCGACTGTGGGGTTTTCGCAAGGAGGCATATGGTAACATACATGGGGATATAGCTAGTTGGAGAAGTGGTTTGGCAAAAGAAGATGCCCCAAATCAACTACAACATAGATAGCTAAATGAACTGAGGGCGAAATACATTGTAAAAATCCCGCTTCAAAGCGAAAATGAAATCAGAACACGATTGACAAAATCTGTAAGAATATTCTTGGCTTTAGGGGAAAAATACGTGAAATGTATGAAACAGCGGACAAGAGAATAGCACAAAGGATGGTAGATTATGTAGATTAGCTTAGACGCCATGGATTGTATAATTTTAATGTTGACTAATGTGTTTTGCTTTTTAGATTATTGCATCTACATGTTTCGTTGTGTGATTTTCGATAATATTTATGCAAATCAATGAAAACACCATGATTAGAATAATTAACAAATAGTAACCATTTAAACATAAACAACATTAAAAAAAGGGTTACAAACTAAATTAAAACAAGTAAAAAAACAAAAAATGTCATATCTGTTGGATATCAATAGAATGCCCTTCAAACATAAACGACATTCGTAAAAAAAATACTTTTTTAAAAAACGCCATGTAAAACTAGTATAAATGAAAACACCATTTCTATTTAATTTTTTTGCAACGGAATCATAACGCCATTATTTAGCGGGAAGTAGACAATGACAATCGTACCCCTAAACATAATTTAGAGCGCTATACCACGTGGCTGACCAGGATCCGTTCTCACACTTTTCACCCGATCCCGTACCATCAATTGAGTAATCAAGGGCTTGGATTAAATGGATAAAATTGAACAAAAACTAGGAAGTTTATTCGGGTTAGGATATACTAGGAAGTTTATTCGGGTAGCAACGATATGAAGTAAGCTTGACCATCAATTGAGTAATCAATGGCTTGGATTAAATGGATAAAATTAAACAAAAACCAGGAGGCGCGTGAGATTCTAAAGGGTATTCTAGTCCATCCAAGTTAATAGTTTCTCTCTCCAATTCCCCCTCGTTTTTAAAACGTTAATAACTTTTTCGTACGACATTAATTATACTTATTAATGTAAAGTGACGATGAATAGTAGATTTCATTTAACGTATTATAATACTTTTTTTTAATATTAATTCATCCACACAAGGTATTCACCAAATGATAGTTTTCTTCTCCTTCTTTCATTAATTCTTATTTTTACAAAACATAATAACTTGATTATCGTCTGCATATATGATTATTATTTTTATTATATTATATATCATTTTTACAAAACATAATAACTTGATATATTTAAAAACTGGGATCTAAAATCACGTTTTATTGACAACCATATTACTTTTTTTACAAAATAAAATCTCATTTTTACATATATAGTTGTAATAAAGTTAAAATCTATTTATGTATTTATAAAATTTAAAATTGCGACTAAATAATATATGATGTATACCTTTTATAAACTAATACCTTAACATGCATATATACGATATTTAAAAAAAATACGTGTATTGTTAACTAAAAATATAAAAAATAATCATTTTCTGTTTTTGTTGTTTATGAGATTATTAAAAACATTAATGACATGATTAACAATGTGTGTATATATTTATATTTTAAGATGTTATTAATTTAATATAACAATATTCTCGGAATCGTTACCGATATTTGTTTTTATACTCTTCAAGCGATGTAGCACGGTTGCTATAACGAGTGCCGGTGTACAAATACCACAGTAAACCAAACTAATACCGACTGAATTCCTGCCGCAATGCGCTCTTCATGAATAGTAACAAAAAATTTGATTTTTTATTACCATCACTAAAGAAAGCAATAGTTTATCCCATAGGAAATGTGTGACAGATACCTAATCGATAATGTGATTTTAGTTTCCAATCGTAAAGAACTATCAAAAAGACTATAATTAATTTTTTATAATTATATTATTATATTATTATTATTATTATTAGTTTTCAATATATTTTGTTTTTAATAACTTTTAAGATAAGATACGGTGTTTTATAAATTAAAATGTTTACCCTTTTCATTATTCTAATCATATAGTATAAGGGGAAAGTGAATACGGTGCTGTTAGACGTATAAGCTTACGCGCCAAACCCATCAAAACTACGTAGTTTTGATTAAAATCTTTAAAAAGTTAAAATAAATCTTTTATTTTTCAAATCCCTAAATAACAGACCAAAAAGAACGTGGTTCTAGCTGGTTCATCCCTAAATCCAAATTCCCAGCCGGCCATGGATATCGATCTCGAAGAACAAAGCTTTTCGCTCGACGATTCAGGAAGAAAGGTACCATCAATCTTTCCACCTACCTCTGAACCTATCACGCTGGAGATTAATCCATCAGGTATTTGCTAATAGTCATGTATTCAGTTAGTTAATCTCCTTGTTTTTTATTTAAAAGTTCCTTAGAATGGATTTAGTACTGGTGATGATTTACTAATCGATTATGTATTCTTCAATAAATCTCCATGTTTTGACTAAAATTACCTTAAATATCATGATTAGACATGTTTTTTAGAATGCTTATTTTCCCAGGTTGTTCATAAATTTATCGGTTTCGACATGTTTGTACTTTTGTTGATGCAGAACATTCAGAAGCTAAGCTAATGGATTCAAGAGTTCAATCAGAGAAGGAAGCTTTAGAATCGAATTTGATTGATGATATTGATGCAAATGGGTATTTAGTCGTACATAGTGATTCCGATGTTGAAGTAGAGAATATAAAAGACTTCGACATGGATTTTAAGTTTGAGAAAGAAGTAAATGAGGATGTGATCGGGCAGGTTTTCGATACTCTTGGTGACGCATATGATTTCTACAATCGCTATGCATTTGTACATGGGTTTGGAATACGTATTCGTTCGACTTTTAAGGATAAGACAACAAATGAGCCTTATAGAAGAAAATATGTATGCAACAAAGAGGGGTTTAAAGATTTAAAGCGTGATAGTTCTAAAGGAGATGTCAAACGTCGTAGGGAATTAAGGACCGGATGTGAAGCATTTCTTAGGATTTCAAAAGGTAAAGATGGAAAATGGCTAGTAGATAAATTTAATGATTCACACAATCATGAACTAACCGTTACTCCGACCAAAGTTATGAAACACCGGTCTCATGGGAAGTTTCACCGCGCAGAAGCTTGCAAATCTCTAATGTCGGAACTTAGTCAATCCGGGTTGAAACCTAGTCAAATCAGGAAGGTCGTAAACACCATGAAAAGTCCATGTGAAAATGATGTCACATCAAAGCAATGTGCTGATATCTTAGTTGTTGAAAGGAAACAATACAAAGGCAAGGAGTTCTATGGGCTTATTAAGCATTTCCAAGATAAACTAATAGAAGATCGAAACCTCTATTTTGTTGTGGATTTATTTGAGGATGGATCTCCAAGAAATATTTTTTGGGCTGATGGGAGATCAAGAGACGCATATATAAAGTTTGGAGATGTTGTTGTGTTTGATGTCACATACATGACCAACAAATTTAAGATGCCATTTGCTCCTTTTGTCGGGGTGAATCATCATCGCCAGTCAATACTTTTTGGTGGTGCACTATTGGAGAATGAGAAGCAAGATACTTTTGAATGGTTATTTAAACATTTCTTGAAGTGCATGTTTGATAAGTATCCCTTAGCGATGATTACAGATCAAGATAAAGCTATCTGTAATGCAATACAAAGTGTTTTTCCAAACACTCGACATCGTTATTGTTCATGGCATATTAAGAAACATGAGACCGAGCATCTTCGACCTCTAAAAGTTCATTATAGTGACTTTGAAGAGTTACATAAGCAGTGGGTAAAGAGTAATACAATTGAAGAATTTGAAAGTCGTTGGGAATTTTTATGTGCTAAATATAATTTTCAAAGCGGCAGTTGGATAACGGAGATGTATAACCAACGTAAATATTGGGCTAAAGCCTTCTTGAAAGATTGTTTCTTTGCTGGCATGACATCAAGCGGAAGAAGTGAGAGTATTCACTCTTTTTTTGATGGATATGTAAATTCCAAGACCATGTTGAATGAGTTCGTAGTACAGTATGATAAAGCTGTTGAGGCTCGAAGGGCTGCCGAAGAAGACGAAGACTTCAAGACCATGAACTCCAAGCCAGCTCTTTCTTCTGTTAATTTGATAGAGGCAAAAGCGAGTTCACGTTACACAAGAAAACTCTTTGATGTATTCAAAAAAGAATGGACTGAAGCTACCTTCAATTTAACTCATGAGACCATAAGCAAGACTTCTGAACAAATCATATATAAGGTTGGACAAGTGGATATAGATAAAATCTATTGGAGAAATGTTAACTTTCGTGTCTCAGATAAGATAGATGTCACATGTTCATGTGCAAAGTTTGAAACATATGGGATATTATGCAAGCATATCGTGTATGTCTTGAAGAAGAGACATGTTGAAACTCTACCTGATCATTATATTTTACCTAGGTGGACTCTAGATGCAAGGTATAAGGTGGATAATTGCACGATTGGGCTCGAAGACACACACAATGAGAATGAAGTAAGTGCGTTAACTTTATGGTATGTTCAATCAAATTTTAGAAAAGCGATCGAACAAGCAAGAGACTCACCGGTTGAGATAAAGAAACTAAACATTATCCTTTTGAAGTTTTTAGAAGAGCAAAGTATTCGAACAAGGTCGAAACAATTAGAGACCGCTTCACAAGATTCTATGGCAGGAAGCTCTCAAGTGAACATGATACCTCAAATTTCTATTCGGGATCCACTAGTCCATACTAATACTAAAGGTCGACCTAAAAGTGCAACTAGAATCAAATCATCCCTTGAAGCACCAAAAAAGAGAGCTTGTTCTCACTGCAAGAAAGTGGGTCATTACATCAACAATTGTCCAAAAAGAAGGTAAGATCTATATATTTATAAATGATTAATTGATGTTAGTATAATACTTATATTAAATTTTTTCAGATGGAAGAGTCGTTACTAGAAAGAGAAGGATGAAATGTGAATCGGCTTGAAGAATCAGCAAGTTTGCAAATTTGTTATGGTGGCACTTGTTTCAGTCTTGTAGAAAGTAAACTTATTTTTGTAGTTTTGCAATTTCTTTATTACAATAGTTTTGATATTATTGGGGCAAAATATGGTGAATTAAATGAAACGGGTCAAAATATGGCGAACTAAATGAAACGGGTCAAAATATGGTGAAATAAAACGAAACGGGTCAAAATATAGTGAACTAAAACAAAACGGGTCAAAATATGGTGAAATAAAACGAAACGGGTCAAAATATGGTGAATTAAATGAAACGGGTGAATATATAGTGAATTAATAAGAAACGGGTCAAAATATAGTGAATGAAATGAAACGGGTCAAAATATAGTGAATTAAATGAAACCGGTCAAAATATGGTGAATTAAAATGAAACGCGTCAAAATATAGTTAAGTAATATGAAATGGGTCAAAATATGATTTTAACATGTTTGATGTACAGATGTTTATGTCTAGTGACATAAGTAGTTACATTAATGGTCAAAAACTATGAAGTGCATAGTTTAAAAACGTTAAGTAAATTGAGTAATTGAAGTTAGTTAACACTAAAAGAGACTTCAATTAATGATCTTTACTTGCTTCAATTAATTGAAGTTATTTCCACTCGGATAACTACCGTTATTTTAGATTGTTGCACTGCAAAGGGTGAGCCTGTCTCCTGAGAAAAGCAATGTGCACATCTGCTCTACCTCAGATTTAGCTGTTTTAAGACTTGTTTTCGGCCGTTTAGACTGTTTTTTGGCTTGGTTCAGATCTTTGTAACTACTTTTGGCCGCTTCAGACTAGTTTTTGACCCAACTTGTTTAAATTAATATTACGGCTGATTTTAAATTAATAAACAAAACTTATATAAGATAACCACTTCATAGTATACAAGATATAGTACAAGAGTCTCGAGAACAACAACATGTTATTAAAAAGGAAGACCAGCGAAGTGCTGGAATCAGAAGAAAAAAAACAAAACGACACTGCAGTAAGGCTAAAAAACACACAGCCTACATGTTACAAAAAAAAAAAAAAAAAAAAAAAACTGTTACAAGGATCTATCTTCCAAACTTCCCAGCCACATTTCAACTCCTTGCACCTGCTATTAATCCAGCCAAAGCGGGTCGCCACAATCTCTTCCATTATTAACCCATTCTCTTTGTTTACGCCTCTTCCATTATTGACCCATCCTCTCTATTTACGCCTCCTTTTCTCAACTAAACCCCTTGAGTTCATAGCATGTGTACCTAACCAAAAACCATTTATATTCAATCAAAACACACAAAAAATAAAATTAAAATCGAATAAAAAACTTAAAAAACACCATTTATACCGATACGAACACCTCCCAGGGCCAAAGCACTGCTGTCACCGGACACAGCATTCTTGTTTGCCTAAATCTAAAGAAACTAAAGTGATACCTGTTTGGCTGTTTGTTCATCTCGACGCTAATGGCGCGTTTCGTGACGTTCCATATATACTATTTGCGGTTGCGGCAGCTGCTGATTATAATCCATCATAACAGTTTCTCATATCTTGCATATCCTGAAAGAGTAAAAACAAAACCGCATGAACCCTAGCATTGAATTAAGCCTAGCAGCATAACTTATCTCACCAATGGCAGCTTTCTATTCGATTTACAGCATAATTTCAAATCAGTTAACCTCAAATTACAAAAACAAATTCAACTTTCTAGCAATTCATCTTCCACAACTATTATTTAGTATTAAAAACTAAATTCGTGACATTGCACGGTTACAGTTGACAATCAAAGCAGAAATAAACGTAGTATTAACCGTTAATCAACACCAAACCCTAACTCACTTGCAATTAACAACGGAAAGCATTTCGAAATGGAAACCCTACCTTGGTCTTCTGCATCGTTAATTTGCGCCCAAGCTTCGAAGGTAGGTGGAGAGATGGATGGTACCTTTCTTCCTGAATCCTCGAGGGAACATATCTCTTGTTCGAGATCGCGATCCATTGTCGGCTTTGGGATTTGGTTTTGGGGATGAACCAGAAGAGAACCACGTTCTTTTGTGTTTTAGGTATTTAGGGATTTGACTTTTGAGTAATAAAAGATTTATTTTGTCTTTTTAAGGATTTTAATCAAAACTACGTAGTTTTGATGAGTTTGGCGCGTAAGCTTATACGTCTAACAGCACCGTATTCACTTTCCCCATAGTATAATGCCTTATAAAACTTTGAATATTCGTTGCGACATGCTTATTTTATCTGCATTTCAATAAAAGCTTTGTTCAAAGCTGAACGAGTCAATTATAATTTTTTTGTTCTTTACCATGAAAAACCAAATCGATGTTGTCCGAACACCTCGATAGTGGTGTAGAGTACCTTTTATATCATAAGCTATAAGTGAGTGTCGATGATGAACAAAATTGATATCATCCGATCACCATTGGTACCACGTCAATTTTAACCGAACATCAGTACCGGTGTTTGTACTTTTGAAAGCTTAATCAATTTTCATTCTTATTGTTTTTTTATCGATGTAAAACATGTGTCGGTTTTCTAATGGGCACATCAGACTTTATTTTTTTTGTGGTTTATCTTTCGGTCGCTAAGTGCTGATCACGATATAAATGCTTTTTCTAATCAAACCGATGATACCAACCGACTTCCCACCGCAACGCGTGTGGGGAAGTCCACTAGTTTTTATAAAAATTGCACCTTAAAAACAAGCGCTTTATTATCTTTAAAACGAACACACTATTGCTATACTTTTGGAAAAAAAAATTGTTTACGATAACCCAGATCCGTAAAACGCAATGGACAAAAACACAAAAATGATTTTTTTTAAAACGCAGTGGACTAAAAACACAAAAAAAAAGTGTTATTTCTAAAACGCAATGCACAAAAAACACAAAATAAAATATTTTTTTCTAAAACGCAATGGATCAAAAACGCAAAATAAAGTGTTCTTTGTAAAACGCAATGGACTAAACACACAAAATAAAATATTCTTTCTAAAACGCAATGGACCAAAAACACAAATAAATGTCTTTTCTAAAACGCAATGGATCAGAAACACAAAACAAAGTGTTTTTTTTTCTAAAACACAATAAACTAGAAATACAAAAGAAAGTGTTATTTTCTAAAACGCAAATGACTAAAAAGGTAAAAGAAAGTGTTATTTCTAAAACGCAATTGATTAAAAACACAAAATAAAGTGTTTTTTCTAAAACGCATTGGACAAAAAACTCACAAAAAATGTATTTTTTTTCATTTTTTTTATAAAACGCAATGGACAAAAAACTGTGTTTTTTCATTATTTTGTAAAATGCAATTGACAAAAAACACATAAAATTGTGTTTTTTCATTCTTTTGAAAAACACAATGGAAAAAATGTTGCTTTTTCATTTTTGTAAAACGGTAATGAACAAAAAACACACAAAAAATATGTTTTTTTCATTATTTTGTAAAAGACAATTCTAAATGAAAGTTTAAACTGAAAATTGTTTTATAATTTTCTTTAAAACATTTTCTCAAACACCTTAACACCTGGTATGCAACTTTTTACCATTGATATCTTAATAAAATTGGAACAAAGAATGTTGTCCAAACGCAAGAATACATCAAGAGAAGGTTAGAATCATAGAAATTTGAGAAGAGAAGTACATGTTTCAATCGATTTCTCTAGTTCCATCACATTATGTTAAATTGAAAAAAAAAAATTGAGAAATTACATAAAAATAAACTGGGTTTCTTCAAAGAAATTGAATAACACGTAGATTGAGTGTTTAAAACATTCGTTGATGAAGAAAATCGCACTATGATGTAGTAATTTTAGAGAGAGAAAATGAAGGAAATGTTGAAGATTGTGGGTTTTAAAAATGGTGCGTTTTGAAGATGCAGAGAACGATAAATAGAATAGAAAAAAAGGAGATTGACTAAAATGCCCATCCTTATGTTTTTTGTTATTTGTCACATGTACTCTTATTATTGCTTCCTACACTTACTACTGAAAGTAAACTTGTTATTTGATATTTTTCATATATATATATATAGTCTTAGGATCCTGTAAAAAAGACATTTTTGTGAGAAGTGTGGAAGGCATAAGAATTGACATGTAGACACCATGTTTTGGACTTGGGCATAATTTTTTGGGTTATTTTGGCAAAAAAAAAAAAAAAAAAAAAAAAAAAAACCAAACATAACAATTTAAGACACAGTGCAATGAATTCTAGGCTTAAAACTTAAAACACCATGCCAAGAACGTTAAGTAGTACGTTTCAGGTGTTAATAAGTGTGTTTTAAATTTCACGCCCATAATACGTTGCATTGTGTTTTAAATTGTTATGTTGGTGTTTTTCTTGCCAAAAAAAACCCAAAACATCATGCATAAGTTCAAACATGATGTCTACATGTCAATTTCTATGCTTTCTCACACTTTTCACGAAAAGGGTCCTTTTTATAGGAACCTCACCCTATATATATATATATATATATATATATATATATATATATATATATATATATATATATATATAGGGGATGGTTCAAATGAAAACCACTTTTATTGTGAAAACTCGAAAACTAACTAAAAAAGCCTAAAAAACACACAAAAAAAAAATTTTTTTTTCAATTTTTTTTATAAAAATCGCTAGTTTTTATATATAAAAAAAACTTTTTTTCAAAAAAAAAAAAAATAATTTTTGTGTAGTGCACATGTGTAATAATACACATGTGTAGTACACATACATATGTGCAGTATTACACATGTGCACTACACAGAATTTTTTTTTTTTTTTTTTTTTTGAAAAATTTTTTTTATATTAAAAAATCTGCGAAATTTTGATTGCAAAAAAAAAAATTAAAAAAAAAATTTTTGTATGTTTTTTTGGCTTTTTTTAATTAGTTTTCGAGTTTTCACAATAACTAGTGGTTTTCATTTGAACCTTCCCCTATATATATATAATATATATATATATATATATATATATATATATATATATATATATATATATAGGGTAGGGTTCCAGCGTGAAAAATCTCCCAAGAGTGAACTGCGTGAACAGATATGGACCCTTGATTTCCTTTTTAGTTGTTAAGGGTAGGATTGTAATTATATAAAAAAATTAGATTTAAATCATTATTTTAATAATTGAATTAAGTTACATCTTTCCTAATTTATATTCATTATCCACATTATGTTTATTTATTAATTAGATAATTATCAAAACAAACAACAAATCACCAGATTTCAGTTTTAATTTTTATTTCAGATTTCATCACCAGAATTCAAATTTTGATTTTTAAGATCCACGTAACCTTCATATTTCAACGGTATACACATGTGTACTTGGATATAAATAGAACAGTACACATGTGTACTCAGCATCGTACATATGTGTACAGTAATTCACAGGTGTACATCAACATTCAATACAAAAAAAAATCTGAGATATCACAAAAACAGACGATATACACATGTGTACATCGCATTAAAAAGAGGGCAAAATCAGAATACACATGTGTACATCGCATTTAAACAAATAATTATTTTAATAATTGAATTAAGTTACATCTTTCCTAATCCTTGATTTGATTTGTGAGAGATTTATGTAATCAATTTAAGAGAATAATTGATTACTTGATTTGTGAGATATTTATGCAATCAATTTAAGATTGAAATTACACATATACCCTTTTTGTATTTAATTAAATGGAAAAAAATTAACCAAATAATTACCATCATGCCACTCACTTTAATCTCAAGATCATAAAAATCAAGGGCTCAGATCAGTTCACGCAGTTCACTCTTGGGATTTTGTTCACGTTTGAACCTAATCCTCTATATATATACATAGGAGAAGGATTCGTTAGGAAACACCCTTTATTGCGAGACCGCGAGAACCAATGTGAACACAACCAAAAATACCTAAAAAATATAAAAAACACACAAATTTATTTTTGAGTAAAATGCACGGATAGTCCATGTGGTAACAACTTGTCAAACCACAGGGACTAAGAGTGTAATTTTGAAAAGTTTGAGACTAAAGGTGAAATTTCACCAAACCACAGGGACTATCCGTGCATTTTACTCTTTTTTAATATTTTTTTTATTTTTTTTGAGACTAAAAGTAGCGATTAGAATAAAAAAGTACTAAAAAAAATTGTGTATTTTTTAGATTTTTAAGTTTTTTTTAGATTTTTTTGGTTTAGTTTTTAGCATTTAGCTTGTGTGTGTGTGTGGGGGGGGGGGGGGGCGCGGGGGGGGGGGGGGGCTTAGGTTTTTGGGGGGGTCGAGGGTTAGGTTTTTTAGATTTTTGGTGGTGTAGTGGGTTTATTTTTTTGTATTCACATCGGTTCTCGCAATAAAGGTGGTTCTCGAATGAACCTACCCAATATATATATATATATATATATATATATATATATATATATATATATATATATATATATATATATATATATATAATATAAACCATTAAGTGTGTTACTATGTTTATTAAAAATTTTAGGTGACAATTACAGACAAAACTAGCGTGGGATTTCATTTTAAACTGTTGCTTATAATGATATTAAATAAAAAAAAACTATATATTCAAATAAATATTATTTAATTTATTTCATAACATCTGAATACAAACAATTGAAAAAAAGAAACACTAATAATTTTAACAAGAAAAAAATGCATCGAAAGATATAAAATATTGATTAAAGAAATGCCACCACGTCAAATGGTGAGCTAATCATGCCATCAAGGCGCCACCAGCAACTCCAGCATATCAGAAAACACTTCCACCATATTTAAAATTAAAACTGGCCGACCATCAAGCGGCCAAGAAAGCCAGAAACCAAAGAATGGTTAGAACCAAAAGAACTCCCCAAAAACTTCCATCAAGCTGCTCCATCTTTACGGCTCTCCGGCCACAGAAGAAGATAGAGAGGAAAACGATAAGGATTAAAAGTGATGCTATGAAAACAGGCTTACATAAACCTTGAATCACCATGAAAATGTATTCAATGTTGGAGTAGCATGTGAAGGCCATGAACATGAAGAGGTATGAACATAGGTGCATATACAGTGCTGAGTTCAAGGAAGAAGAAGAAGAATTATAATCTATTGACATTCTATTTTGTGTGTGTGAATGTTTTGGACAACGAAAAGCTCACTATATATGAATCCCGTTTCCTCGGTTTAATTGAATTGGGTTTTTTTTAACCAAAAACTATATAACTAGTTCGGTTCAATTTTTTAAATTTGATTTGCTTCTCAATTTAGTTAATATGCGAATGTTGAATTGGAGTACCGTTATACCAACCATAAATATATAACGAAAATGTTAATAATATTATTATTAATAATACTAAAAACTTAAAGTGGCAGGATGATCTCACTCTCACTATATGATGTATTATAAATCAACTTTAATTGAAAATTGTTGGAACATTATGCCCCACACACTCCACTTTCCATCATCACAAAGTCACTACTAATTCCAAATGTTTGTGTGTGTTTACCGAGATGCCCATTTCATCATTTTTCATTTTACCTTTTAATCGTATTTCGAATTGGCACCCTGTGGTAGAGCTATTTCCTTACAGAGAAAGGGCATCTTAGTCCGTAGTTATAAGGCACTTTTGAGGCGTTATGCGACATGTGGCATGCCACGTTCAGGGCCGGCTCAACGTTTTTAAAGGCCTAAAGCGATATCAAATTTTAGGGCCTTTTTTCAAATTAAGTACTCAAGTATTAAGGTATTAAACAGCTTTTACCAAAATCAATAGCGAACTAGGGACATAAAATAATCATGTGTTGCAAATGAACTTTGCAATAAAACAGATACACAACAATTATTTCTGGATAAGCTAAGTTAGACTTTTTGGCATAATTAAACTGAACGGTGGGCACTTTTTTTTTGTTTCCCTGCTTAGGCTACACGGTATGGGGGTCGTCCCCCTACCGTCTTGGACCGGCGACGGCAGCTACACCCCCCCCCCCCCCCGTCCCGTCCTCAACGTCTGTATTCGGACGATCTCGACGCGCACAAAATGACAAAACAAGTGGGACCATCTGGCATATGACCGTTTAAAAAAATTAATTTCAGAATTTATATTAATTAAATAATAACGGCTATATTTCAAAAAATCCCCCAATTCACTTCTATTTTTATAAATACTCACCTCTTTAACCATTTTTTTCACAACTTTTCACCCACTACCACCCCATCTCTCTCACATTTTATAACCATTCTTCCCTTTTTATAAAAACTCATCATTTTTTATACCATTTTTTACCCGCTACCACCCCATCTCTCGCTCAAAAATTATCATGGCTTCACCTTCTTCTATTTCTTCAATTTCTTCCATCTCTTTATCATCTTCATCTACGGGGTATTCATCATCTTCGGAAGAGAATGCTATTATGCATAACATGATAATGGAACATCATTGAACATCCAGCACGTTCGGCTACACCAAAGCGGTTAAGAAACATTATGTACGCTTGTATCATACTTCATAACATGATCATTGAAGACGAAGGTAGAGCGATATGTGAGTACGACGAAAACGCGTCTACTGGAAATACTGTTCCAGTTAGTGGGGAACAACAAGAGTTGAACATGTTCGCTCTACGTAACGAGTACACACATCATAACCTACAAGCGGACTTGGTTGCGTACATCTCGAACAACGCTCAAAACGAACCCGACGACATGGAAGACGAAGACTAGTAGCTTATTTTAATATATTAGGATTTGCTTAATTTTATGTTTTTTTAAGTTTATTTTTTTTAAGTTTATTTTTTTTAAGTTTATGTTTTTTTAAGTTTATGTTTTTTTTAAGTTTATGTTTTTTTTTAAGTTTATGTAATATTTTTAAATATTAATGAAAATATTTTGTTAGTTTATTTGTTAAATGTTAAAAAAAAGTAAAAGATTAAAAAAAACATAAAAAAGGTGGGGAGGACTATGACTAGGACCATCCTCCCATACCCTCTACTTTTAGGGGATGGAGCATCCTTGGGAGGACTATGACGTGGCGCCTACGTGGCGGATTATCCTCCCTTAGAGGACCATCACCATACCTTGTAGCCTTAGTTTCTCTATTATGTTATAAACCCAATGCACAACAGCCCCAAGCCCAGACATATATAATATAGAAATTGAATTTTCTAGATTATGGGCCCTAACATAATGGTAGCCTCAAGCAGTCGCTTGACTTAAATGTCCCTAGAGCCGGCCTTGGCCACATCACTAAGGGGCTTTATGGGGCATTATGCAAGTTGAGGCTGTAGTCATAAAGCCCCTTTGTCATCATTACTCAATTAATTTAATTTTCATTTCTTTAATTAATTTCTAAGTTTTATAAAATTAAAAATCATTGCATTAAAGCCCCTTTATCATCATTACTCAACTAATTTAATTTTCATTTTTTTAATTAATTTCTAAGTTTTATAAAATTAAAAATCATTGCATTAAATAAAAATCAATACATTAAAAATCAATACCAAAGTTGGCCCTTTTTTATCACCCCGTGTATGTTGACCTCGCCATGCGGTTGGACAATTATACCAATGCCATTGACGACAATCCAAGCTACCAATCATGCCGGGTATTCCATGCTTTTCTAGATGCACCTCATATATTTGTTATATTTGTTGAAGGTCGTTCCAAGTGGGATTTCTCAAATAACGTTTTCCATATAACTGGCATATACCTAAAATATAATTTAATATATAAAAGTTTTACTAGTAAGCTACTAAAAAAATAAATAGATAAAAGTAAATAAATAAAAGTCAATAAAAAATACCATAGCAAAAATGTTCCAAGCAATCTCGGGTTGTTTTCTCCGGCATCTTCAAGTACTCGTCGTTGATGTCGTACGTGTTTCCGTATGATAATATGCGTAAGGCGGATGTGACCTTTTGAATTGAGGTGAAGCCTAAATATCCTTGCGCGCCCATTCTTTGCTTAAAGAAATCATACTTATTTTCCAAATCATTATTAATGCGCAAAAATAACCTTTGGCTCATCCGAAAACGTCGTCTAAAAACATTGGGTCCGTGAACCGGTGTCGCATCAAAATAGTGTTTCATCAAACGCTCGTTCGCGGCTTCACGATCTCGCAAGATATAGGTGCGCCGCAAGATGGGTTGTGGAGGGGGACTAGGCCGAACGTGCTCAAATGCTTGTATCACAAAAGTACATGCACTCGTAACCGCTTCTGCCTCCTCCGCGTCTTCTTCGGGTGAAAAAAATCTTCGGTAAATATTGGTAAAGGAGTCTTCCGACGGGGAACCCATTTTTTTAATAGGGTGGGAGTAGCTTCAAACACTTTTTAAAAAAATATATAGAGAAGGAGAGAATAGTTGAGTATGAATTGTAAAAAAAATGGAAGAGTTGGGAGTTATTTATAGAGTGAAATTAAAAAAAATTGAATTTTTTTTAATATTATGACCGTTGTTTAACGGTCAAATTTTCAAAATCCTTCACAATCGCGCCGCTATAATCTCGCGCCCCACCTCAATTTGGCATTCATACCGCCCTTCGTGGCGGTGTTCCGAGGCATTTTCCGGCGCTATGGGGGACCACAGCGCCCCACTACGTTTGATCTAAGGGTACTATCCTAGCCTCGTCTAATCCTACACTACTATGTCAATTCATACACCAAAATATTCTAGAACCATAAAACACTGGTGCCCTGACTCTACTCTTTTCCTTCACCCACCAATCACACGCCCTAGACCTTAAACTCTCTAACATCCCAACCCTCAACAGTCAACCCCTACCCTTGCGGCAAACCTTAGGTGGGACGTGTGACAACCCTCAAATTTGCATGTAACCGTACAGATTATTAATGATAATAAAAGTACTTGATGACTGTGCTGAATCATTTAACTGCTCTCCGATTTCTGTGTTATAGTTACATGTGCGTGTTAGCATACTAGTAGTATATAGAAAAGTTACTAAATAGTCCGGTATATTTTCCTATGTGTTAGGAATTAATTTCGTTACAAAAAGATGCACAAAAGAGGCTTTACGGGACAATTAAACGCTTTAACGAAACAATGCGAAACCGAATAACCAGACAATACCCGAGACTCGAAAATATTGTCAGAAATATTATTTTATCATTTTAAATTAGTTACGGTCATAAAATCCCTATACACCATGTAAACATGACATACACCCACTATACTTGTAAACACCCTTAACCTTCTAACTTAATACCTACTAATTACCAAGAATTTACATTTTACCCCCCCCCCCCCAACCGATTTTCAGCCAATAATTACTAGAATATTTTGTTAAGATTTTTATTCTTGTAATCTTCACTCTTATTGGCCAATAGATAGGCCATGATGACCTTAGGATTTGAGTGTGCATGTTTCCAAGACTTACCATCATTTCTACCAAGCTAACACTCAACCTCTCTCTCTCCTCCCTTCTTATTTTCGGCACAAGCACCCCCCCCCCTCCATAACCGAATTCACCATCACCTCCCTTCACCATCTCCATTTCTTTCACTAAAAGCTCTCTTTCAAGTGTGAAGCTCTTCCATAGGAGTGCAAGATTAAAGGGTTTCCAAGGAAGCTTTGTTCAAGTCCTTCTCACCATCTTCTTCTCTTCATTTTTGTTTTAGATTCCTACCCTAGCCTTGTGCTAGTAGTAAGTCTCTTCACACCCTTGTTCCATCTTGTTCTTGTTATGTTTTGTTTGAATGTTCATGACACACAAGAGCTTAAACACTAAAATATGAACTTAAGTTTCTGCCTAAAAACATTATGTAAAAAAGGTTGTGTGAGGTTGAAATCTGAATGATTTAAGGTTGGTTAAAGCATCATTGAAGTATTAACATTTGTTCATCAATAAACCATGGTTAGGATCTTCGTTTATGCACTTTTAGTCACTTCTACAATGTAAACAGCTTGCTGAGTTGGATTTCCAGCCAACTTCAACAGGCTGTAACGGGATCATTTTAAATCGAAAAACGGATTTTCTGAAGCCTAAAATGAGTATTTTGGTATAACTAAACAAATGGCACTGGAATCGTAATTTTTCGAGACCGTTTACTATTTTTAAAAGACTATTTTTTGACAGCAGCTCAAGCTGCATTTTTACTACAGAAAAAGTGTGTTGTTTTCGAAGTCATAACCTGAAACCTGAGTGAAACCGACTCATGGAATTTTTACAGTAGATGGACACCGTTGTCAGGACGACCCTCCAACTGGAATTTCATCAAACGGACTTACGGTTAATTTTTAGTGAATATTTCCGTAAACTGCAATCAGAAAGTAACAAATCAGATTGCAGTCGAGAAAATGATTTTCTATAAAATATGGGTAACGGACTGGACTCTGAAATTTTTATACAATAAATATTGGAACATATAGAACCTTCTGTAAAAATTTGAGAATTTTTGGAAAAGGTTAACTATTTTATTAAAACACTCGAAAATAGTCCAGTTTTGATTAATAAAGCTGAAACGACATAAGTAGTGATTTGCGTGTCTAAATGTCGAGTAGGTTATCCGAGAATGATATAACATGTTATATGTCAATAAAAGTGTTATATGCAATGTTGTATGTTTGTCTACGAGTGGGGAATAGATGGGAAACTTATAAGGGCATGAACCGTTAAAGTGATGCATGTTATGTGATAGATACGTGTAGGGACTTTGTGTTCTATTTGAAATCACTAATAAACTAAGTGATAATTATACTAGGGCGTGATTGACCGACCTTGACTATTAGCTATATTTGAGAATCAAACCGAGCAACCAAGGTGAGTTCACACTCTTTCCAAGGCATGGGATTCCCGGTGGGTTGGGAATGGGATTTAATGGCTACTCGAACTATCATTACTATTATACTACTTACTATTGTCCTCGGATTGAAGGGCACGTACGTAAAGCCTACGTACACGATCATAAGACCATCAACTCTATCAATTGAAGTCCCTCATTTATCGACTTAATCGCCGAGGCCTATGGCGAGCGGGTCATTAGTTAATAGCGCTATTAGGTTTAACAAACCTCACACCGTGCCAGTCGGACGGGCGTGTACTAATGGACTATGGGCAAAGGGTCAATGCTGATAGACATTGACTTAGGGCACCTCTTACATTTTCGTAGCAGTCGATACGCGTGGTCTAGTAATACATGGGAAGCCCCCACCAACCTTCGCAAACATGTCAGAAAGACCGCAATACGAATTTATACGATACATGATTTACATAACGAACAAATGATTTACAAAACGAATGCTATAACAAAACAACCAGCTGTGAATTCACTCAACTTTGTTGTTGACTCGTTGTTACATGCCTTACAGGTCGCTAAATGCTTGTAGCTTGCACGAGGAAGGAGTCGTTCTGGTGTACGGACTTTTTAAATCTTTATGAACTTATTAAACTTGCGTTTTGGACTTTAAACTTATGGACTATGAACTTATATTTTGGTATCACATATTATGCTTCAGCTGTTTAATTTAAAACATGGTTAACCGGCTTTTGGTCACCAATTGTATTGTGGTTGGTTTTATTTACTTAAATACGTTGTTCAATATGATTGGTGGCTCGATCCTGGTCATGTCACGCCTCCAAGCGGTGGTACTCCGCATGGTGGATTTTGGGGGTGTGACAGATTGGTATCAGAGCCATTGGTTATAGTGAACTTGGTTTTAAAAAGGGAAAAGCTTTTTGATAAAACCAGACTATAACCTGTAAAGTGCTCAACGATCCACAACGACGCTTCGCTCCACGTGCAAGACTCGACACAATAGGTGGTATGATCTATGTTATATTGTCGGTTAGATAGTCTACACTGTGCATTAGATAACGTGATAATTGCTATATGAACCTTGTGTGCTTACTCTCTACTGTCGTCCCACACTTACGCACTTTTGCGACACTTCCCTCACTTATGTTGCTTCGTTATGAAGATCATGAACGGACGCGGAGGACGTATCAACCTCACTCAAGCCCAGTTGACGGCTTTGATCAACGAACGAGTTGCTGAGGCACTCGCCGCTGTTCCTGCAGGAGGTATAACCTGCTATTTCGACCTATCCTAGGATGTTTAGATCCTACTCTCGCGAACCAACTCTCGTGCTTAACCTTGTCTTTTATTCCCCGCACCATAGGTCATCATGCTCAGCCTCCTGTGTGTACGTTCAAAACATTCATGGATTGCCGACCTAGCACCTTCAGCGACACAGAAGGAGCGGTAGGTCTACTTCACTGGTTCGAGAAGCTTGAGTCTGTATTTGAGATGTGTGAATGCCCCGAAGATCGAAGGGTGAAATATGCTACTGGAACCCTCGAAGGAGCTGCATTAACCTGGTGGAAAGCACAGGTTCAATTGCTTGGGTTGGCGGTTGCCAATGCCACCCCATGGAACGGTTTCAAGGAACTGATTAGAGAAGAGTACTGCAGTCGTGACGACATCCACAAGCTGGAAGTGGAATTTTTCAATCTGAAGATGACGGGATCTGAAATTGAGGCATACACGAAGAGGTCAAATGAGCTAGCCATCTTGTGCCCTACTATGGTGGACCCTCCCTACAAACGCATTGAGCTGTACCTTAAGGGCTTGGTGCCAGAAATTCAAAGCCACGTAACCTCAGCTAACCTTGGCACTATACAGCAAATCGTCAAGTTGGCTCATCGTCTCACTGATCAGGCAGTTGAGCAGAACAAACTACCCAAACGTATTAGCGCCACTACTTCTGATGCACTTACCGACAACAAGCGAAAATGGGATGGAAACTCCAGTAAGGGTTCTGCTTCGGGTCAGTCTCAGCAGCGAAAGACGGAGGACTACCAGAGTCCTGGTCAGCAATCCTCCGGTAATCAAGGACAGGGTGGATATCGAGGAAACCACCCAAAGTGCAACAAATGCAACAGACACCATAGTGGTCAGTGCAACAAGGGACGCTGTTAGAGGTGTCTCAAGATGGGTCATGAAGCCAAGGATTGCAGGAGCTCACGGCCTGCAAATCAGAATCGTCAGCAGCAACAGCAAGCACCGCAGAATCAGCAACAGCAACAGGGCAACAGGGGATGCTTTCAGTGTGGCACTGAAGGCCACTTTAAGAAGAACTGTCCCCAGCTGAACCAGAATCAGAACAACAACAGAGGAACGGGAACCACAATGGAAATAACAACGGAGGCAACAATGGAGGTAACAATAATGGCAATGGCGCCCAAGGTCGTGTGTTCGTGATTGGCCAAGGGGAGGCAAGGAACGATCCCAACGTTGTGATGGGTAAGTTTCTTCTCGATGATTTCTTTGTTACTGTGTTATTTGATTCGGGTGCCGATACTAGTTATGTGTCCTTGAAAGTTAGCCAAATGCTTAAGCGCACTCCAACACTTTTGAACACCAAACACACGGTAGAAATAGCAAACGGTAAAAGTCTTGAAGCCACACACATAGTTAAGGGCTGTAACCTCGTCCTAGCTGGTCAGACCTTCTCCATCGATCTTATTCCTATCGTTCTGGGTAGTTTCGACGTCGTGATCGGGATGGATTGGCTATCTCATCATCAAGCGGAGATTATTTGCAAGGAGAAAATCGTCCGCATTCCTCGTTCTGGTAAAGAACCCCTCATAATTCATGGCAACAAGAGTGGTGCTGTTGTGAGCATCATCTCTTTCCTTAAGGCCCAGAAGTATTTGCGAAAGGGCCACACCGCTATTCTAGCCCTCGTTTCTGATGCATCCTCAGAGGAAAAGAAGATAGAAGACATTCCTATTGTGCGCGACTTTCCCGAGGTATTTCCTGAGGAATTACCTGGTCTTCCGCCTCATCGACAAGTCGAGTTTCAAATCGAGCTAGCTCCTGGAGCAGCGCCCATAGCCCGAGCACCGTATCGTCTAGCTCCATCGGAACTTGAAGAACTGTCCGCGCAACTAAAAGAACTCTTGGAAAAGGGTTTTATACGTCCTAGCTCTTCACCCTGGGGAGCTCCAGTCTTGTTTGTGAAGAAGAAAGACGGTACTTTCAGGATGTGTATTGACTACCGCGAGTTCAACAAGGTGACTGTGAAGAATCGGTATCCTCTTCCATGAATTGACGATTTGTTCGACCAGTTGCAAGGGTCGAGTTATTACTCTAAGATTGATTTGAGATCGGGATACCATCAGCTGAGAGTCCGAGAGGAGGACGTCTCCAAAACAGCATTCAGAACTCGTTACGGCCATTATGAGTTTCTAGTTATGCCTTTCGGATTAACGAATGCACCTGCAGTTTTCATGGACCTCATGAACCGAGTGTGCAAGCCTTACATGGATAAGTTTGTCATAGTGTTCATTGACGACATCCTGATCTATTCGAAAAGCCAGGAAGAACACGAGCAACACCTGAGGCTTATTCTGGAACTTCTTCGAAAAGAGCAGTTGTACGCCAAATTTTCGAAATGTGACTTCTGGCTTCGCGAAGTCCACTTTCTAGGCCATGTGGTAAACAAGGATGGGATCCATGTTGATCCATCCAAGGTTGACTCGATCAAGAACTGGCCTGCACCCCGTACACCAACCGAAATCCGCCAATTCTTAGGTTTGGCAGGATACTACAGAAGATTTATCAAGGATTTCTCCAAGATTGCGCAACCTCTCACTTCACTGACTCAGAAGGGTGTCACCTACCGTTGGGGTGATGCACAGGAGTCCGCATTTCAGCACTTGAAGGATAGACTCTGTAGCGCACCTATCCTCTCATTGCCTGAAGGCACAGACGATTTCGTGGTTTATTGCGACGCTTCTATCCAAGGACTGGGTTGTGTGCTGATGCAACGTGACAAGGTCATTGCCTACGCATCACGCCAACTTAAGGTTTACGAAAGGAACTACACTACGCACGACTTGGAATTGGGAGCAGTTGTTTTCGCGCTTAAGATATGGAGACACTACCTGTACGGTACCAAGTGCGCCATTTACACCGATCACAGGAGTCTCGAGCATATCTTCAAGCAAAAGGAGTTAAACATGCATCAACGCCGATGGGTCGAACTCTTGAACGATTATGAATGCGCTATCAAATACCATCCAGGCAAAGCCAATGTTGTGGCTGACGCTCTCAGCCGAAAGGATATTATACCTAAGCGTGTACGTGCGTTACAGCTTACCATCCAATCTAACCTTCCCGCTCAGATTCGCGATGCTCAGATTGGAGCATTGAAAACAGAGAACATCAGGGCTGAGTCCTTACGAGGATCGAGGCAACGACTAGAACAAAAAGAAAACGGAGCCTACTATGTTAACGGACGCATCTGGGTTCCACTGTATGGAGACCTACGCGAGCTTGTGATGGATGAAGCACATAAGTCTCGTTATTCAGTACATCCTGGTTTGGATAAGATGTACCACGACCTAAAGACTACATACTGGTGGCTTGGTATGAAAGCCAGCATAGCAACCTACGTCGGTAAATGCTTGACTTGTGCTAGGGTCAAGGTCGAATATCAGAAACCATCAGGCCCACTTCAACAACCAGAGATACCTAAGTGGAAATGGGAGCAAATTTCCATGGACTTCGTTACTGGCCTGCCCAGATCTCAGCGCGGAAACGATACCATTTGGGTGATCGTGGATCGACTGACCAAGTCTGCACATTTTCTACCTATCAAGGAAGCGGATAAGTTTTCTACTCTAGCAGACATCTACCTTAAGGAAGTAGTATCAAGGCACGGAGTGCCAACCTCCATCATTTCAGATCGTGACGCGCGTTTTACTTCTGAACTGTGGCAAGCTATGCATAAGTCTTTTGGCTCACGTCTAGATATGAGCACCGCTTATCACCCACAGACAGATGGGCAATCTGAACGCACCATCCAAACCCTTGAGGACATGCTTAGAGCATGTGTAATCGACTTCGGCAAAGGCTGGGAAAAGCATCTTCCGTTAGTGGAGTTTTCTTAAAACAACAGCTACCACACCAGCATCCAAGCCGCTCCGTTTGAGGCATTGTACGGACGTAAATGCCGATCACCTCTCTGTTGGGCAGAAGTTGATGACAGTCAAATCACTGGCCTAGAACTCGTAGTAGATACAACAGAAAAGATTGCTCATGTACGACAGCGAATGGCGGCAGCTCGTGACCGTCAGAAAAGCTATGCCGATAAACGAAGAAAACCACTCGAGTTCCAGGTTGGGGATCGAGTGCTACTCAAAGTCTCACCTTTGAAAGGTGTAGTTCGTTTTGGCAAACGAGGCAAACTCAATCCGCATTACGTCGGACCATTCGAGATCATTGAGAGAATTGGCAAAGTAGCCTACAAGTTGAACCTACCGGAAGAACTCAGTGGAGTTCACAACGTATTCCATGTGTCGAATCTGAAGAAGTGTCTGTCAGATGAGACCCTCATAGTTCCTCTTAAAGAACTCACAATCGACGACCAGTTGCGGTTCGTCGAGGAACCAGTAGAGATTACGGATCAAGATGTTAAGATCCTCAAGCACACCAGAATATCTCTCGTCCGAGTTCGTTGGAATTCCCGTCGTGGCCCAGAGTATACCTGGGAACGAGAAGACCAAATGAAACTCAAGTATCCCCAGTTGTTTAAGAAAAGTGCAACCACTACTGAGACTGAAGCTACTGCAGAATTTTGGGACGAAATTCCAAATCGACAGGGGGATGATATGACACCCCAGGAAAACCAAGAAACCAACGCAACTTAACTAGCTTCTCAGTAACCACGTGCTAAATTTCGGGACGAAATTTTCTTAACAAGGGGAGAATGTGACAACCCTCAAATTTGCATGTAACCGTACAGTTTATTAATGATAATAAAAGTACTTGATGACTGTGCTGAATCATTTAACTGCTCTCCGATTTCTGTGTTATAGTTACATGTGCGTGTTAGCATACTAGTAGTATACAGAAAAGTTACTAAATAGTCCGGTATATTTTCCTATGTGTTAGGAATTAATCTCGTTACAAAAAGATGCACAAAAGACGCTTTACGGGACAATTAAACGCTTTAACGAAACGATGCGAAACCGAACAACCAGACAATACCCAAGACACGAAAATATTGTCAGAAATATTATTTTATCATTTTAAATTAGTTACGGTCATAAAAATCCCTATACACCATGTAAACATGACATACACCCACTATACTTGTAAACACCCTTAACCTTCTAACTTAATACCTACTAATTACCAAGAATTTACATTTTACCCCCCCCCCAACCGATTTTCAGCCAATAATTACTAGAATATTTTGTTAAGATTTTTATTCTTGTAATCTTCACTCTTATTGGCCAATAGATAGGCCATGATGACCTTAGGATTTGAGTGTGCATGTTTCCAAGACTTACCATCATTTCTACCAAGCTAACACTCAACCTCTCTCTCTCCTCCCTTCTTATTTTCGGCACAAGCACCCCCCTCTCCATAACCGAATTCACCATCACCTCCCTTCACCATCTCCATTTCTTTCACTAAAAGCTCTCTTTCAAGTGTGAAGCTCTTCCATAGGAGTGCAAGATTAAAGGGTTTCCAAGGAAGCTTTGTTCAAGTCCTTCTCACCATCTTCTTCTCTTCAGTTTTGTTCTAGATTCCTACCCTAGCCTTGTGCTAGTAGTAAGTCTCTTCACACCCTTGTTCCATCTTGTTCTTGTTATGTTTTGTTTGAATGTTCATGACACACAAGAGCTTAAACACTAAAATATGAACTTAAGTTTCTGCCTAAAAACTTTATGTAAAAAAGGTTGTGTGAGGTTGAAATCTGAATGATTTAGGGTTGGTTAAAGCATGATTGAAGTATTAACATTTGTTCATCAATAAACCATGGTTAGGATCTTCGTTTATGCACTTTTAGTCACTTCTACAATGTAAATAGCTTGCTGAGTTGGATTTCCAGCCAACTTCAAAGGCTGTAACGGGATCATTTTAAATCGAAAAACAGATTTTCTGAAGCCTAAAATGAGTATTTTGGAATAACTAAACAAATGGCACTAGAATCGTAATTTTTCGAGACCGTTTACTATTTTTAAAAGACTATTTTTTGACAGCAGCTCAAGCTGCATTTTTACTGCAGAAAAAGTGTGTTGTTTTCGAAGTCATAACCTGAAACCTGAGTGAAACCGACTCATGGAATTTTTACAGTAGATGGACACCGTTGTCAGGACGACCCTTCAACTGGAATTTCGTCAAACGGACTTACGGTTAATTTTTAGTGAATATTTCCGTAAACTACAATCAGAAAGTAACAAATCAGATTGCAGTCGAGAAAATGATTTTCTATAAAATATGGGTAACGAACTGGACTCTGAAATTTTTACATAATAAATTTTGGAACATATAGAACCTTCTGTAAAAATTTGAGAATTTTTGGAAAAAGGTTAACTATTTTATTAAAATGCTCGAAAACCGTCCAGTTTTGATTAATAAAGCTGAAACGACATAAGTGGTGATTTGCATGTCTAAATGTCGAGTAGGTTATCCGAGAATGATATAACATGTTATATGTCAATAAAAGTGTTATGTGCAATGTTGTATGTTTGTCTACGAGTGGGGAATAGATGGGAAACTTATAAGGGCATGAACCGTTAAAGTGATGCATGTTATGTGATAGATACGTGTAGGGCTTTGTGTTCTATTTGAAATCACTAATAAACTAAGTGATAATTATACTAGGGCGTGATTGACCGACCTTGACTATTAGCTATATTTGAGAATCAAACCAAGCAACCAAGGTGAGTTCACACTCTTTCCAAGGCATGGGATTCCCGGTGGGTTGGGAATGAGATTTAATGGCTACTCGAACTATCATTACTATTAAACTACTTACTACTGTCCTCGGATTGAAGGGCACGTACGTAAAGCCTACGTACACGATCATAAGACCATCAACTCTATCAATTGAAGTCCCTCATTTATCGACTTAATTGCCGAGGCCTATGGCGAGCGGGTCATTAGTTAATAGCGCTATTAGGTTTAACAAACCTCACACCGTGCCAGTCGGACGGGCGTGTACTAATGGACTATGGGCAAAGGGTCAATGCTGATAGACATTGACTTAGGGCACCTCTTACATTTTCGTAGCAGTCGATACGCGTGGTCTAGTAATACATGGGAAGCCCCCACCAACCTTTGCAAACATGTCAGAAAGACCGCGATACGAATTTATACGATACATGATTTACATAACGAACAAATGATTTACAAAACGAATGCAATAACTAAACAACCAGCTGTGAATTCACTCAACTTTGTTGTTGACTCGTTGTTACATGCCTTACAGGTCGCTAAATGCTTGGAGCTTGCACGAGGAAGGAGTCGTTGTGGTGTACGGACTTTTATGTTCCGTGCTAAATTTTTAAATCTTTATGAACTTATTAAACTTGCGTTTTGGACTTTAAACTTATGGACTATGAACTTATATTTTGGTATCACATATTATGCTTCCGCTCTTTAATTTAAAACATGGTTAACCGGCTTTTGGTCACCAATTGTATTGTGGTTGGTTTTATTTACTTAAATACGTTGTTCAATATGATTGGTGGCTCGATCCTGGTCACGTCACGCCTCCAAGCGGTGGTACTCCGCATGGTGGATTTTGGGGGTGTGACAGATTGGTATTAGAGCCATTGGTTATAGAGAACTTGGTTTTAAAAAGGGAAAAGCTTTTTGATAAAACCAGACTATAACCTGTAAAGTGCTCAACGATCCACAACGACGCTTCGCTCCACGTGCAAGACTCGACACAATAGGTGGTATGATCTATGTTATATTGTCGGTTAGATAGTCTACACTGTGCATTAGATAACGTGATAATTGCTATATGAACCTTGTGTGCTTACTCTCTACTGTCGTCCCACACTTACGCACTTTTGCGACACTTCCCTCACTTATGTTGCTTCGTTATGAAGATCATGAACGGACGCGGAGGACGTATCAACCTCACTCAAGCCCATTTGACGGCTTTGATCAACGAACGAGTTGCTGAGGCACTCGCCGCTGTTCCTGCAGGAGGTATAACCTGCTATTTCGACCTATCCTAGGATGTTTAGATCCTACTCTCGCGAACCAACTCTCGTGCTTAACCTTGTCTTTTATTCCCCGCACCATAGGTTATCATGCTCAGCCTCCTGTGTGTACGTTCAAAACATTCATGGATTGCCGACCTTGCACCTTCAGCGGCACAGAAGGAGCGGTAGGTCTACTTCACTGGTTCGAGAAGCTTGAGTCTGTATTTGAGATGTGTGAATGCCCCGAAGATCGAAGGGTGAAATATGCTACTGGAACCCTTGAAGGAGCTGCATTAACCTGGTGGAGAGCACAGGTTCAATTGCTTGGGTTGGCGGTTGCCAATGCCACCCCATGGAACGGTTTCAAGGAACTGATTAGAGAAGAGTACTGCAGTCGTGACGACATCCACAAGCTGGAAGTGGAATTTTTCAATCTGAAGATGACGGGATCTGAAATTGAGGCATACACGAAGAGGTCAAATGAGCTAGCCATCTTGTGCCCTACTATGGTGGACCCTCCCTACAAACGCATTGAGCTGTACCTTAAGGGCTTGGTGCCAGAAATTCAAAGCCACGTAACCTCAGCTAACCTTGGCACTATACAACAAATCGTCAAGTTGGCTCATCGTCTCACTGATCAGGCAGTTGAGCAGAACAAACTGCCCAAACGTATTAGCGCCACTACTTCTGATGCACTTACCGACAACAAGCGAAAATGGGATGGAAACTCCAGTAAGGGTTCTGCTTCGGGTCAGTCTCAGCAGCGAAAGACGGAGGACTACCAGAGTCCTGGTCAGCAATCCTCCGGTAATCAAGGACAGGGTGGATATCGAGGAAACCACCCAAAGTGCAACAAATGCAACAGACACCATAGTGGTCAGTGCAACAACAGACACCATAGTGGTTAGTGCAATATGATTGGTGGCTCGATCCTGGTCATGTCACGCCTCCAAGCGGTGGTACTCCGCATGGTGAATTTTGGGGGTGTGACAGGACGGGGCACCTCAACGGGTACCAAGCCGTGTTAGAACCTGGACGGTAACACCGCCGCCACCCCCCACAAGTAGGCTGGGCGAGATCCGTCCACAGGTAAAGTAAGCAACACAGTTTGATGAAAGCGTGTGTATTTGGAGAGTTTAAAGTTTAACGAAAGTGTGTGTGATTTGTGGGTGGAGTAAAATGGCAGGGTTCATGGTTCTAGGGTACTTGTGGGTAGGCACCGCCAATATTTTGTGGTTTTAGGACACTTTGGGTGTAGAATTGACATGACAGCGCAGGATTGGTCTGGGATAGGGTAGTACCCTAAAGTGCCCATACCCCCTTACCCGGGCAAAGTATCTTTAACGCCTACCCTAGAGGGTGTCGACAATGTTACCACATGGGTACCTCACCCGCATCCTTATACCCCATGAGGTGCCCCGGTGGGCCTAATATCTCGCTGGTTGTAAAGCTAATACTTTGTCAATGGGGATTTGATTGACGCTTTCTAAATTTGTTTTAGAAAGTTTTCTAAATTTGTGGACAAGTTATGGCCATTCTTGAGTTGAAGGTGAGCTTGGTATGAATTAAATGTTTAACCTTTGGCAAAGTTGTGTGTTGTGTCTTTATTAATTCCTTCTACTCTTCTTCTTTTTCTTCTTCTTCTTCTTCCGTAACGAGCATGTGAATACTTTTGGTCTTTAATCTTGTGGGAGTTCTTGATAACCTTGGGAGGTGAAGCTTATTGGTATACTCATTTTGTGTAACAACCCATATACTATTAAGGGAACTCCGAACTTGGAGAAGCAGTTGACCCATTTGTGAAAACACATCTTGTGATTAACCCTGGTTTATCAAGAATATCATTGTTGGCCTGCACGGTTTATATGCTCGGCCTCAATGATTAGCCAAAGCTTAGTTATGCAAGTTGTCTAACACGTTTTATATGTTAGGCTTTGCGCAAACCAAGAATTGTTGAACCCATGTTAAAATACTATACATATTTGTATATATATTTCAGTATTATAACACCACCTGTTAAATATAGATCAATCACCTTAATTAATCGCAAGTGTCATTAGCAGCCATGGGAAGCACTTGGATATATCCTTGGCGATCTTTCAAGTGAGACGGAGATATGCTGTTTAGAGGATCGCACCCATGGGAGGAATGTAGAGGAAAGAATAGTAGTTGGATGTAACTAACCCAATATTAGGGGATTGTTCCTTAAAAAGAACCTTCTTCAAAGATTGGGAAATGAATTATCTTTAATTGGCTTTAATTTTATTTTAACCTTAAAGTTACAATTTTGGAAATCTAATAAAAATTCGTCGGTAACCTATGCTACGAGTTAGGATTTTTAGTTTATTACCATCACCACTTGCTAATAACTTAACTATAATTCCTCCTAAGTGGATTTTTAGGTATCCTATCCAGGTTTTCCAAGTCTTCATATTCCATATGCAACAATCATTTATTACTTGAAGAGAAAAATGCCCGGATAGTCCCTGTGGTTTGTCCATTTTTCACCTTTAGTCCCTAACTTTCTAAAATTACAGCTATAGTCCTCAACTTTTACAATTTCATTCCCGGATAGTCCCTGGCACGAATGGGGGTTAGTTTTTGATGTTAAGTGGATGTTAAGTTACTAAATTGCCCCTTACTTCAATAAAAATAATTAAACAATAAAACAATTATAATGTGACACCTGTGTCACCACGAACACCAAACAAATGCCAAACCTATGAAACATTGTGTTTCATACCTGGGATTTGTATAAATATGTGTATCCTTTGCACATATCAATTCTTGTTCAATTCCGAGCTTTAAATCGCTTTCTGGAAAGTTATATGCGCACTGGTGCGTAGACGTAATCAGTTTTAGCGCAACAAACACTCCGGAATAGTGAAATAGGCTTAACATACCTTAAATGACCTTTACATAACTTAGAAATAAGTTTTGGAAGGTTTGGTATGGCGAAAACAAGTTTATTCGATCGCAGGGACTATTTGCGTCAAACTGCAAAACTATACCGATTCGTAAGGTAACGAATAGTCCGGAACTTGATCATAAGCTAAACATACCATATATAACCTAAACATAGCTTAGAAATAAGCTTTGATAGGTTCGGTGTGCGAAAACATGCTTATATGATCTTACAGGGACTAAAAGTGTCAAAAATGGCATAAGTTTGCATTTTCGCGCATATCTTACGTTCTGGCCACATCTGGACATCCAAAATTTTTGTACACACTAAAATATTTTTATTTTAGTGATCGGCATGCAAAAATTCCATTCGTCGCTTAGTTTGGATCGATTTTGCGTTCGTTACGACTTCCGTCGTAATTAACCGAACAACGCGATTGTACGATCAAACGAACCGACATCCGAGATATTTTGAGCATGTTTTGAGTCCCCTATACTTTAACTTCATTTTAGAGCCTTAAAATGAGGTTAACGGGGTTTAAACGCATCGAAAAAGGCTTTAAAAACGTGCAGGGACCATTTCTGCCAAATTTTGAAAGTTCAGCCTACACCGTCGCGTAGCGCGACGACCATAAGGCTTTATGGTCGCGCTACGCGACCATCACATCTGGGCAGAAACATTGTTTTCAGCATCAGTTTGATAATTCAGGGACCTTTCTTGCAATTCCTTTGTGTGGTGACCAAGTTAGCACCTCTCCAAGCAAAGTATAGCTGTCAATTACACTTGTATGGTTGTGATTCATTGCTTAATGGCTAAACAAACCACTTGTCATGATCTTGTTGATCACCAACAAGTATAAATAGGCCACTCCATTCACTTGTTCATTGCTCATTCCTTCTTTCTCTCCTTCACATCTGCTTTGGAGCTCTCCTAAGCTGAATTGGGACTTTGTCTTCTTGTTGAAAAGATAGCAAGGACCCTTAGTGAGCTTCTTTCGTTCTTTTTATGGCTTTTTCCTTATGTAATGCAGAAAGTCAAACGTTTGGCCAACAGTTTGACTTTCGGTTTTGACCATCAATTGGTCAAGTCAAAGTTCAATTGAACTTTGAAACGTGATTGTAATCACGATAGTTATAATCCTTCGTGATTATAGCCGCTGATTACCACGTTAACTAGTTATAGTGTCGAGTCAAAGTTTCGGTCAAAATGCGTTTTAGCACGCATTTTGCAACGGAACTACTTTAGGGTATCAAAACGCTTTGTTTTGATACCAAATCAGTAGGTTAGACATGTTTTGACATGTTTAACTCGACACTATTAGATTAGTGCTTGTTTAGGGTCGTAAGGTAAGCGGTCTAAACAACCGCTTAGCCTTTCGAACCCGACCCATTTGGTTGATCTTTAAGATCCGACCAAGCTTAGTTAGTGATCATAGTTGCATAGGGAATAGCCACTGAGGTTATACCTTATGATCACATAGGATTGGTTAGTCGTATGCTAGTTAGCTTGTATGCCCATAGGAAATGACCAAAATGCCCTTTTGAAGCTAAAATCCATATTTTGATTATGTGAACATATTTTTGACATATAATCTGAATTAGTAACATGTTTAGGGATAATTGGGCATGTAAGACTTCACATAGCACATAGTTAACCATCCGAACATAAGTTTTACGCAAACGACGCATTATAGTGGCTTATACTACCATAATGCGTCGAAACGGGTCAAAAGCACTTAGGTAAACTTCCAAATCAGAATGTTAGGTCTATTAAATCATGCCATATGAGTTGCAATACTCATTTGATTTATAGAACTTCATTCTATCCTATCTTCCGATTTAGGATCCGATTGTTTAACATAGTGATCCATACTAGGTGCCACTTGATTCCTTGATTTCCCGAGCTTTGTTAGGACACTTAATCAAGGATACTTGCAATCTCAAGTGAGTACATAGTCCCCTCTTTTACTGTTTTCAATTGTTTTGGGGTGAAACATATATGCCTATCTGTTATTTTCCTGATTTTAAACTATATGATTACACATACTTAATACATATTCTTTTGACAAATTAAACAATTACCTATGGTTTAAACACTGATTTTCCAAAACTTAATAAACAAATTGTTGGATTGTACCATTTTTATACATTCACCCAGCCGATTGGTAGTATGATATAGCGCTATAGGACTAGACACCCCATTCCTGTTGTATGGAATGTCAGAAACCAAATTTAAACCAAATAGAAATTGCCTTCGTGGTATTTCTATAGTCTCCAAAGTGTAGTTTGATACACTAAGGCTTGGTTGAATACCAAATCACACTCTCTTTGTATATGTTGATATACTACAAAAGTACAGTTTGATGTGCTCTCAAATGTGATCTACCAAAGTATATTTTGATATACTATGTACAAAAATCCAACATATGTTTTAACACACCTACTTTGTTATTTCATAAACTAAAGTATAATTTGATATACTATCAAAGCATAACTGATATGCTATTTTTAAACCAAAGCATATTTGATATGCTATTTTCAAACCGAAGTATAATTTGATATACTACCAATACTTTTATTCTTAAACCAAAGTATACTTGAGATATACTACCGAAACTATTATTTTAATTACTAAAGTATATTTTGATATACTATCCATTTAACTATTTCAAAACTAAAGTATACTATGATATACTATTTGTACAAACTTTTCAAAACCAAAGTATATTTTTGTCTATACTATAAACCCGTTTTCCAAAACGACACATTTTCAGAAACAAAACTTTTACATTAGATTCATGGCTATTTTGAAAACATAAAACCTTTTCTCATATTATCTAAAGCCATGAATCTAATACACAAAATCCTATGTTACTCACAGGCATTTTTATGCTGACGTACCATATTTTCATATATGTTTCAGGTACTACTATGTGATGATTGTTGATGCATGCTACACATAGGATGGACTTGTGCCTTAGCGACTTTAAAACTGAGAAACAATTATTTGTATTTATCTAAATTGTATCAAAACATTGAGTTCATTAATTCAATAAAACAAAACTATTTGATCCATGGTTGTGAAACAATGATTCTGTTACAACACTCCCCGACGTTTCCGCCACGATTTGTTGTTTTACGTGGTCGGGGTGTGACAGAAAAGTTGGTATCAGAGCCAATGGTTATAGGGAATTAGGTTATTAGTAATGCTTTGACCTAGACTATAACCTTCCTAGGACCCTAACACAAATTATCTTGTGTTTAGTCTTAAAACAATACACTTCACCTATCCTTAGGTGATTAACAAAAAAAAAAAAAAAAAACACAATTCGTTCTCTCGAGTCAAAATTTTTCAAAACATCACAAGAAGTCATCTATCCTTAGATGATTTGTTTTTAGACTTTTAAGCCTTTGGTGTTTTTAAAATCTCGTCAAAGTTTGGGTCTAAATAATGTGAACACGTGCAAACTGGAAGGGTGAATGCCTGTACCCTGAGTTTTCTGTCTAAGGCTAGAGTGTTCGTACAAATCCGCAGTATCGGACCAGTCACTCTTACCTGGGAACTCTTGGGGTGAGTGTTCACTTATAGGCGAGCATGTCTTCAGTGATACATTATGTTGACCCATTTACTTTGATTTGTCACAGTGTCGTTTGTTTGTTTTAAGTAATGAACTAATGATCACAATCCTTATGCTCCGTCGATATTCTTAAACATCCAGTTTTGAATATCCAATGACATCTCACTCGTTTTTCCCTCCTGTTT
Source organism: Helianthus annuus (assembly GCF_002127325.2). Classification (NCBI taxonomy): domain Eukaryota; kingdom Viridiplantae; phylum Streptophyta; class Magnoliopsida; order Asterales; family Asteraceae; genus Helianthus; species Helianthus annuus. The sequence continues at coordinate 102,759,773 of NC_035438.2, read as the reverse complement.
CTTTGCCCTTTTAGAATATGCCTCCTCGACGTGATCAAGCTCAGGATGCCGCCTTGGCAGCCTTAATCGCTCAGCAATTCGCTGCTGTACTCCCGAACCTTATCACCCAGATAAATCAGGCAAACAATAACAATGTTCAGTGCACCTTTAAGACATTCAACTCAGCTAAGCCACTCACATTTACTGGGTCTGAAGGGGCCACGGGACTCCTACAGTGGTTCGAGAGTCTCGAAAGCACGTTTCGTCATGTACAATGCCCAAACGAGCGAAAAGTTGAGTTCGCGTCAAGTGTGTTCCAGAAAAGAGCACTCACATGGTGGAACGGCATAATGAGGGATTGAGTGCCGATGTAGCAATGGCACAAACCTGGGAAGAGCTTCGGGCTCTAATGATGAAGGAATTCTGTCCTCGTCATGAGCTTAGGGCTTTGGAACGGGAATTTGATGATCTCAAACAAGACAGCGGTGAACATCGAGCCTACACTGATCGTTACGAGGAATTGAGTCTGTTATGTCCTACCATGGTTACGCCCTTGGATAAGGCGATTGAAAGATACATCGATGGTCTTCCTGACCCAGTTCAGGATATTGTTACTGGTAGCAACCCTACTGCCGTCAGACAAGCCATTGAACTATCTGCTACCCTGACTGAATCTCAAATCAGGAAGGGTAAGCTTTTCCGAAAAGGCAATCTGAAACCCTCTGACAAGTTGGCACAAGAAAAACCAAAGGATAAACAGATCGAGTCCTCTAAGAAGTCGAAGAAGCGTAAGGCTTCACAAAACTTCGCAGTGGTCGCTCAGAATGATCAGGTTGCACCAAATCAGCCAGCACAGCCTCGTGCTAGGAAGAACTATATTGGTACTGCACCCTTGTGCAACAAATGCAACCGTCATCATGTGAATCAAACACCGTGTCTCAAGTGTACCCACTGTGGGCGATTGGGACATTTGGTTGAAACCTGCCGTCATGTTATCCAAAACCAGAATGCTGCAAATCCTGCTGCTGTTCAAGCACAATTTCCACCTGGATCCTGCTATAACTGTGGTGATCTTACTCACTACCGGAACAATTGCCCAAGACTTGCTAATGCAAATCCAGCACGCGGACGAGTATTTAACATAAACGAGGCAAATGCAAATGACAATGCAGTAGTGAACAATTAGACTTTTGTATTTCCTTCGTTTGTTATCTTTTGACATTTGAGACAATTCAGTTACTATAAATAAAATGGTTGTTCCAATTTTATTTCCAAAACTGATACGATTGTGTGTGTGTTGACATACCCCTACAATATCAACACCAAAGAACCATGTTCTTTCCAGAACAAACTACTCGTGTGGTTCCTTCATTCTATGATCATTTGTGATCTCCCCAAAAATCCTAAGTACTAGTTTTTTTTAAGAAACAAAGTACAGGTGCAATTCTTAATCAGATACTTGAAGTACCATTTCAAATCTTTGATTTGATAAAGGTACTGTCGTAAGTCCTTAATTGGATTCTTTATTTATCCTAATACGAATGTTATAACACGACAGAAACAAATTCCAAATCCTTATAAGATCTTCCTATCTTCATAGTTAGATTCTTGAGGATATTTTAAAGTACTAATTGAAGTCCGTGATTGGATTTCTAGTGTACTTCAAATTCACAAACGAGCTAATAATTAAATTAACGAATACACAATTTGGTGATTTTGTGTTTATGTGTAACTCCAAAGCTCGTTATCTAAGTCCTGGTGGAATCTTCCGTATTTTCATATGTTAGATTCTCAGAAGGATACTCAAAGTACTGTCTTAAATCCTTAAGGGGCTTCTATGCAAATAGTAAGAACCTTGGATTCCAAAGTGCTGAATCAAAACGATTATTTGGTTCCGAGTTATAAAGATCCCTTAAGTGGTCTATTTAAAGAGATCATACAACGGTCTAGTTAAGGAAGATCATGTGTTGATCTGGTTAAAAGGATTGTTCATTGATCTAGTTAAAAAGATCCTTTGGTGGTCTAGTCAAGTCATTTCATGGTTATTCGATTGATTTTACCCTACACATTATGAGATGAACTGTGTGGACTGTGCAAGGAATTACGTAATTATGGATGCATACGTAATTATGGAATTCAATGCACAGAAACCACAGCAAGTTTTGTCATGTGTTAAGACCTATAGTGATAAGAATAACGAGACGGGAACAATGTAAAAAGGGCATGGTGGATACGCCGCTGGTACTTCCTATATATAAGTGTTCCTTATTACATTGCGAAAGTAGCGTTATTTAAATTGCTAGAAGTCCTGGACCTTGACCAATGTCAATCTTATTTTGCATTCTCCGACTCTAATTTCGAGCACACACAAGTTTCCTATAATAGTCTTCATAGGAAACATTCTCCTATCCGTTGTTCAAAACCCCATGTTTTTGGTACTACAACAACGACATTTTGGCAGTTAACAGATTCGCTAAGAATCCAAACGTGACCTAGAGTTCTACTTGGGAAACGAAGGATTCATTTGAAAGCGAAACGATCACAGTTGTCTTCACAAGTTTCCTCTAGAATTAAATTTCGGGACGAAATTTCCTAAAGTAGGGGAGACTGTGACACCTGTGTCACCACGAACACCAAACAAATGCCAAACCTATGAAACATTGTGTTTCATACCTGGGATTTGTATAAATATGTGTATCCTTTGCACATATCAATTCTTGTTCAATTCCGAGCTTTAAATCGCTTTCTGGAAAGTTATATGCGCACTGGTGCGTAGACGTAATCAGTTTTAGCGCAACAAACACTCCGGAATAGTGAAATAGGCTTAACATACCTTAAATGACCTTTACATAACTTAGAAATAAGTTTTGGAAGGTTTGGTATGGCGAAAACAAGTTTATTCGATCGCAGGGACTATTTGCGTCAAACTGCGAAACTATACCGATTCGTAAGGTAACGAATAGTCCGGAACTTGATCATAAGCTAAACATACCATATATAACCTAAACATAGCTTAGAAATAAGCTTTGATAGGTTCGGTGTGCGAAAACATGCTTATATGATCTTACAGGGACTAAAAGTGTCAAAAATGGCATAAGTTTGCATTTTCGCGCATATCTTACGTTCTGGCCACATCTGGACATCCAAAATTTTTGTACACACTAAAATATTTTTATTTTAGTGATCGGCATGCAAAAATTCCATTCGTCGCTTAGTTTGGATCGATTTTGCGTTCGTTACGACTTCCGTCGTAATTAACCGAACAACGCGATTGTACGATCAAACGAACCGACATCCGAGATATTTTGAGCATGTTTTGAGTCCCCTATACTTTAACTTCATTTTAGAGCCTTAAAATGAGGTTAACGGGGTTTAAACGCATCGAAAAAGGCTTTAAAAACGTGCAGGGACCATTTCTGCCAAATTTTGAAAGTTCAGCCTACACCGTCGCGTAGCGCGACGACCATAAGGCTTTATGGTCGCGCTACGCGACCATCACATCTGGGCAGAAACATTGTTTTCAGCATCAGTTTGATAATTCAGGGACCTTTCTTGCAATTCCTTTGTGTGGTGACCAAGTTAGCACCTCTCCAAGCAAAGTATAGCTGTCAATTACACTTGTATGGTTGTGATTCATTGCTTAATGGCTAAACAAACCACTTGTCATGATCTTGTTGATCACCAACAAGTATAAATAGGCCACTCCATTCACTTGTTCATTGCTCATTCCTTCTTTCTCTCCTTCACATCTGCTTTGGAGCTCTCCTAAGCTGAATTGGGACTTTGTCTTCTTGTTGAAAAGATAGCAAGGACCCTTAGTGAGCTTCTTTCGTTCTTTTTATGGCTTTTTCCTTATGTAATGCAGAAAGTCAAACGTTTGGCCAACAGTTTGACTTTCGGTTTTGACCATCAATTGGTCAAGTCAAAGTTCAATTGAACTTTGAAACGTGATTGTAATCACGATAGTTATAATCCTTCGTGATTATAGCCGCTGATTACCACGTTAACTAGTTATAGTGTCGAGTCAAAGTTTCGGTCAAAATGCGTTTTAGCACGCATTTTGCAACGGAACTACTTTAGGGTATCAAAACGCTTTGTTTTGATACCAAATCAGTAGGTTAGACATGTTTTGACATGTTTAACTCGACACTATTAGATTAGTGCTTGTTTAGGGTCGTAAGGTAAGCGGTCTAAACAACCGCTTAGCCTTTCGAACCCGACCCATTTGGTTGATCTTTAAGATCCGACCAAGCTTAGTTAGTGATCATAGTTGCATAGGGAATAGCCACTGAGGTTATACCTTATGATCACATAGGATTGGTTAGTCGTATGCTAGTTAGCTTGTATGCCCATAGGAAATGACCAAAATGCCCTTTTGAAGCTAAAATCCATATTTTGATTATGTGAACATATTTTTGACATATAATCTGAATTAGTAACATGTTTAGGGATAATTGGGCATGTAAGACTTCACATAGCACATAGTTAACCATCCGAACATAAGTTTTACGCAAACGACGCATTATAGTGGCTTATACTACCATAATGCGTCGAAACGGGTCAAAAGCACTTAGGTAAACTTCCAAATCAGAATGTTAGGTCTATTAAATCATGCCATATGAGTTGCAATACTCATTTGATTTATAGAACTTCATTCTATCCTATCTTCCGATTTAGGATCCGATTGTTTAACATAGTGATCCATACTAGGTGCCACTTGATTCCTTGATTTCCCGAGCTTTGTTAGGACACTTAATCAAGGATACTTGCAATCTCAAGTGAGTACATAGTCCCCTCTTTTACTGTTTTCAATTGTTTTGGGGTGAAACATATATGCCTATCTGTTATTTTCCTGATTTTAAACTATATGATTACACATACTTAATACATATTCTTTTGACAAATTAAACAATTACCTATGGTTTAAACACTGATTTTCCAAAACTTAATAAACAAATTGTTGGATTGTACCATTTTTATACATTCACCCAGCCGATTGGTAGTATGATATAGCGCTATAGGACTAGACACCCCATTCCTGTTGTATGGAATGTCAGAAACCAAATTTAAACCAAATAGAAATTGCCTTCGTGGTATTTCTATAGTCTCCAAAGTGTAGTTTGATACACTAAGGCTTGGTTGAATACCAAATCACACTCTCTTTGTATATGTTGATATACTACAAAAGTACAGTTTGATGTGCTCTCAAATGTGATCTACCAAAGTATATTTTGATATACTATGTACAAAAATCCAACATATGTTTTAACACACCTACTTTGTTATTTCATAAACTAAAGTATAATTTGATATACTATCAAAGCATAACTGATATGCTATTTTTAAACCAAAGCATATTTGATATGCTATTTTCAAACCGAAGTATAATTTGATATACTACCAATACTTTTATTCTTAAACCAAAGTATACTTGAGATATACTACCGAAACTATTATTTTAATTACTAAAGTATATTTTGATATACTATCCATTTAACTATTTCAAAACTAAAGTATACTATGATATACTATTTGTACAAACTTTTCAAAACCAAAGTATATTTTTGTCTATACTATAAACCCGTTTTCCAAAACGACACATTTTCAGAAACAAAACTTTTACATTAGATTCATGGCTATTTTGAAAACATAAAACCTTTTCTCATATTATCTAAAGCCATGAATCTAATACACAAAATCCTATGTTACTCACAGGCATTTTTATGCTGACGTACCATATTTTCATATATGTTTCAGGTACTACTATGTGATGATTGTTGATGCATGCTACACATAGGATGGACTTGTGCCTTAGCGACTTTAAAACTGAGAAACAATTATTTGTATTTATCTAAATTGTATCAAAACATTGAGTTCATTAATTCAATAAAACAAAACTATTTGATCCATGGTTGTGAAACAATGATTCTGTTACAACACTCCCCGACGTTTCCGCCACGATTTGTTGTTTTACGTGGTCGGGGTGTGACAGAAAAGTTGGTATCAGAGCCAATGGTTATAGGGAATTAGGTTATTAGTAATGCTTTGACCTAGACTATAACCTTCCTAGGACCCTAACACAAATTATCTTGTGTTTAGTCTTAAAACAATACACTTCACCTATCCTTAGGTGATTAACAAAAAAAAAAAAAAAAACACAATTCGTTCTCTCGAGTCAAAATTTTTCAAAACATCACAAGAAGTCATCTATCCTTAGATGATTTGTTTTTAGACTTTTAAGCCTTTGGTGTTTTTAAAATCTCGTCAAAGTTTGGGTCTAAATAATGTGAACACGTGCAAACTGGAAGGGTGAATGCCTGTACCCTGAGTTTTCTGTCTAAGGCTAGAGTGTTCGTACAAATCCGCAGTATCGGACCAGTCACTCTTACCTGGGAACTCTTGGGGTGAGTGTTCACTTATAGGCGAGCATGTCTTCAGTGATACATTATGTTGACCCATTTACTTTGATTTGTCACAGTGTCGTTTGTTTGTTTTAAGTAATGAACTAATGATCACAATCCTTATGCTCCGTCGATATTCTTAAACATCCAGTTTTGAATATCCAATGACATCTCACTCGTTTTTCCCTCCTGTTTCTTTGCCCTTTTAGAATATGCCTCCTCGACGTGATCAAGCTCAGGATGCCGCCTTGGCAGCCTTAATCGCTCAGCAATTCGCTGCTGTACTCCCGAACCTTATCACCCAGATAAATCAGGCAAACAATAACAATGTTCAGTGCACCTTTAAGACATTCAACTCAGCTAAGCCACTCACATTTACTGGGTCTGAAGGGGCCACGGGACTCCTACAGTGGTTCGAGAGTCTCGAAAGCACGTTTCGTCATGTACAATGCCCAAACGAGCGAAAAGTTGAGTTCGCGTCAAGTGTGTTCCAGAAAAGAGCACTCACATGGTGGAACGGCATAATGAGGGATTGAGTGCCGATGTAGCAATGGCACAAACCTGGGAAGAGCTTCGGGCTCTAATGATGAAGGAATTCTGTCCTCGTCATGAGCTTAGGGCTTTGGAACGGGAATTTGATGATCTCAAACAAGACAGCGGTGAACATCGAGCCTACACTGATCGTTACGAGGAATTGAGTCTGTTATGTCCTACCATGGTTACGCCCTTGGATAAGGCGATTGAAAGATACATCGATGGTCTTCCTGACCCAGTTCAGGATATTGTTACTGGTAGCAACCCTACTGCCGTCAGACAAGCCATTGAACTATCTGCTACCCTGACTGAATCTCAAATCAGGAAGGGTAAGCTTTTCCGAAAAGGCAATCTGAAACCCTCTGACAAGTTGGCACAAGAAAAACCAAAGGATAAACAGATCGAGTCCTCTAAGAAGTCGAAGAAGCGTAAGGCTTCACAAAACTTCGCAGTGGTCGCTCAGAATGATCAGGTTGCACCAAATCAGCCAGCACAGCCTCGTGCTAGGAAGAACTATATTGGTACTGCACCCTTGTGCAACAAATGCAACCGTCATCATGTGAATCAAACACCGTGTCTCAAGTGTACCCACTGTGGGCGATTGGGACATTTGGTTGAAACCTGCCGTCATGTTATCCAAAACCAGAATGCGGCAAATCCTGCTGCTGTTCAAGCACAATTTCCACCTGGATCCTGCTATAACTGTGGTGATCTTACTCACTACCGGAACAATTGCCCAAGACTTGCTAATGCAAATCCAGCACGCGGACGAGTATTTAACATAAACGAGGCAAATGCAAATGACAATGCAGTAGTGAACAATTAGACTTTTGTATTTCCTTCGTTTGTTATCTTTTGACATTTGAGACAATTCAGTTACTATAAATAAAATGGTTGTTCCAATTTTATTTCCAAAACTGATACGATTGTGTGTGTGTTGACATACCCCTACAATATCAACACCAAAGAACCATGTTCTTTCCAGAACAAACTACTCGTGTGGTTCCTTCATTCTATGATCATTTGTGATCTCCCCAAAAATTCCTAAGTACTAGTTTTTTTTAAGAAACAAAGTACAGGTGCAATTCTTAATCAGATACTTGAAGTACCATTTCAAATCTTTGATTTGATAAAGGTACTGTCGTAAGTCCTTAATTGGATTCTTTATTTATCCTAATACGAATGTTATAACACGACAGAAACAAATTCCAAATCCTTATAAGATCTTCCTATCTTCATAGTTAGATTCTTGAGGATATTTTAAAGTACTAATTGAAGTCCGTGATTGGATTTCTAGTGTACTTCAAATTCACAAACGAGCTAATAATTAAATTAACGAATACACAATTTGGTGATTTTGTGTTTATGTGTAACTCCAAAGCTCGTTATCTAAGTCCTGGTGGAATCTTCCGTATTTTCATATGTTAGATTCTCAGAAGGATACTCAAAGTACTGTCTTAAATCCTTAAGGGGCTTCTATGCAAATAGTAAGAACCTTGGATTCCAAAGTGCTGAATCAAAACGATTATTTGGTTCCGAGTTATAAAGATCCCTTAAGTGGTCTATTTAAAGAGATCATACAACGGTCTAGTTAAGGAAGATCATGTGTTGATCTGGTTAAAAGGATTGTTCATTGATCTAGTTAAAAAGATCCTTTGGTGGTCTAGTCAAGTCATTTCATGGTTATTCGATTGATTTTACCCTACACATTATGAGATGAACTGTGTGGACTGTGCAAGGAATTACGTAATTATGGATGCATACGTAATTATGGAATTCAATGCACAGAAACCACAGCAAGTTTTGTCATGTGTTAAGACCTATAGTGATAAGAATAACGAGACGGGAACAATGTAAAAAGGGCATGGTGGATACGCCGCTGGTACTTCCTATATATAAGTGTTCCTTATTACATTGCGAAAGTAGCGTTATTTAAATTGCTAGAAGTCCTGGACCTTGACCAATGTCAATCTTATTTTGCATTCTCCGACTCTAATTTCGAGCACACACAAGTTTCCTATAATAGTCTTCATAGGAAACATTCTCCTATCCGTTGTTCAAAACCCCATGTTTTTGGTACTACAACAACGACATTTTGGCAGTTAACAGATTCGCTAAGAATCCAAACGTGACCTAGAGTTCTACTTGGGAAACGAAGGATTCATTTGAAAGCGAAACGATCACAGTTGTCTTCACAAGTTTCCTCTAGAATTAAATTTCGGGACGAAATTTCCTAAAGTAGGGGAGACTGTGACACCTGTGTCACCACGAACACCAAACAAATGCCAAACCTATGAAACATTGTGTTTCATACCTGGGATTTGTATAAATATGTGTATCCTTTGCACATATCAATTCTTGTTCAATTCCGAGCTTTAAATCGCTTTCTGGAAAGTTATATGCGCACTGGTGCGTAGACGTAATCAGTTTTAGCGCAACAAACACTCCGGAATAGTGAAATAGGCTTAACATACCTTAAATGACCTTTACATAACTTAGAAATAAGTTTTGGAAGGTTTGGTATGGCGAAAACAAGTTTATTCGATCGCAGGGACTATTTGCGTCAAACTGCGAAACTATACCGATTCGTAAGGTAACGAATAGTCCGGAACTTGATCATAAGCTAAACATACCATATATAACCTAAACATAGCTTAGAAATAAGCTTTGATAGGTTCGGTGTGCGAAAACATGCTTATATGATCTTACAGGGACTAAAAGTGTCAAAAATGGCATAAGTTTGCATTTTCGCGCATATCTTACGTTCTGGCCACATCTGGACATCCAAAATTTTTGTACACACTAAAATATTTTTATTTTAGTGATCGGCATGCAAAAATTCCATTCGTCGCTTAGTTTGGATCGATTTTGCGTTCGTTACGACTTCCGTCGTAATTAACCGAACAACGCGATTGTACGATCAAACGAACCGACATCCGAGATATTTTGAGCATGTTTTGAGTCCCCTATACTTTAACTTCATTTTAGAGCCTTAAAATGAGGTTAACGGGGTTTAAACGCATCGAAAAAGGCTTTAAAAACGTGCAGGGACCATTTCTGCCAAATTTTGAAAGTTCAGCCTACACCGTCGCGTAGCGCGACGACCATAAGGCTTTATGGTCGCGCTACGCGACCATCACATCTGGGCAGAAACATTGTTTTCAGCATCAGTTTGATAATTCAGGGACCTTTCTTGCAATTCCTTTGTGTGGTGACCAAGTTAGCACCTCTCCAAGCAAAGTATAGCTGTCAATTACACTTGTATGGTTGTGATTCATTGCTTAATGGCTAAACAAACCACTTGTCATGATCTTGTTGATCACCAACAAGTATAAATAGGCCACTCCATTCACTTGTTCATTGCTCATTCCTTCTTTCTCTCCTTCACATCTGCTTTGGAGCTCTCCTAAGCTGAATTGGGACTTTGTCTTCTTGTTGAAAAGATAGCAAGGACCCTTAGTGAGCTTCTTTCGTTCTTTTTATGGCTTTTTCCTTATGTAATGCAGAAAGTCAAACGTTTGGCCAACAGTTTGACTTTCGGTTTTGACCATCAATTGGTCAAGTCAAAGTTCAATTGAACTTTGAAACGTGATTGTAATCACGATAGTTATAATCCTTCGTGATTATAGCCGCTGATTACCACGTTAACTAGTTATAGTGTCGAGTCAAAGTTTCGGTCAAAATGCGTTTTAGCACGCATTTTGCAACGGAACTACTTTAGGGTATCAAAACGCTTTGTTTTGATACCAAATCAGTAGGTTAGACATGTTTTGACATGTTTAACTCGACACTATTAGATTAGTGCTTGTTTAGGGTCGTAAGGTAAGCGGTCTAAACAACCGCTTAGCCTTTCGAACCCGACCCATTTGGTTGATCTTTAAGATCCGACCAAGCTTAGTTAGTGATCATAGTTGCATAGGGAATAGCCACTGAGGTTATACCTTATGATCACATAGGATTGGTTAGTCGTATGCTAGTTAGCTTGTATGCCCATAGGAAATGACCAAAATGCCCTTTTGAAGCTAAAATCCATATTTTGATTATGTGAACATATTTTTGACATATAATCTGAATTAGTAACATGTTTAGGGATAATTGGGCATGTAAGACTTCACATAGCACATAGTTAACCATCCGAACATAAGTTTTACGCAAACGACGCATTATAGTGGCTTATACTACCATAATGCGTCGAAACGGGTCAAAAGCACTTAGGTAAACTTCCAAATCAGAATGTTAGGTCTATTAAATCATGCCATATGAGTTGCAATACTCATTTGATTTATAGAACTTCATTCTATCCTATCTTCCGATTTAGGATCCGATTGTTTAACATAGTGATCCATACTAGGTGCCACTTGATTCCTTGATTTCCCGAGCTTTGTTAGGACACTTAATCAAGGATACTTGCAATCTCAAGTGAGTACATAGTCCCCTCTTTTACTGTTTTCAATTGTTTTGGGGTGAAACATATATGCCTATCTGTTATTTTCCTGATTTTAAACTATATGATTACACATACTTAATACATATTCTTTTGACAAATTAAACAATTACCTATGGTTTAAACACTGATTTTCCAAAACTTAATAAACAAATTGTTGGATTGTACCATTTTTATACATTCACCCAGCCGATTGGTAGTATGATATAGCGCTATAGGACTAGACACCCCATTCCTGTTGTATGGAATGTCAGAAACCAAATTTAAACCAAATAGAAATTGCCTTCGTGGTATTTCTATAGTCTCCAAAGTGTAGTTTGATACACTAAGGCTTGGTTGAATACCAAATCACACTCTCTTTGTATATGTTGATATACTACAAAAGTACAGTTTGATGTGCTCTCAAATGTGATCTACCAAAGTATATTTTGATATACTATGTACAAAAATCCAACATATGTTTTAACACACCTACTTTGTTATTTCATAAACTAAAGTATAATTTGATATACTATCAAAGCATAACTGATATGCTATTTTTAAACCAAAGCATATTTGATATGCTATTTTCAAACCGAAGTATAATTTGATATACTACCAATACTTTTATTCTTAAACCAAAGTATACTTGAGATATACTACCGAAACTATTATTTTAATTACTAAAGTATATTTTGATATACTATCCATTTAACTATTTCAAAACTAAAGTATACTATGATATACTATTTGTACAAACTTTTCAAAACCAAAGTATATTTTTGTCTATACTATAAACCCGTTTTCCAAAACGACACATTTTCAGAAACAAAACTTTTACATTAGATTCATGGCTATTTTGAAAACATAAAACCTTTTCTCATATTATCTAAAGCCATGAATCTAATACACAAAATCCTATGTTACTCACAGGCATTTTTATGCTGACGTACCATATTTTCATATATGTTTCAGGTACTACTATGTGATGATTGTTGATGCATGCTACACATAGGATGGACTTGTGCCTTAGCGACTTTAAAACTGAGAAACAATTATTTGTATTTATCTAAATTGTATCAAAACATTGAGTTCATTAATTCAATAAAACAAAACTATTTGATCCATGGTTGTGAAACAATGATTCTGTTACAACACTCCCCGACGTTTCCGCCACGATTTGTTGTTTTACGTGGTCGGGGTGTGACATATAATATTTAAAATAAAGTGGGCCCACCTTTTTCCTACCCCTACCCCACCTCAACCTCCTCTTCCCCTTTCTCTCTTCCGTCTTCTCTTTCTTTGTCAGCAACAACTCTTCACCACAACCATGCTCCATAAACTCCATCAAGTGTATGCATATTTGTAGCTAATAAACCATGGGGTTTCAGTGATGTAATTAGCACCAGAATCTCCTCTCTTCGGCCACCACAATCCCTCTCTTCAGCCACCACAATCCCTTCGTCGTCACCAACATGAGGTCAGATATGAGACGTCTCCGGCCACCACAACCTCCTTCACCACTACCAATCACATGCATCTGAGACGGTGTTCACCTGCAACGGTGTTTAGACCAAACATGAGGTCAGATCTACAATGCCACCGATGAGATCTAAGACGGGTTCATCTGTTGTTGTTTCACTGGAGTGCTACTCCATCAGAGCCCTAGAGTTCGCCGTAGTGTGGCGGTGGTGATTGCAAGTGTTATTGGCGGGTTGTGGCACGGTAGTGGATGATGGGGATTGTGGGTGGTAGTGGCAGGTAGAGCTTGAGGGTGGTGGACGGTGGTGCTTGAGGGTGGTGGAGGCAGGGGTGAAATGAGCCCCACCTTAATTTTTTTTTTAATAACAAGGGCATTTAGGTATTCTGATCTGCAAATTTCGAGGACGAAATTTCTTTTAAGGGGGTAATAGTTGTAATAACCGAAAATAATAATAATAATAATAATAATAATAATAATAATAATAATAATAATAATAATAATAATAATAATAATAATAATAATAATAATAATAATAATAATAATAATAATAATACTATACTTCTATAATTGTGAAGCCTTGCAAGTGGAAAAGAAAGAAAGGTATAGATAACCCTATGTCAGACAAATTGCATAATAGATTGAATTGAATGAATGAGAATTTTTTTGTATAAAATATTTGTCAACATGAATTATTCACTTCTGCAAAATTTTACAACTTGCATATAAATAGAGCTTTCTTCACCTCTATAAATTGAAGAACGATCATCCATTTATCTCCATCCCATCTTCCATGATTAGTTCGTTTCTAAACTATTCCTTCCTTATTTTGTTTTAGTGAAGAAAACCTGGTTCCGGTAACCGTAACTGAAACCGAACACCATACCGACACCACTTTTCATTCACCACTATGCCTACTAAACCACTCAACTATCTCTACTAAACCACTCGAAGCTTTAACCACGGAAAACATACTACCCGAAACCATTTCCGGTGAAGAAATACTAATTCCGGCGATACTTACATACTTTCCGACGACGTCTTTCGTAACCGAAACGTGTTTTTGACCAAGGTAACCATAAACTAAATCTTTATTTTTGATACTTTAAGGTTAATCTATATTGAAAGTGGAATCAAGAATTTATTATGTAAATGTTAGTTTTCTATAAAAGATGATGAAGAAGAAGATAAACCAGTAAACTGAGTAAAATAAATAATGAAGTTGTTTATTCACAAGGGCTCCTGTAGCCCATTTGGTTCAGCAGCTGGTTTACGGCCCAGAGGTCTCAAGTTCGAATCTTGTTGGAGACATATATTTTTACCAGATTCTTATATAATGCACCAGATCTGATGCAATATCCGATTTTCTGATGAAACATCAGAATTTTATAAAACATCAGAATTTCTGTTAAATGCACCAGAATTCTTATATAAAACATCAGAAATCGTCAATTAAGCATTAATAACTAAGCGGTCCACTGGTTAAGGCTCTAACTTATAACCTAGAGGTCTTGAGTTCAAATCTTGTAAGAGTCATTCTTTTTAATACAAAAGAATTATATTTAAACGCATCAGAATTCTAGTTAAATCCATCGGATTTCAAAATATTCTTCAGAAAGTGGTGTAGTCTAGCTAGATACGTCTTGGAACTTAGAAACTAGAGATCTTGGGTTCAAACCATGCTAGTGACATTATATTTTGTTATCAAATTTTATGTTTTATGAATCATATTTTAATTAATGACATCAGATTACTTGTTTAAATAACCAGATCTTATAAGATTAATATTAGTGATAAAGTGGCCTACTGGTTAAAACCTTTTTCTTAAAACCTTTAAGTCACATGTTCAAATCTTGCAACTAACATTGATTTTTAATTAACTTCTATTTTATTTAAACATATATTAAATTATTTTACAACTAAAAACAACTTTATTTTCTTTAATAAAGAGAATGAATACATGTACGTATTCTTTAATCTAAGCAAATCTAATTCATGATTACTTGAGACAAACTTGAGGTTTTAAACTAGACATTGTTATAAATACAGATATATTCCCTCCTAATTCTCCTCCTAAATTATCATGGTTTTAGTTACATTTGACTACATAATGTTTCAGTTACATTTGACTACATAAATTCTCAGTTACATTTGACTACATCATTGTACATATGTATATATGATTGATAAAAGAAAGAGTACACACTTCTCATACAGTTCTCATTTTTCATTTCACGTTATCAGCACTTTGACTCTCCACTGGGATTTCTGCAAATTTTCAACCAGACAGATTCAATCAGCATTTTTGTTCATCATATCCTGGTACACATATTCATAATTTCTACTCAGTGTTATGTTTCCCTATTATAAATGCGTCTCCAAAGGATGGACCACAAATTAAAATTTCTACACACTGGTTATTAAAAAGGGATTTTCATCCCCTCTGTTTTTCTACAGTGATTTTTTTACCATCAATGTTCAACTAATTTTTTTTTTCAAATCAGATTATTGGTCTCATCTTTTGGAACACATGACATATGCCTTTAGATCTGGTTTTGCGAATACCCAACACAGGTTTATTTTTATGCCTTTTAGAACACAAGTAGGGTTGATAGTTATTATCATATAGAAACAATCCGAAATTGTTGTTTTTCTTCAACCAACGGCGGTCACTGCCGCCACTAACAATCGAACCAAACACATCAAAACAAAACATAAAATTTCATACCCGAAATTTTTTCCGGCGATATACTGGCAGCGACGACGCTCCGGCAGCTTAACCGGCAGCGGTTTTTCTGTAACCGTTTCTGGAGAACACAAAACTTAACAAACTGCTCCGTTTTCTGTAACCGTTTCCGGCGAATCAATGACGGTTGTTTTTTAGAGATCCGGTGGGTTGGAAAGGTTTACCGGTGGTTTATAATCTTCTGTTCCTCTTTTGCTATTTTAGCGCCGAACGTTTTTTTTTCTCTGCTCTTTGAAGTTATGATAATAAATGATATTATGAAGGTTTTGAAGCTTTATATTGAAATAGAAAATGAATGGGTGTGAAAAAGAAAAGGTTTACATTTACTCTCATCACTCTATTCAAGATAATGGTATACAGCTGGACCATATTAACACTATTAATAATATTTTATTATAATTAATTATCAAATGTTAGTATTTCACATCCATGGTGAGGGGTGTTGCCTTTTCTGTCATAGTAAAAAGAATACTGGACTTCTCTATATTATATTAATAATAATAACACCACCAATAATATATTACATCAATATAGATAGTTGTTATTGTTGTGCGTTACAATATAATTTTTTTTCATTTACTGAATATTAACTCACATTAATGCATATTCATATAAACATTAATATATCTATATATACTATTTTTTTTCCCAGTCATTTTACATCACTACGTGCATATGTATGTTCAAATTGTTTTTTTTTTCTACATCTTAATATCCTAAAGTTGTATTATTTTAATCAAATGCCTAAGTTTACACTTGAATTTAACTAGATGTGTGATTTATATATAGTTAAAATTAATTAAATAAATTTTAATCAAATGTATCCATCTCTCCACTTAGTAATTTTTTTTATTACTTATCATTTCACAAAATTCACATATAAGTTTCATTTCGTAGATACAATGTCGAACTTATCAAAACTCGAATTCGTCGCACTTGACATCTCGGGAAATAACTACCTCCCATGGACCCTTGATGCGAAAATTCATCTGACAGCAAATAATCTAGGGGCAACAATCGATGATGAGAATCAAACATCCGCTCAAGATAAGGCTAAGGCCATGATATTCCTCCCTCACCATCTCCACGAAGACTTGAAGAGGGAGTATCTTACTGTTGAGAACCCTCTCGAGTTGTGGAAAAATATCAAAGAAAGATTTGACCACCAGAAGCTGGTCTTGCTCCCTAAAGCTCGCTATGAATGGCTTCATTTGAGGCTACAAGATTATAAAAGTGTTAGCGAGTACAACTCTGCCCTTTTCCACATCACCTCTGAGCTTAAATTATGTGGTGAAAAAATAACCGACGAAGACATGCTTGAGAAAACTTTCTCAACGTTCCATGCATCAAACATGCTCCTGTCGCAGCAGTACAGGGAACGTAAATTTACAAAATATTCTGAATTAATATCATGTTTGTTAGTCGCGGAGCAAAACAACAAGCTCCTACTACAAATTCATCAAGCGCGACCCGTCGGTGCAAGCCCATTGCCAGAAGCCAATGCGGCAAATTATCAAAGCGGACGCGGGAGAGGTGGCGGTCGCAGCCGTGGTCGTGGTCGTGGTCGTGGTCATGGACGGAGCAATACATGGTGACGAGAGTCTCAAAATTCTAAATCTAGTGGTGGCGAATCGAGCCGACAAAGCACGGGACGACCTCCTAGAGGGAGAACTGGTGGGAGCCAAAACAATATATGTTATAAATGTGGAATGTCAAATCATTGGTCCCGCACATGTCGCACCTCTAAACATCTCGTTGAAGCTTACCAATAGATGATGAAAGAAACAGGAAAAAATGTTGAGACAAATCTAATTGAGAATGCACTTAATCTGCCATCTCCTACACCACTATCAGACACTCATCTAGACGCATCTGACTTCATTGAAAATTAGTGACATCCTATGGTTGAACTTTATGTGATGTTTTTTTTAAGACTATGGTTTCTTTTCTTTGTTTGGATCTTGTTTAAACTCTTATGGTATTTTATGTTTGAACTATTGTTATGGTTTCATTTAAAATCTTTGTGATATTAATTTTTTTTATTTATCATACTCAAGCAATTAGTTCGTTATATTAATTTATTTTATTATTACCAGAGGAAATATGTTTACAAGCTCATATAAAGCTATCATTGGTGATGAATGTCTCGTAGATAGTGGTACCACCAACACTATTCTCAAACATAAGAAATTTTTCTCTGAGTTGTCTCCTGCTGAGACACTTGTGGGTACTATTTCCGGTGTGTGTGATCTTATAGAAGGCTCTGGAAGAGCAAGCATCATATTACCATCGGGTACTAAACTAATTATAAATGATGCATTATACTCTAGTAAATCAAGATGAAATTTACTTAGTTTTAAAAGTATTCGACAAAATGGTTACCACCTCAAAACAACATCCGAAAATAATATTGAATACTTACAAATTACTTCAAATGAAAATGGCAAAGATACCATTGTAGAAAAGCTAAAAGCTTTATCCTCTAGATTATATTATACAAATATTACTCCTATTGAAGCATACATGGTGGTGAGTAACCATATGTTACTAGATAAAGACACATTTACAATATGGCATGACCGACTAGGTCACCCAAGTAACATAATGATGAGGCGAATAATTAAGAACGCAAATGGGCACCCTCTTAAAAATTTAAAAGTCTTACAATCAAAAGATTTATTATGTGCAGCATGCTCTCTAGGCAAACTCATAACTCGGCCCTCACAAACTAAGTTGACACAAGAAAACCCCTCATTATTGGAAAGAATCTAGGGGGATATCTGTGGGCCAATACATCCTCCTAGTGGTCCATTCCGCTATTTCTTAGTCTTAATTGACGCCTCATCACGATGGTCACACGTGAGTCTTTTAGCTACTCGAAATGTAGCGTTTGCCCGACTATTAGCGCAAATCATACAGTTGAGAGCTCATTTCCCTGAAAATCCAATTAAAAGCATACGAGTGGATAATGCAGGAGAATTCACATCCCAAGCTTTTAATGATTATTGTATGTCGATTGGGATAAAGGTTGAACATCCAGTAGCTCATGTTCATACACAAAATGGTTTAGCTGAATCATTAATTAAACGATTACAAATAATCGCTAGACCTCTCCTGATGAGATGCAAATTGCCATCTTCTACATGGGGACATGCTATTTTACACGCTGCTGCACTAATCCGATTAAGACCAACTTCTGATCATGAATACTCCCCATTACAACTAGTCTCCGGAAGAGAACCAAATCTGTCCCACCTCAAAATATTTGGTTGTGCGGTATATGTACCAATATCGCCACCACAACGTACCATTATGGGACCACAAAGAAGACTGGGCATTTACATCGGTTTTAACTCCCCGTCTATTATTAAATATTTAGAACCATTAACGGGTGACATGTTTACAGCATGCTTTGCTGACTGTCAGTTTAATGAGACAGTATTCCTGGTCTTAGGGGGAGATAAGACAAAAGAAAGACCGGTAACACAAGAGTTAACATGGAATGCATCATCATTATCAAATCTCGACCCTCGAAGTGGTCAATGTGAATCTGAAGTCCAAAAGATTATACATTTGCAAAGAATCGCAAATGAATTACCAGATGCATTCACAGACACAAATAGGGTGACAAAGTCACATATACCAGCATCAAATGTACCTGCTCGAATTGAAGTAATCCCAGAAGCGATTACCATACAAAGAAAACGTGGGAGACCAATAGGTTCCAAAGATAAAAACCCACGTAAGCGAAAAGAGCAGAATAAACCAGTTGGTGAAAATTTAATAACTGAAACCCTAGAAGAGGTAAATGTCCCAGAAGAGACAAATATAACTCCAGAGGAAAATGAAAATCCAGAAGACACACTGGTACCAAACGAAAACGAGATCTCTATCAATTATGTACAAAATAGTACAATATGGAACCGAAATGAAACACGTGTTAATGATATATTTGCATATGCTATAGCAACGGATGTAATCAATGAAAATGATTATATACCTAAAACTCTAGAAGAGTGCATGCACATAGTTGATTGGCCAAAATGGCAAGAGGCCATAAAGGCTGAGTTAGGTTCGCTTGAAAAGCGAAATGTTTTCGGACCTGTAGTCCGAACACCCATAGATGTCGAACCAGTAGGTTATAAATGGGTGTTTGCTATAAAAAGAAATGAAAGGAATGAGATTGTACGATACAAGGCACGTCTTGTAGCACAAGGGTTTTCCCAAATCCCAGGAGTTGATTATGAGGAAACGTATTCCCCTGTAGTGGATGCGATAACCCTTAGATTTCTAATTGGCCTTGCAATCTCAGAAGGACTTCAAATGAGAGTTATGGATGTCGTCACTGCATACTTGTACGGGACACTTGAAAATGACATCTACATGAAAATACCTAAAGGGTTAAAAATGTCCGAAGCATTAAAATCAATACCTCGAGACATGTGTGCTATAAAGCTAAAAAGATCTTTATATGATCTTAAACAGTCTGGCCGCATGTGGTACAATCGGCTCAGTGAATATCTTGAAAAAGAAGGATACAAGTCTGATGTAATCAGTACATGTGTTTTTATAAAAAGATCACTCTCAAAATTCACTATTG
This sequence comes from Helianthus annuus, assembly GCF_002127325.2. Classification (NCBI taxonomy): domain Eukaryota; kingdom Viridiplantae; phylum Streptophyta; class Magnoliopsida; order Asterales; family Asteraceae; genus Helianthus; species Helianthus annuus. Next base: position 102,739,610 of record NC_035438.2, on the reverse strand, counting down.
TAGCAGTCTACTGTAGGATCGTTTGAAGACCCGAACGAGTCGTTCAGAGGCTTTCTCCTTGGTTTCAGGTGCGGAATAACAAGAAACTAAGGTAGAAATAGCACACAGATCACTTTAACTACTTGTTTTATTGATTTGACGCTGATTACACTTCAAATCTCGCACCGGCAGCACTTCGGCACGATTTCTCCAACTGTTACCACAGGAATCGCTCATAGGGCTATATATAGTGTTCTTGGATCGCTTATTGGACAGGTCCAATAAGCGGTCCAGACATGTTACGCTCGAGCGATCCAACACTTGGACATATGAGCGGTTCAGCCCATTGCCGTTCGAGCGATCCAACAACATGTCATACAAGCGGTCCAGCACGTTCACTCGAGCGGCCCAAAACACTAAATGACCTAAAGAGCGATCCAACATCTAAAACCTATACAATTTGACTATTTCTCGTATTATCTACATTTTACAATCAACCCTATTCTAAGACTCGAACGAAGATGTAGTCGACAGACAACTGCACCAACAGACTCCCCCTTGAATGTTGACGGAATCTTCAGTGAGAGTCTTCGACCATTCACAGCTCTTCAATCTTGTTCGATCTTCTTCAGGAACTCAGCCTGGAATCAAATCTTCTTCAGGAATTCCTTCCTAGAATCATATGCCTGGATCTTTCTCTGGTTTTAACTTTCGTCAGACTCCCCCAATCATCATGCTGGGATCTCTGTCTGGAAATCGTTATCACCATTGAAATCAACTCCTGGCTTTCTCTGTTTAAGCTCTTCTCTGGTTCTGATATGTCTCCTGGCTATCTGTAGCAACAGGATCAGAAACCTGCAAGTCTCAAACACACTGTCACAATACAACACAATTGTGATTCAACTTAATGAATCAACTAATCATTTGATACTTTTTACAATTAAACACTGATCACAAATTTGAAACATTCCAATTTCTGATTCAATCTAATGAATCATTTTAAACATTTCAAACGACTTAACCAACCTGTCTGTTCATCAAGTTTAGCCTTTGAGATTTTGAAAATCAGCTCTTCAACATCAGTTGTCGAAAATCTTTTTAGATTTTTCAAAATATGAAACGTAAATGCAAAGACAGAAATTTAAATGCAGAACAAACATATTTTTGTGAGTTTGTGCAGGAGGATCATATCAGTTTTTGAAACACATCACAAGCACCGTTAAGCTTCTAATCGTTTTAAGTTCTAAACGATTCACGTAGATTGACGATATATTTGTCCTCTTAAATTTTCATACAATTTTCAATCTATTCAGGATACTATTTAAGTGTTTTATAAACTTAGTTCAATTCATGTGTCTCACCTCTTGAATATACTCCCGTATACAGAATCCCAATATTCAGTCTTACGGGTATGAATACTACAATGATGTCTGTACATAAATTAGGGAAAAGATGCGAGAATTGAGGGATCTCAGGTCAGAACTTCCGTTCAGCAGAGAGATATCAGCTTCGACTTAGCAGTGTGTCCCTTTTAGAGGATCTTTTCAGCTACAACAGATGATTATCAATTTTATTGTCTAATCAGCTGAGGGCTTTATGCTCTGTTTCAAGCATTTTGCGGAAAGTATTAGCCAAGGACTAGGTCAGAACTACCGTTCAACAGAAGTCCCGGAATAATACCCCAGACATCATAGAGTATAAACACCTAGTATATTAGAATACGAGACCTTTCAAACGAGATTTCAGGGGTTACCTATATACCCAAGTAGTGTTCCCCACGAATTTCACAAGTTTGAAATTTTAAGTTTATATCCCGAATAAATCTACTAAATGTACAAAAACCTATCGTCACATCATCAGTGAGATCGTTTATCATATTTGGCATTACATTTCTTTAGCGTGCTGTGATAGTCCACTGATTTACTATCATTTCCTCTTTTTTCACAACAAAACTCATTTTTAACTTTTTAATGTTTTTGTTTTTTTTTTCAAATTTTCAAATTTTTAATTTTTCTCCCCCTAAAATCAAAATATGTTTCAATTTTGATTTTCTGGGAAAATTTGAAACAAACTGTACAAACTTGACAACATGACGAGAATCACTTCAATCCTTCATCCATTTGGCGTACACAATCAGAACTCCCCCTCACAACAGACTATTTTCCCATTATGATTTCAAAACACTTAAGTTTGTTTTAATCAGAATGGTTTTTTCCGGAAAATAAGTTTAGTTGCTTTTACCTTTTGTAAAAATGGGGTTCACATCATCACTTTGTTTACCAAATTCTTGAATGATAATTAAATCAAGTCCAATTCAATGACCTTGATTTAACCACTTGTAAGATCTACACCAATCACTACCATACAACCACTTGTAGGTTTCGCAATTAAGCTTTTCAAACCTGTTTTTCAACCAATTACCATCTTTAGGTTGAATTCTCAAGATGCCGATTCCTACTCCTCGCTTACAAACCTGGGAGTTCCGGCAAGTCCTGCAACTTTTCAAACAGATTTAGAAAGATGCCGATTCCTGATCCACAATACCATCTTGGGATCTCCGGCAAGTCAGGTTTTTCATTTAAACAGATTCACCCAAGCCTGACGGTCCTTGGGTGATTTCGAATTCTTGTTCAACAATGGTGGAAAATTTGCATCATCCATTGTTAAACCTGAATTCTCCTTTTTTACCTCAACCATTGGCTCCTCTGGTTTTAACGAACCAGAATCATTGCCTGAATGTGGCTTGTCTGACTTTAATGAGTCAGATTCATCGCCGACATGTGGCTCCTTTGTTTCCGAAGAAACAGATTCATCGCCAGAAGGTGGCTTATCTGACTTCGGCACGTCAGATTCATCGCCGACCTTTTCCTTCTTCTTCTCCTCTTTCGTCCTCAGATTTGCATCTGACGAGTTCGGTTTACTTGACTTTGCATCCGAGGGAGTTGATTCATAAGAACTTATATTCTTTCCAACGGATGAACCCGAGGACAAAATTCTCTCTAAATACTCTCTTGCCTTCTTTCTCTTTTTCCTCAGTCGATCTTTCTGCCCCTGAGAAAGCTTCACTTTTGTTTCTTGAACTTTAGGTTCTTTGGCCTTCTGTTCTCTGACGTTTTGGCCCGAAGCTTTCAATTCTATGGGCTTGACAACGACTGGTATCTTCTTTGCCATTTTCTGAGATTTGACCCTCAATCTTTCATGCGATCTTCTTGGGCAATCTCGGGCAATGTGACCTTTGATGTTGCAGTTAAAGCACCTCCTGGTCTCATAACTCCAGTATTGGCAGTTAACAGCAATATGCCCCTGATAGCCACAGCTGTAGCACACCCTGTTATCATACCAGTTACCACCGTTGTACCAAACATTCAAGTCGTAACATTGTTTGGCCTGGTGGTACTCCTTCCTCAAATTTGCTGGTTTTGACGCTTTAGCACTGTGGTCTGACCTGCACCACTTATTACCAACAATTTTTGAATTTTCATTTTTTACTTTTTGTAATTTTTTCTTTTGATTGGATGATCGATCTGATGAACTTTTATTATCTTTTTGTTTCTGTTCTGCTTTCTTCTTCAAAGACTTTTGCTTAGAACATTCACCTTTTTCAGTTGATTGCAGAACAGTTTTCTGAAAACTTTCTTTCAAATTTAAAACCAATTTTTGTTTTTCTTTTTTAATATTTTCATCATCAGATGTCTCATCACAATCTTCAACTTTGATAGAATCAAAGTTTGTGACAACATCACTTATTGGAATTGAATTGATTGGTTTTGGACAGGGAAAATTCAAACTGTCTGATTTAGTCACAAAACCTATCAATTTCTTCTCAAGTTCATCAATTTTGTTCCTCGAATTCTCAGCTTCACTTTCAAGCTGAGATATTCTCCCAAAATGAGACTTGATTGTTTTCTCATTATCATTCTTCAAATTTTCAAGAACAGATTTTTCATTCATCAAAACTTTTATCTGTTCCTGAAATTTTGATTCATTCGCTTTCAGATTCTTGTTTTCAAGCTTAATCCAGAAATCTAAATCTTCTGTAGATTTCTGTTTGCTTTCAAGCTCTTTTTCCAACTCTTTGATTTTCCTTTGAGCCCATTCACCTTCTTTCTCCAATTTCATAATCTTCTGAAGATGAGAATTTATCATTTTCTGTTTTTCAATGTTGTTTTTACTAAACACATTTCTCCCATCTTCAAGAATTTTCATTTGATTTTGAAAATCTTTCTCAATTTTTGATTTTTCAATTTCACAATTTTTAACCTTTTCTTCAAACTTCTGATTTTTCAACATCAAGCTGTTAAAATTACATAACAGTTTGTTGTTTTCAACTTTCAGTTTCTCACAAATACCCTGAACCATAAGAATCTGTTTTTCAGCAGCATGCTTCTCGTCTTTCAACTTTTTGACTTCAGATGCCAAACTTTCTGCCTCTTTCATGAATTTGTCATTGTTTGTCTTCAAGTTGTCACATTTAGAGCATGCTAACGTAGAACTTAAAGATCCAGACTCTACAGATTCTATGATTTCTGAAGCTTCTTCTTTCTTTTCATCGTTAATTTTCATCTGTTCTTCAATTTTTTCAATGAGTTGACCAATTGTCAGTCTAAAAAATTCTCCAGAACTTTTTAATTTTAAGATATAATTTTCCCATTCCTCTTGAGATAAAGCATTGACAAATTTTTCGACCCATTCCTCTGATGCTTTGGTTATACCAATTATGGACATTGAACGAACAAGATGTTTGTATCTCTCAATGACACATCTTGTGCTTTCTCCTGGAAAACCTGAAAATGAATCAAACTCTTTCGTTAATACTTTTCTTCTATCACATGTTTCTTGAGTCATGTTAAAGATATTCAAATCCATGATTAGATAATGCGTTTTTTTCTTAAACACTCTGACTAATAAGCGAAATTGCACGATGTACACTTGGATCAGACTTTGACTGAAAAGCGAACCAGAAAATGACCAAACACGTGGACCGTCCAAAAGAGCGAACCAAATGATGATCAAATAAGCGGTCCGGATGAATGTTCGACTAAGCGATCCAAATAAGTTCGTTCGAGCGGACCAGAATTGTCCGTTCGAGCGGTTCAAGCGATGTCCAAATGAGCGGTTCCAACAATGTCCGAATGAGCGGTTCAAGACTTGTTCGATCGAGCGGACCACATTCAATTCCAATTTTGACCCACTTAAACTTCGAATTTTGATCCGAAACTTTCTAGGGTTTGTCTCTGTGTAGTTGCGCACAATCTCTGAGATTTTGAGACGATTCCGACCGTTAAATCTTTCCGAACGAAGAAAAGAAGGTGTAGAAGTAAGAAAAAGTGACGAAATCCGGCTAATTTCTGCAGAGAACCTCCTCCTGAGCTCTGATACCACTTGTAGGATCGTTTGAAGACCCGAACGAGTCGTTCAGAGGCTTTCTCCTTGGTTTCAGGTGCGGAATAACAAGAAACTAAGGTAGAAATAGCACGCAGATCACTTTAACTACTTGTTTTATTGATTTGACGCTGATTACACTTCAAATCTCGCACCGGCAGCACTTCGGCACGATTTCTCCAACTGTTACCACAGGAATCGCTCATAGGGCTATATATAGTGTTCTTGGATCGCTTATTGGACAGGTCCAATAAGCGGTCCAGACATGTTACGCTCGAGCGATCCAACACTTGGACATATGAGCGGTTCAGCCCATTTGCCGTTCGAGCGATCCAACAACATGTCATACAAGCGGTCCAGCACGTTCACTCGAGCGGCCCAAAACACTAAATGACCTAAAGAGCGATCCAACATCTAAAACCTATACAATTTGACTATTTCTCGTATTATCTACATTTTACAATCAAACCTATTCTAAGACTCGAACGAAGATGTAGTCGACAGACAACTGCACCAACAGACTCCCCCTTGAATGTTGACGGAATCTTCAGTGAGAGTCTTCGATCATTCACAGCTCTTCAATCTTGTTCGATCTTCTTCAGGAACTCAGCCTGGAATCAAATCTTCTTCAGGAATTCCTTCCTAGAATCATATGCCTGGATCTTTCTCTGGTTTTAACTTTCGTCAGACTCCCCCTATCATCATGCTGGGATCTCTGTCTGGAAATCGTTATCACCATTGAAATCAACTCTTGGCTTTCTCTGTTTAAGCTCTTCTCTGGTTCTGATATGTCTCCTGGCTATCTGTAGCAACAGGATCAGAAACCTGCAAGTCTCAAACACACTATCACAATACAACACAATTGTGATTCAACTTAATGAATCAACTAATCATTTGATACTTTTTACAATTAAACACTGATCACAAATTTGAAACATTCCAATTTCTGATTCAATCTAATGAATCATTTTAAACATTTCAAATGACTTAACCAACCTGTCTGTTCGTCAAGTTTAGCCTTTGAGATTTTGAAAATCAGCTCTTCAACATCAGTTGTCGAAAATCTTTTTGGATTTTTCAAAATATGAAACGTAAATGCAAAGACAGAAATTTAAATGCAGAACAAACATATTTTTGTGAGTTTGTGCAGGAGGATCATATCAGTTTTTGAAACACATCACAAGCACCGTTAAGCTTCTAATCGTTTTAAGTTCTAAACGATTCACGTAGATTGACGATATATTTGTCCTCTTAAATTTTCATACAATTTTCAATCTATTCAAGATACTATTTAAGTGTTTTATAAACTTAGTTCAATTCATGTGTCCCACCTCTTGAATATACTCCCGTATCCAGAATCCCAATATTCAGTCTTACAGGTATGAATACTACAATGATGTCTGTACATAAATTAGGGAAAAGATGCGAGAACTGAGGGATCTCAGGTCAGAACTTCCGTTCAGCAGAGAGATATCAGCTTCGACTTAGCAGTGTGTCCCCTTTAGAGGATCTTTTCAGCTACAACAGATGATTATCAATTTTATTGTCTAATCAGCTGAGGGCTTTATGCTCTGTTTCAAGCATTTTGCGGAAAGTATTAGCCAAGGACTAGGTCAGAACTACCGTTCAACAGAAGTCCCGGAATAATACCCCAGACATCATAGAGTATAAACACCTAGTATATCAGAATACGAGACCTTTCAAACGAGATTTCAGGGGTTACCTATATACCCAAGTAGTGTTCCCCACGAATTTCACAAGTTTGAAATTTTAAGTTTATATCCCGAATAAATCTACTAAATGTACAAAAACCTATCGTCACATCATCAGTGAGACCGTTTATCACATTTGGCATTACATTTCTTTAGCGTGCTGTGATAGTCCACTGATTTACTATCATTTCCTCTTTTTTCACAACAAAACTCATTTTTAACTTTTTAATGTTTTTGTTTTTTTTCAAATTTTCTAATTTTTAATTTTTCTCCCCCTAAAATCAAAATATGTTTCAATTTTGATTTTCTGGGAAAATTTGAAACAAACTGTACAAACTTGACAACATGATGAGAATCCCTTCAATTCTTCATCCATTTGGCGTACACAATCAGAACTCCCCCTCACAACAGACTATTTTCCCATTATGATTTCAAAACACTTAAGTTTGTTTTAATCGGAATGGTTTTTCCGGAAAATAAGTTTAGTTGCTTTTACCTTTTGTAAAAATGGGGTTCACATCATCACTTTGTTTACCAAATTCTTGAATGATAATTAAATCAAGTCCAATTCAATGACCTTGATTTAACCACTTGAAAGATCTACACCAATCTCTACCATACAACCACTTGTAGGTTTCGCAATTAAGCTTTTCAAACCTGTTTTTCAACCAATTACCATCTTTAGGTTGAATTCTCAAGATGCCGATTCCTACTCCTCGCTTACAAAACTGGGAGTTCCGGCAAGTCCTGCAACTTTTCAAACAGATTTAGAAAGATGCCGATTCCTGATCCACAATACCATCTTGGGATCTCCGGCAAGTCAGGTTTTTCATTTAAACAGATTCACCCAAGCCTGACGGTCCTTGGGTGATTTCGAATTCTTGTTCAACAATGGTGGAAAATTTGCATCATCCATTGTTAAACCTGAATTCTCCTTTTTTACCTCAACCATTGGCTCCTCTGGTTTTAACGAACCAGAATCATTGCCTGAATGTGGCTTGTCTGACTTTAATGAGTCAGATTCATCGCCGACATGTGGCTCCTTTGTTTCCGAAGAAACAGATTCATCGCCAGAAGGTGGCTTGTCTGACTTCAGCACGTCAGATTCATCGCCGACCTTTTCCTTCTTCTTCTCCTCTTTCGTCCTCAGATTTGCATCTGACGAATTCGGTTTACTTGACTTTGCATCCGAGGGAGTTGATTCATCAGAACTTATATTCTTTCCAACGGATGAACCCGATGACAAAATTCTCTCTAAATACTCTCTTGCCTTCTTTCTCTTTTTCCTCAGTCGATCTTTCTGCCCCTGAGAAAGCTTCACTTTTGTTTCTTGAACTTTAGATTCTTTGACCTTCTGTTCTCTGACGTTTTGGCCTGAAGCTTTCAATTCTATGGGCTTGACAACGACTGGTATCTTCTTTGCCATTTTCTGAGATTTGACCCTCAATCTTTCATGCGATCTTCTTGGGCAATCTCGGGCAATGTGACCTTTGATGTTGCAGTTAAAGCACCTCCTGGTCTCATAACTCCAGTATTGGCAGTTAACAGCAATATGCCCCTGATAGCCACAGCTGTAGCACACCCTGTTATCATACCAGTTACCACTGTTGTACCAAACATTCAAGTCGTAACATTGTTTGGCCTGGTGGTACTCCTTCCTCAAATTTGCTGGTTTTGACGCTTTAACACTGTGGTCTGACCTGCACCACTTATTACCAACAATTTTTGAATTTTCATTTTTTACTTTTTGTAATTTTTTCTTTTGATTGGATGATCGATCTGATGAACTTTTATTATCTTTTTGTTTCTGTTCTGCTTTCTTCTTCAAAGACTTTTGCTTAGAACATTCACCTTTTTCAGTTGATTGCAGAACAGTTCTGAAAACTTTCTTTCAAATTTAAAACCAATTTTTGTTTTTCTTTTTTAACATTTTCATCATCAGATGTCTCATCACAATCTTCAACTTTGATAGAATCAAAGTTTGTGACGACGTCACCTATTGGAATTGAATTGATTGGTTTTGGACAGGGAAAATTCAAACTGTCTGATTTAGTCACAAAACCTATCAATTTCTTCTCAAGTTCATCAATTTTGTTCCTCGAATTCTCAGCTTCACTTTCAAGCTGAGATATTCTCCCAAAATGAGACTTGATTGTTTTCTCATTATCATTCTTCAAATTTTCAAGAACAGATTTTTCATTCATCAAAACTTTTTTCTGTTCCTGAAATTTTGATTCATTCGCTTTCAGATTCTTGTTTTCAAGCTTAATCCAGAAATCTAAATCTTCTGTAGATTTCTGTTTGCTTTCAAGCTCTTTTTCCAACTCTTTGATTTTCCTTTGAGCCCATTCACCTTCTTTCTCCAATTTCATAATCTTCTGAAGATGAGAATTTATCATTTTCTGTTTTTCAATGTTGTTTTTACTAAACACATTTCTCCCATCTTCAAGAATTTTCATTTGATTTTGAAAATCTTTCTCAATTTTTGATTTTTCAATTTCACAATTTTTAACCTTTTCTTCAAACTTCTGATTTTTCAACATCAAGCTGTTAAAATTACATAACAGTTTGTTGTTTTCAACTTTCAGTTTCTCACAAATACCCTAAACCATAAGAATCTGTTTTTCAGCAGCATGCTTCTCGTCTTTCAACTTTTTGACTTCAGATGCCAAACTTTCTGCCTCTTTCATGAATTTGTCATTGTTTGTCTTCAAGTTGTCACATTTAGAGCATGCTAACATAGAACTTAAAGATCCAGACTCTACAAATTCTATGATTTCTGAAGCTTCTTCTTTCTTTTCATCGTTAATTTTCACCTGTTCTTCAATTTTTTCAATGAGTTGACCAATTGTCAGTCTAAAAAATTCTCCAGAACTTTTTAATTTTAAGATATAATTTTCCCATTCCTCTTGAGATAAAGCATTGACAAATTTTTCGACCCATTCCTCTGATGCTTTGGTTATACCAATTATGGACATTGAACGAACAAGATGTTTGTATCTCTCAATGACACATCTTGTGCTTTCTCCTGGAAAACCTGAAAATGAATCAAACTCTTTCGTTAATACTTTTCTTCTATCACATGTTTCTTGAGTCATGTTAAAGATATTCAAATCCATGATTAGATAATGCGTTTTTTTCTTAAACACTCTGACTAATAAGCGAAATTGCACGATGTACACTTGGATCAGACTTTGACTGAAAAGCGAACCAGAAAATGACCAAACACGTGGACCGTCCAAAAGAGCGAACCAAATGATGATCAAATAAGCGGTCCGGATGAATGTTCGACTAAGCGATCCAAATAAGTTCGTTCGAGCGGACCAGAATTGTCCGTTCGAGCGGTTCAAGCGATGTCCAAATGAGCGGTTCCAACAATGTCCGAATGAGCGGTTCAAGACTTGTTCGATCGAGCGGACCACATTCAATTCCAATTTTGACCCACTTAAACTTCGAATTTTGATCCGAAACTTTCTAGGGTTTGTCTCTGTGTAGTTGCGCACAATCTCTGAGATTTTGAGACGATTCCGACCGTTAAATCTTTCCGAACGAAGAAAAGAAGGTGTAGAAGTAAGAAAAAGTGACGAAATCCGGCTAATTTCTGCAGAGAACCTCCTCCTGAGCTCTGATACCACTTGTAGGATCGTTTGAAGACCCGAACGAGTCGTTCAGAGGCTTTCTCCTTGGTTTCCGATGCGGAATAACAAGAAACTAAGGTAGAAATAGCACACAGATCACTTTAACTACTTGTTTTATTGATTTGACGCTGATTACACTTCAAATCTCGCACCGGCAGCACTTCGGCACGATTTCTCCAACTGTTACCACAGGAATCGCTCATAGGGCTATATATAGTGTTCTTGGATTGCTTATTGGACAGGTCCAATAAGCGGTCCAGACATGTTACGCTCGAGCGATCCAACACTTGGACATATGAGCGGTTCAGCCCATTTGCCATTCGAGCGATCCAACAACATGTCATACAAGCGGTCCAGCACGTTCACTCGAGCGGCCCAAAACACTAAATGACCTAAAGAGCGATCCAACATCTAAAACCTATACAATTTGACTATTTCTCGTATTATCTACATTTTACAATCAAACCTATTCTAAGACTCGAACGAAGATGTAGTCGACAGACAACTGCACCAACATCTACGTTGATGATATAAACATCATCGGAGCTCCTGAAGAGATAGAAAAAACTGCTAATATATTAAAGAGAGAATTTGAGATGAAAGACCTTGGCACAACAAAATTATGTCTCGGCCTGCAGTTTGAGCATTTACGAAACGGTACATTCGTCCATCAGTCAAACTACATCCAAAAGATGTTAGTACGTTTTAATATAGACAAAGCTCATCCGTTTAGCATACCCATGGTTGTCCGACCACTAGATCCTCAAAAGGATCCTTACCGCCCTCAAGAAGAAGGCGAAGAAGTACTTGGTCCAGAAGTACCGTACTTAAGTGCGATCGGTGCCCTTATGTATCTTGCAAATAACACGAGACCCGATATTGCATTCTCGGTACATGTACTAGCAAGATATAGTTCAAACCCAACACGTAGACACTGGAATGGAATAAAACACATATTCCGATATATTTGCGGGACACAAGACTTAGGTTTTTTCTACCAGAAAGATCAAAAGTCCCAGCTTGTTGGGTATGCTGATGCTGGATATCTATTAGATCCACATAAAGCAAAATCTCAAACAGGTTATGTATTCACATATGGTGGCACAGCAATTTCTTGGAAGTTAACTAAGCAAACACTTACAGCAACGTCATCAAATCATGCTGAACTAATTGCACTATATGAAGCTGGTCGAGAATGCGTGTGGTTGAGATCAATGATTACTCACATACAAGAAGCATGTGGATTAGAATAGATCAAGAAGGAGCCAACGATTATTTATGAAGACAATGCTGTTTGCATAGCTTAGATCAAAGAAGGTTACATCAAGGGTGATCGAACAAAGCACATTTCACCAAAATTCTTCTCAACATATGACTTGCAGAAAGAAGGGGAAATTGATGTTTGTCAAATCAAGTCAAGTGAAAATTTAGCTAACCTATTCACAAAATCTTTACCAAGAAACAGTTTCGAGCAACTATCACACAAGATCGGTCTCCGTAGATTGAAAGATGTTTGTTGAATTCGGGGGGAGAATTATACACACTGTACTCTTTTTCCCTTAACTAAGTTTTGTCCAAATGGGTTTTCTTAGTAAGGTTTTTAATGAGTCAGTACAACTGATCCAGTAGTATCAGTTTATTATATAGGTCCTGAAGTATCTATTTAATATCATCCTGATGTATGTTATTAACTGTGTATAATAAATAATAATATATATCTGAGGGGGAGTGTTATAAATACAGATATATTCCCTCCTAATTCTCCTCCTAAATTATCATGGTTTCAGTTACATTTGACTACATAATGTTTCAGTTACATTTGACTACATAAATTCTCAGTTACATTTGACTACATCATTGTATATATATATGATTGATAAATGAAAGAGTACACACTTCTCATATAGTTCTCATTTTTCATTTCAGACATGAATTAAACAAACAAATTACATATATACTTTTTATACGGGCACGACCTTATAAAATATATGGACACGATGTAGGTTTATTCAAACACGCTTGACAAGTTTATATATATTTAAGACAACAATCAAGAAACAAGGTACGGATCATTAACCCTCTCCCTTTGTTATTTGGTTCGGTTACTATAAAGCCTTATTTATAATATATTTATGTATATATATATATATATATCTCGAAAACTCTAACATCTTTGAGCCTCGATTCAACAGACCGTCCGTTCATTTCTTACTCCGATTAAAATTATTATTCAACTTGACAACATGGGATAAGTTTATGATTATATTGTGCTCATTATCGCATGTTCCGATGCTTATATATCTATTAATGTTAGTATTATATTTATTTCTAATTATCTGAGATCTGCTACCCTAAGCTCTCCGTCTCCTCCCGTGATGGAATTATCAGTTCACGGCGTCCCTAGGTACAAACGTGGTACATAGCGACTAGGTGGCGTATGGATATATCCTAGGTATGTTTCTGGAGATGGATGTCGGGTAGGCCAACCCGCTCCGTCTCATGTGACAGACTTTGTGGCTGTCACCTCTGTTTAGCTATTGGGTACATCTGTATGATATGATTCAGTTCAGTTATATGTTATGTTTTGTTGTGTTATGCTTCTTGTCAGTGATATCATTTCAGTCGTTTATTTGTTTGCTATTTGAGCCTGTTATTCCGTACTGGGCATTTGGCTCATTCTGTATATTTCATTTCACTACAGGTTCACAGGTTATTTTGGGCAGGGAGAACAGTGAAGAATAAACCCTAGGATGCTAACCGAAGATGTTTGTCACTTTTATAAAATAAATATATATTTTGGGCCTTAGGGCTATGAACCATATTTTGAAATGTAAGCCTAACTTTAATTAATGGAATTATGACTTATGTTCTGATCCACTGTTATAGTAACACGTCAACCCATCCGGGTTGGGGTGTTACAGCTATGGTATCAGAGCAAAGGCTCTTTCCTGTAGAAAACTTAAACATTAGTAATTAGGCCTGTGAGGTTGGGGTAGACGTCTAGGATAAAATTCTGGTAAATGTTCCCATTTACGCGTCACCGCTTTCATATTTTAACTCATGCATCTACTTTTGATAGATGCCTCCTCGTCGCCAAACTCGTAGGAATGGCCACACGACTAACCGTCAGCCTAACGACACTGACTCAAATGAAACTCCACCGGACCTAAACATGGTTTCTGCTATCAACCAAGCGTTTGCCGGACTACTTCTGAACCTCATTGCTCAGACCGTAGAGGCGGTTGTTCAACAAACTCAAGGAGGCGCTAACCCTAACTCTGGAGTTGTCGTTGGTGAGAATACCACCAACAACACTTCTGAAGGCATCCATGTGTGGCTCTGTCATTTCCAAAGGCAACACTCAAAACCTTTTAGTCACGCTGCTACTCCGATCGATGCACGAAACTGGATAGCCCATATAGAGAAGATTTTTGAGGTAATGGGAGTTGCAGATCAGTACAAGGTCAGGTTGGCCACCTTCAAGCTGGAAGACGATGCACAGACTTGGTGGGAAGGATACAAACAAGTCAAAGGAGGAGATGCTTACGTCGCCACTCTTTCGTGGGCTGTATTTCGTACCATCTTCTATGAGAGGTATTTCTTGGCCTATTAACAGAGAAGCTCACATCAGGTAGTATGTTGTTATCCGACAAGGGATCGACGAGCCTGCTTCGGAGTTTATTACCCGATTCTCAAGGTTGGCGAATATTGTGGGAGAAGCAGCAAGATCTGTCATAATTCAAGCTGAGAAGTGGAAATGGGCAGTTAATGATCGAATTTGGAAAACGATCATGTTCATGAAGTTTAAGGACATCACTGAGGTGGCGGATGCAATTAAGACTTTCAAGTTCAAGAGAAAGGAATTCTTATCTCGGACTGGGGAAAATAAGAAGAGAGACAAGGATGGAATCCCCAAACAGGTTACGGGCCAGTCATCCACTGCTGCAAACCATCAGGACCATAGAGTTTAAGCGAATCGAAACCCTGGAAATCAGACAAGTCTTAGGAAGCCAAGACCCCTCAATCAAACACCTGTCTAGAATCAGCCACAACCAAATAGAGGACCTAACAAGGCTCAATTGATTAACCAGAATCAGACCACGAGCCCTTTATGCAATACTTATGGCAAGAAACATCATGGTGTATGTCGTAGGGCTGCAAGAACATGTTTCAGATGTGGCGAGACTAGACATATGATTAAAAACTGTACCAAGCCAGATACTAAGAGGATAACTGGAGGGAATGTGGCACCACCAAACACTGGGGGAAGAGTGTTTGCACTTTCTGCTACAGATGCTTCTAACACCACAAGTACTCTGTCTGGAACCCTTCAGCTTGGTGATCGTAGTATCTATGTGTTATTCGATACGGGAGCGACACATTCCGTAGTTTCTAACTCGTTCACTAGATACCTTAAGATCGCACTGACACCACTAGAACACGCTTTGTTTGTTTCTACTCATATGGAGAACTCTGTCCTAATCACTCATGTTTATAAAGATTGTCTTATCTGTATAGAATCCGTTGTGTACAACGCGGATCATTTTCCGATGCATATGGGTGACTTTGATGTGATCCTTGGGATGGATTGGTTAACTCGCCATCGTGTGGCTATAGATTATTATTCTAAACGTGTCATATTTGGTAATCTTTGTCGTCCTGATCTTATTTATCAAGGGGTTCAACCCCATAAGCCTTTTAAGATTATTTCCGCGCTCAAAGCTCATAAGTTAATCTGGTACGGTTGTCTTGGATTCTTAGCTTCGGTTAGAGATACCTCTGTTATTGGAAATGGCATCGATAGCCATCCTGTTGTTCGCGAGTATCCTGACGTATTTTTGGATGAACTACCGGGACTACCACCTGACCGTGAAATAGAGTTCGCTATCGACTTGACCCCTAGTGTTGAGCCTATCTCTAAAGCACCGTATCATATGGATCTATTAGAACTGAAGGAGTTGAAGGAGCAATTGCAAGAATTGTTAGATTTGGGATTTATAAGGCCAAGTGTTTCACCTTGGGGTGCACCGGTCTTATTCGTCAAGAAGAAGGACGGTAGTATACGGTTGTGTATCGACTACCGGGAGCTAAATAAGATTACCATTCGCAATCGGTATCCTCTGCCCCGCATTGATGACCTCTTTGACCAACTTCAGGGTGCTAAGTTCTTCTCAAAGATCGATCTAAGGTCTGGTTATCATCAACTGAAGATCAAGGAAGAGGATGTTCCTAAGACTGCCTTTCGAACTCGCTATGCTCACTACGAGTTTTTGGTTATGCCTTTTGGGCGAACCAATGCACCTGCTGTCTTCGTGGACTTGATGAATCGAGTATTCCATGATTTCTTGGACAAATTCGTCATAGTCTTTATCGACGACATCCTAGTGTATTCTAAGAACCAAGAGGAAGATGAAGGACATCTGCATGCAGTGCTGGGAACACTACGACAAAAGAAGTTATACGCAAAGTTTTCGAAATGTGAGTTTTGGCTCAACCAAGTAGCATTCTTGGGCCATATTGTGTCGGCAGATGGAATCAAGATGGATCCCGCCAAGAATGAGGCTATTACAAACTAGCCTAGACCCACTTCTGCTACAGAAGTACGAAGTTTCTTGGGTCTAGCTGGCTACTACCGAAGATTTGTTGAAGGATTCTCCACCATTTCCTTACCCCTCACACAACTTTTTAGGAAAGGAGTTAAGTTCTCATGGAACGATGAGCGCAAAAAGAGCTTTGAGGAATTAAAGAAACGCCTCGTATCTGCTCCGATACTCACTCTCCCTTCTGGATCAGGGGGTTATCAGATCTATAGTGATGCTTTGAAGAAAGGCTTAGGTTGTGTGTTAATGCAACATGGGAAGGTTATTGCTTATGCCTCACGTCAGTTGAAGCCCTATGAAGTCAATTACCCGATGCACGACTTAGAACTAGTTGTAGTCGTCTTTGCATTGAAGATATGGCAACACTATCTGTATGGCGAGACTTGCGACATCTTCACTGACCACAAAAGCCTCAAGTATATTTACTCAGAAGGAGTTAAATATGAAGCAAAGTAGGTGGTTGGAACTTTTGAAGGACTATGACGCTTATATTCAGTATCACCCTGGCAAGGCTAATGTCGTAGCTGATGCTTTGAGTCGGAAGAATTTCGGAACAGTATCTTAGCTTCATATTCAACCTCGCATTATCTCATGTAACACCTGCACTTTTGTGCGTTGTTACTACTTGTTATACTCGTTACGCCTAGCACCAGGGATTCGGATCATAATGTAACTATATCAGATACATCGCTATATCATAGTATATTCGAGTAATTACGCATATTCTATCACTATTAAAAAGCTATTTTCACAAATAATAACACTCACGATGACGTTGAGTGAGGACCTATTCTACCCTCCTCGATAGCCGTGAGGTGTCGAAACGTAAACAATCAACGCTAACAAGGACTTTCGGGTGAGTACCATGCCTCCAGCCATCGTGACGATGATGGCAATACGAGCAAGTAGTACCCCGATAATCATTGTGGCACATCACATCGAAGAATGCACACGAAGGCATGCATAACTTGAGCATCGCACCGAATATTGAATATATAGATACATATATACGACCTTTTTGTGATTAATTATAATAAATAAATAAATAATAAATAAGTATACGGAAGCGTGTGACCAAAACTATCGCAACGCACAAACACGAGGATCGAGATGCCTCCGAACGGACAGGCCAACCGATCGGATGGGCCAGCCGATCGGACGGGCCATCCGTTCCGGACCATTTTCCCCTCCTTTCCTTCCTCTCTTGCCTATAAATACTTCCCTCACTCACCCTTTCCTTTGAGGAGAAGCTCTTAGCCGACCAGGACGCTCTTGACCCTTCATCTCTCGATTTCGCGCATTTCTTGTAAGTTTTCAACTCAAATCTTGTACTTCTTTAATCTATACGCACTCCTCCACCTTTCTACCTTTCAAATCTCAACTTTTAACCGTGAAATCAACGGATTTGGGGTGTTCTAGACTGATGTCATCATAAAGTTCTTATGAACTTCAAGTGTTAGCCTCATTCCACCAAGAACAACTCAGATTCGAAGGATTTCCACAAGAATAAACAACATTTTCGTAGCAGATCTACACTTAATCATGAATAAAAGGATTGAAAGATTGTTTTCCAATTTTCTTTCAACTCTTTTACTCTCAAAGCACTCAAAAACGGTGGAATCGGAACTTATACCGACCTTCTACTCATTTCTAGTGTCGTGTTGGTCCAAGATTTGATTCCTAACAATGAGACAACCAATTTCGGGTTAAACATTGAAAAACCGCCAAGAACGGCCAGTTCTGATGAAACAGGGTGATTCCCGGATGTTAAAATACGTCGGACTTGACGGGTTTCAGTTGTTTAACATGTCACAGCAACGTCTCGACCAAAACCACCGAAAACCTTCAAAATATTGTCGAATACAGCTGGACGGGCTAGCCGATCGGACAGCCCAACCGATCGGACAGGCTAACCGATCGGACAAGCTCTCCGATCGGACAACCCAACCGCTCGGATAGGCTAGCCGATCGGACAGGCTAACCGATCGGACAGGCTATCCGATCGGACAGCCCATCCGATCGGACAGCCCATCCGAACTGGCCAGCCTTCTGTCTGATTATCATTCGTTTTTGTGTATTCCGTTACCATTTAACGCGCCATCAAATGCTCACGTGATCAGTCTATAATCAGGGTTCTCAGACATTATCCCGCCAATCCAACCAAATACGCACTGTGAGTATACTTTACCCCTTCTTATCGCATTTTGGGTGTAACATACGTTCCTAACAACTCGAACTTATCAAATGAATTATTCAATCAATCAATTTGTCACTTGCGAATAACTGATATGCATAGATATACGTGATGCTAGTTGCATATGTGCTAGGACTTATACTCGTGACGTCCCACCACGACTAGTATAGTACTATTGCGCCCGACGGGGCCTAGTTATGCCATCGAAGAATCGAGCATCGAGGACTTAGCTGGTAGTATCAGTTTTGTGAGTATATATGTCGTGTATTACGTTTATGCATGTGGAAATTCACAGCACTTATTAATCTATTACGCTACTATATATATATCAAACTTGTATACTCGCCAATACTTTAGTATTGACATTATTTTAACGTATGTTGCAGGTTAGTCGCAGTCTACATCAATATCAAGCTAGGAAGTCTAGAAACGCACCTAAAAATCTAGGTTGCCGATTGTATTGTTCGAGAGGACAAGAAATCTATGATAACTCATGTGATTGTATTATTTGTTAGTATGGGATAACGAATGTAATAAATATTATCGCAAGATAGTTGTTATGGATTCTCTTGAGCAATCTGATTCGCCTAGTGCCGCGCCCCGATGATTCCGCCATCGGTTGGGGTGTGACAGATTGGTATCAGAGCCATAACTATAGGGAATTAGGCAAGACTCGACCTAGTCCGGGTCGACGTCTTAGAAATTGACCTAGTCTATAGTCTAAGTACCCACAGGCCGACTCGTACGAACCCAGTAGGGTTTGTATTGGGCCTACTTTATACTCTCGGTCGAAATTGCTAAAAGCAACAACTTTGTGTGAACACCGCGTACTACAGCTTCACACAAGGAAGCCTTCCCTAAGGCTGAAATATTACTTAGCCTTTCCTAAGGCCGACACAATGCACATGTTTTCAAAATACTCGCATAATGAAACCGAGTGATTCAGTCAAGATCTGGTGTGAAAACCAAGAACTCTCGATGAGATCGCTCACTCAGCGCATTTTTCTAGCACGAGAACCTTTCATCGAGCTTGGAGTGATATCCACATCTCGACGAAAGTCTCCATTTCGAATTTCTAGTGGAACTCTCAGATTTATTCGATGAGCACAACCACAATTAGGGACGAAACTGTTAAGTCAGGGGTGAAACCTGTACCTTAACAAACCGTTCCACTCTCTAAAATGATTTCGAAAAGCTCTCACCAAGGACTCGACCATAACAATGACTCGAGCCACGCGATGACTAGGAAGATGAATGCCATGAGCTGCATCCCAGTGGAAGCATCAGTCTTCTAGGTCAACACGCATGCACGAACTTGTTGGGTATAGTTTGGGTACCTTGGGTAGTCAACGCCTAAACACCCAGGGCATTCTATCGAATTTTCTAGCCTAAGGTTCGCTGGTTTTACTTATATACGTCTACGAAATCTAATATGTTATATGTTACAAGTTTTGATCGCGCCCAATCGCATCGCAAAACTCAAAATCATTATGATCGAATCTCAATCCGAATATCTCTCTGTCTAGATGCTTTCCCACAACTCTACCTCGAGACGAATAGCTAGGAGAAGGGCCAAACGAAGTGCCGATAGGAGGATTGCCTCGCTTGTGACCAAGGAAGTGGTCAAGCTCATTCCTCAAATTGTCGCTCAAGTGCACTCTCTCAGCAACTCTCGAGCCTCGAAGGACTCTAAGACGGAAGCGCCGCAATCTGCTTTTTTTTTTATAAACACTTCAAAGCCTGTGATCCAATGGAATTCACGGGTGAAGGGGGTGTTCCCCAACTACTCCAGTGGTTCGATTCTATCGAAGTTACCCTTCATCAAAGTGGGTGTCCCGATAGTTTCCGTGCTACTTGCGCTACCGGAGTATTTCAATCGCGAGCACTCGACTAGTGGACCGCCGAACGCAACAAACGTGGGATCACCGCAGCTTATGCCCTCTCCTGGGATGAGCTGAAGGAACTCATGAAGAAAGAGTACTGTCCTCCTCAGGAAGTCCAGAAGCTATAAAATGAATTTTGGGAAATCAAGCAAGTCGAAGGTGACAATGCTGGCTACACCGCAAGGTTCAAACAGCTTAGCATAATCTGCCCAAGCCAAGTCAACACTTCAGAAAAAGCCATTCCAAAGTATATCCGCGGCTTGCCTGAGTGTGTGGGTGATTTTGTCGAAGCTGCAAGACCTACTACCATCGAAGAGACCTACCGCTTAGCCGCAGAGATCAACAGCAAACGAGTCTTAGACGGATTTTTCTCCAAGAATCCTGTCAAACAGGCTCATCAGGAAATCATCATCGACTCATCCGACGATTCCTCTGGCGAATCGGCCGATGGTTCGTCTAACGACTCCTCTGAAGGGTCTTCTGAGGATTGTTCCGAGGATGTCCCCGACGAATCCCCAGACGAATCCGCCGACAACACCGTATCATCCCAAGAAGATCAACCCGACCGCAAACGAAAGATTGTGAGCCCAGACTCCTCAGCAACCGGACAATCGCAACCAGAACCTCTCCAAGCAATTCCAGTTCACTTGAAGCGCACCTACAACGAAGCTCATTCCCTGTGTTTCACGTGCACGTATCATTACCCGCTAGAGGCAGATTGTCGCTATTGCACAAATTGCAACTGGTATGGTCATTATGCACAGCACTGCCGCGCAGGACCACAACCATGAGGAGTTTCAGCAGCATCCACAGCCTCCTCAGAAGTCCCCTACAGCAACGTTACTTTATTTTTAATGACTGTTGTAATAATATGACTTATCGCCGTCAATTTCTTCTTATGTGTGGAATTCATTCTATCTTTCGACGCATGTGGACGCTATTTCTTTCTTGTACTCTCGCGCAATCTATAGGTTAACATTATGTACTATACAATGTATTTTACCCTTACAACACTCTTAGAACGAGGTACGATAGACGTGCAAGGAACAACTAATCGCGGGTGCACACGGGATTATTATGGTCAGTGCACGGGGGTCGTAGTGAATTCTAATGGTGCCATAATGTTTAAAAGCATGGTCAAGCGTGGTGGATACGCCGCTGGTACCTCCTATATATAAGCGTCTTGACCATGTCAACAAAGCGTGACACCAAATCACGGGACACAAGTAGTAGGGGTAACGCAAGGTGTGCTTTACCATACTACCGAAGTTTTGTGAAGAAAGTGCCATGTGGAGTTGGACGTTATTAGACCTATTATATTATTATGGTTATTTTCGACACACTACAATCGATCGCAAGGCGTAACAAAACTAAATCGCATCGCTGTGAGACTTTTCATAAGTCTGCGAACGCAACGCAATTGCCACATCGATATGTGGCTCAAAATCGCAATCGCATCTTTTGCTTATCTCGCAATCTCTACCGCTGGTTATTAACTATTGTGTGAACCTCTATCGCTTGGTGTGGATCGCTTATCGTGGATCGCTAGACGAGTATCGAAAATCACTCGCCGCTTTTCGCTTTAACGCATTTCGCGCCTATCTCATCACTTCGATACTCTTATCGCATGTTGCTACCGCTTATCGATGTTCGTGTTATCGGTGTTATGTTAGTACGCACGACCTCGCTTCACGAGACAAAACTAATAAGGCTGAAACACGGTGGTGTTTTAACCGTATTAGCAGACTTTCGTGGAAAAGGCCGTGTGGGTTAACATTAGTTAATGTTTGTGGTGTATTCAACTCAATCGAATCGCATATCGCTCGCAACGCAGAAATCGTCACCTATCACTCATTATGCATAGTTGATTATCGCTATTCAAAACATCACTTATCGCTCAGGAGTCATCGCAATTCGTGTGGTATCAGGATACATGACATCGCTTCACGAGACCAAACTAATATGGGAAACGTGGTGTTTGCCATATTAGCAAACTCTCGTGGAAACATGCCATGTGAGTTTTATGTGGAAACGAATCGAAATCGCATTATTCGCAATCGAAATCGCATCATTCGCCATCGCTTGTCGACCGTCGTCTATCCCAATACGCCCTATCAATGTTTCGAATTACTCGCACCCGACGCTCTGTTTGCATACGACTCGCTTCTAATTACGACTCGGTCTAGCATCCTATCGCTTGGACCAAGGGAACGAAATTCTACCTATGTCTATCGGCACACATGACACCGCCTCACGAAACAGAAGTAATATGGGCAAAGCATGGTGGATACGCCGCTGTACTTCCTATATATAAGTGTTTTAATCATATTAACGAACTTTCGTGGGAAGGTGCCAGATGGGGCTCGATGTAAATTATTTTTCCGTACTGTTAAAGAAAACCACTTTTTATAAACTTTTATTAAAACTGTTGGACAAGTGAAATTTCCATACAACATGGAGAAAACATCGAATCAGTTTAGCTCCATGCCCAATGGAAGTTTCATAAGTCCAGTTTTCCTTAAAACTTTTGCAATAACAAAAAGAAATCTTCCCGAAAACGATGGTTCGACAATCGAGTTTCAGCTCGAACCCACGTTATAGGAGAGTTTTTCTTAAAACTAATTTTACCACCGAATTCTTTTAAAAATGTATAACTCAAAATCTTTTATTAAACTAACAAAAAAAGCCTTCTCATAGCGCTAGGTGTGGACATCAATACAGTTAACACTGCGTTGTGAAAAGGTTTTCATAAACATGTCTTCCTACTTAATCGACTTTTCAATTGTTTGAAACGCTATGGAATCGCTTTGTGTATCGTATCATATCTTCTCAGAACGTGTGTGTTATCGCTTTTGGTTGTTCGAATCGTACTTCTCACCGTTCTCGCTCGACGAACCTCCTCGGAATCGCTCGCATACTTTGACGCATTTAATCGCTATACTCTATCGCATCAACTCTCGCAACCCTACTAATGGATTAATTTTGGGATGAAATTTTCTAAAGCAGGGGAGACTGTAACACCCCGCACTTTCGTGCGTTGTTACTACTCGTTATACTCGTTACGCCTAGCACCAGAGATTCGGATCAGAATGTTACTATATCAGATACATCGCTATATCATAGTATATTCGAGTAATTACGCATATTCTATCACTATTACAAATCTATTTTCACAAATAATAACACTCACGATGACGTTGAGTGAGGAACTATTCTACCCTCCTCGATAGCCGTGAGGTGTCGAAACGTAAACAATCAACGTTAACAAGGACTTTCGGGTGAGTACCATGCCTCCAGCCATCGTGACGATGATGGCAATACGAGCAAGTAGTACCCCGATAATCATTGTGGCACATCACATCGAAGAACGCACTCGAAGGCACGCGTAACTTGAGCATCGCACCGAATATTGAATATATAGATACGTATATATGACCTTTTTTGTGATTAATTATAATAAATAAGTATATGGAAGCGTGTGACCAAAACTATCGCAATGCACAAACATGAGGATCGAAATACCTCCGAACGGACAGGCTGTCCGGACGGATGGGCC
This sequence comes from Helianthus annuus, assembly GCF_002127325.2. NCBI lineage: Eukaryota > Viridiplantae > Streptophyta > Magnoliopsida > Asterales > Asteraceae > Helianthus > Helianthus annuus. The sequence goes on along the minus strand of NC_035438.2, from coordinate 102,715,666 downwards.
AGCCGAACGGCTGGGCCAACCGATCGGATGGGTCAGCCGATCGGACGGGCCATCCGATACGGACCATTTTCCCCTTCTTTCCTTCCACTCTTGCCTATAAATACCTCCCTCACTAACCCTTTCCTTTGAGGAGAAGCTCTCAGCCGACCAGGACGCTCTTGACCCTTCATCTCTCGATTTCTCGCATTTCTTGTAAGTTTTCAACTCAAATCTTATACTTCTTTAATCTATACGCACTCCTCCACCTTTCTACCTTTCAAATCTCAACTTTTAACCGTGAAATCAATGGATTTGGGGTGTTCTAGAGTGATGTCATCATAAAGTTCTTATGAACTTCAAGTGTTGGCCTCATTCCACCAAGAACAACTCGGATTCGAAGGATTTCCAAAAGAATAAACAACATTTTCATAACAGATCTACACTTAATCATGAATAAAAGGATTGAAAGATAGTTTTCCAATTTTCTTTCAACTCTTTTACTCTCAAAGCACTCAAAAACGGTGGAATCGGAATTTATACCGACCTTCTACTCATTTCTAGTGTCGTGTTGGTCCAAGATCTGATTCCTATATCATCCGCATTCCACCCCAATATCAGGATAGGAGAAGCAGGTTATTCATGCTCAGGTATTGTTAAAATCGGTCAAAATTCCACCCCAATCAGACCAGGTTATTCATGCTCAGGTATTGTTAAAATCGGTCAAAAAGAAGATATTTTGTTCTTTTGTGTATGCGGAAAACAAATATCAGGATAGGAGAAGCTTGTGGGCTGATTTGTGTAACTTTAAAGGCCTCACTCATGATACCCCTTGGGTTGTAATGGGTGATTTCAATGCCGCTTTGAATATGGAGGATTTTACTATGGGGCCGTCCTCCCACACAATAGCTATGCGAGAGTTCTATGATTGTGTTCAAGAGGCAGAATTGATCGATGTTAAGAGTCATGGGTTGCATTATACTTGGAATCAAAAACCAAAGGATGGGGTAGGAATGCTAAAGAAGATTGACCGTATTATGGGTAACATCAAACTCTTAGATGTTTTCTCGGATGCTTATGCTATGTTTCAGCCTTTCCGTGTTTCAGATCATGCTCCTGCTATCTTGAAATTATTTTCTATGTCTACGGACCGGCCTAAACCTTTTAAATTCCCAAACTTTATTGTGACAAAGCCTGAGTTCCGTCAAGCTGTGATGTCCGAATGGACTAAAACCGTGGAGGGTGCTACCATGTTTTCTGTGGTTAAGAAAATGAAGGGTCTGAAATCACATTTTAGGAGGATATTGCGTAATCAAGGTAATCTCCATAAAAGAGTTACTGACTTACGGAATGAGCTGGACCAGATTCAAAAACAGGTGGAAGCTCATCCTTTTGATGCTGCTATTCGGTCATCTGAGACTATCTGTTTGCGAGACTTCAAGTCAGCGGTTTATGATGAGGAGTGTTTCTTGAAACAAAAATCTAAAGTGCAATGGTTATGTGCGGGTGATTCAAATACATCCTACTTTCATAATAGTGTGAAAAGTAGGAATGCTTGAAATAAAATCAATTGCATTAAGGATACGAATGGGAACCAGTATGAGGGAGTTGATGTCGCGGCTGCTTTGCTAAACCATTATTCAGCTTTCATGGGCACCGAAGATAAAGTGGCTAGGTTGGATGATGCAGATTTATTTGTTAATGTTTTGCAGCAGAATGTGGCGGAGACTATGGTGAGACAGGTTACCGATGATGAAGTTAAATAGGCTATGTTCAGTATAAGTGAGAATAAGGCTCCAGGTCCGGACGGATACACTTCAGCGTTTTTTAAAAATGCCTGGGATGTTGTGGGCGGTGAAGTTACAAAGGCGGTGTGTGATTTCTTTAATAACGGGCAAATTCTTAAGCAGATTAACCATACGATTTTAGCATTGGTGCCAAAGATGGATACTCCAAATACAGTTCTTGACTACAGGCCAATATCATGTTGTAATGTGATATATAAGTGTATCAGCAAAATAATCACTAATCGTGTGAAGGGGTGTTTGGGGACTCTAGTGAACATTAACCAGTCGGCGTTTGTTCCTGGTAGAAAGATATCTGATAATATTCTTATTACGCAGGAGCTTATGCATAATTATCATGTGGATCGTGGTCCTCCGAGGTGTGCTTTGAAGATTGACATCCAGAAAGCTTATGATACTGTAAGCTGGTCTTTTTTAGAAGCTATTTTAGTCTGGTTTGGTTTTCACCGGAAAATGGTTGCTTGGATTATGGCGTGTGTCACAACGGTATCCTACTCGGTTAGCGTAAATGGCAAGTTGCATGGTTACTTTTCAGGGAAACGGGGTCTTCGTCAAGGAGATCCAATGTCCCCGTACCTATTCACGTTGATTATGGAGGTGTTATCTCTCATGTTACAAAAGATGGCGTTAAACCCTGCTTTCAAGTTCCATAGTCACTGTTCTAAACAAAAGATTATCAACGTATCATTTGCTGATGACTTATTTGTTTTTGTTAATGGAGATACTAGATCGGTTAAGCTTGTTCGGAATGTTTTGGAGAAGTTCACTAGTGTTTCGGGCCTGGTCCCTAGCTTGCCCAAGAGTACGGTTTTTTTTCTGCAATGTTCCAAGCCAAGTAAAAGCTGAAATCCTGAGCTTTTTGCCGTTTCGTGAGGGTGAACTTCCGGTTCGCTACCTCAGGGTTCCCTTAATCTCTACTAAGTTATCTTTTAGAGATTGCCGGGTTCTGGTGGAACGTATGGAGAGGAAGGTTGATAATTGGATGTCTAAATTGTTATCGTTTGCAGGTCGATTGCAGCTCCTTAACTCTGTTCTTGCAGCAATGTATACGTATTGGGCCTCGGTTTTTATTTTGCCAATGCGTATAGTCAAGGATCTGGAAAAGAGAATGCGAAGGTTTCTTTGGAACGGGGGGGGGGGGGGGGCTCCTGGGAGTATTCGGTCTAAAGTCGCGTGGAAGGACGTTTGTTTGCCTAAGGATGAAGGGGGTCTTGGAATCCGAAATATCTCAGATGTGAACAAAGCACTTATGATGTCGCATATTTGGAGCATTATTACCAACCGGGAATCCTTGTGGGTCAAATGGATCCATTCTTACAAGATAAAAGGTAGAAATTTTTGGGAGATTCAAAGTCGTGGGGTTTTGACTTGGAGTTGGCGAAAGATTTTATCTATTCGTCCGTTGGTCAGACCTTATGTTTGGAAGTTAATTGGGAGTGGTTCCCAAACAAACGCGTGGAGTGATAATTGGTGCTCGTGCAGTCCGATCCGAAACTTTATTACACCAAGGAGAATTGCCCAAGCGGGTTTTAATTTGCAAACTACTGTTGCAGAGCTTGTAGACGCTAATGGCAACTGGCGGTGGCCTCAGGCATGGTATGACTTATTCCCAGTACTCATAAATGTCATGGCTCCTTCTCTTGTTCCTGATTCGGTTGACAGACTGGGATGGAGAGAGGTGGGAGGGAAAATTGTGCATTTTAGCTCTTGGGAAGCTTGGAATAATCTTCGGGTAAGGGATAACAAGGTGGCTTGGGTGAATATGGTGTGGTATGGCCAGTGCATTCCAAGACATTCTTTTCATCTTTGGTTAGTTCTAAAGAATAAGCTGAAGACACAAGATAGATTGGCAGTTTGGGAAGCGGGGAGTGAAACAAATCTACGTCTTATGTGTTGTCCTCTTTGTAACTATGGACGAGACTCAAGAGATCATTTATTCTTTCAATGCTCTTATGCGGCCAAGATTTGGAGCATTGTCAAGGAAAAAGTTTATATGGTAAATGTAAACGATTCATGGAGCTCAATCATGGCATGGATAGAGCTGAATGCGAGTTCAAAGACTCTGGAACACATTGTGTGTAAGCTGGTGGTAGCGACCTCTACATACTTTATATGGCAAGAACGGAATAACCGGCTGTTTTCCAACATTCACAGGAAGGAAGAGATGGTGGCACAGATTATTTTGGATATGGTGCGGCTTCGTATAATGAGTTTCAAGATCGGACGTCACGGGAATTATAGGAAGCTTTTGGAAACCTGGGGAGTAAGAGAAGACGAACCGGGCTAATTGCGAGTCTAGTTTGCTAGTGTTTGCAGTTAGTTAGTTTTGTTTTTCGGGTTGTTTTGTTTGTTTGGGCCGCTTGTGAGTTGTTTGTTTTGTGTTGCCTAGGCTTGGCCTGTCAAGCCTAGTAGTGCGTGTCAAACTCTTGTCGCACCCTGTTCTTTGATTCTTTATAATATTCACCGGGGTAACCCTTTACCCAAAAAAAAAAAAAGATCTGATTCCTAACGACGAGACAACCAATTTCGGGTTAAACATGGAAAAACCGCCAAGAACGGCCAGTTCTGATGAAACGGGGTGATTCCCGGCCGGTAAAATAAGTCGGACTTGACAGGTTTCAGTTGTTTAACACGTCACAGCAACGTCTCGACCAAAACCACCGAAAACCTTCAAAATATTGTCCAATACAGCTGTACGGGCCAGCCGATCGGACAGCCCAACCGATCGGACAGGCTAACCGATCGGACAGGCTATCCGATCGGACAGCCCCACCGATCGGATAGGCTAGCCGATCGAACTGGCTAACCGATCGGACACGCTATCCGATCGGACAGCCCATCCGATCGGACAGCCCATCTGATCGGACAGCCCATCCGATCGGACAGCCCATCCGATCGGACAGCCCATCCGATCGGACAGCCCATCCGAACGGGCTAGCCTTCTGTTTGATTATCATTCGTTTTTGTGTATTCCGTTACCATTTAACGCGCCATCAAATGCTCATGTGATCAGTCTATAATCAGGGCATTCTTAGACATTATCCCACCAATCCAACCAAATACGCACTGTGAGTATACTTGACCCCTTTTTATCGCATTTTGGGTGTAACATACGTTCCTAACAACTCGAACTTATCAAATGAATTATTCAATCAATCAATTTGTCACTTGCGAATAACTGATATGTATAGATATACGTGATGCTAGTTGCATATGTGCTAGGACTTATACTCGTGACGTCCCACCACGACTAGTATAGTACTATTGCGCCCGACGGGGCCTAGTTATGCCATCGAAGAATCGAGCATCGAGGACTTAGCTGGTAGTATGAGTTTTGTGAGTATATATGTCGTGTATTACGTTTATGCATGTGGAAATTCGCAGCACTTATTAATCTATTACGCTACTATATATATATCAAACCTGTATACTCGCCAATACTTTAGTATTGACATTATTTTAACGTATGTTGCAGGTTAGTCGCAGTCTACATCAATATCAAGCTAGGAAGTCTAGAAACTCACCTAAAAATCTAGGTTCTTGGATTGTATTGTTCGAGAGTACAAGAAATCTATGATAACTCATGTGATTGTATTATTTGTTAGTATGGGATAACGATGTAATAAATATTATCGCAAGATAGTTGTTATGGATTCTCTTAAGCAATCTGCTTCGCCTAGTGCCGCGCCCCGATGATTCCGCCATCGGTTGGGGTGTGACATCTCAGACCTCGATAAGATGGATATCGGGATTCACATTGGCAAGTCAGATGGTTGCCTTGCGAGAATGCACATAGAACCTGAACTCTTATCATGGATTAAGGAAGCACAGAAACATAATGGAGAACTTTGGGCTGTTGTGCAAAATCTTGAGGTGGGTAAACAATCAAAATTTCGCATAGAAGAACATGGTGTGGCAAAAGGCTATGTGTACCCAATGATTCTGCTCTCCGCGAGTCATTGTTAGCCGAGGCTCACAGCTCACCATTTTCCATTCACCCTGGATCTACGAAGATGTATCGAGACTTACGTCAGAACTTTTGCTGGAATGGTATGAAGGAGATGTTGCCTGATACGTAAGTAGGTGTCTTACTTGCCAGCAAGTGAAAATCGAGCACCAACGAGCAAGTGGTTTGTTGCAGCCGTTGGATATCCCCGTATGGAAATGGGATGAAATCTAGATGGATTTCATTACGGGTTTGCCAAGGACGTTCAAGAAGAATTATACTATATGGGTGGTTGTTGATAGATTATCCTACCGATTCAACAAGAATTTTCGGTCAGCAAGTTGTCCGAAATTTTCCTTCAGGAAATTATTCGACTCCACGGCACACCGTCTTCAATCGTTTCGAATAGAGATCCAAGATTTACTTCCCAATCTTGGAAAGGCTTCCAAGCAGCTTGGGGAACACGATTAAAGTTTAGTACTGTTTTCCACCCGCAGACAGATGGACAATCAGAGCGCACGATCCAGACTTTGGAAGACATGCTCCATGCTTGTGCACTTGAATGGACTGGAAATTGGGATGAACATTTGTGTCTTGTTTAGTTTGCCTACAACAACAGTTGGCAAGCAAGTATTGGTAAGGCACCTTTTGAACTCTTGTACGGTCGGAAATGTCAAACACCTATATGATGGGAAGAAGTTGGAGAAAAGATCATTGAAGGACCCGAGTTGGTCCAGATTACTAATGAGAAAGTCACCATTGCACACGAGAAATTGAGAGAAGCTCAGAGTCGACAAAAGAGCTACGCAGATCAACATCGATGGGCACTTGAATTCAATGTTGGTGACCACGTATTTCTAAAAGTATCACCATGTCGAGGTATCCGTAGATTTGGTATTAAGGGAAAGCTTAGCCCCCATTTTATCGGTCCGTTTAAAAATCTAGAGAGAGTTGGAGAGGTTTCATATCGTCTAGCATTACCGCCTCAACTCTCGCATGTTCATAATGTCTTTCATGTATCCTTGTTGAGAGGATACAATTATCATCCGCTTTACGTCATTAGTTATCCGTTGCATACCATTCATGAGGATCTTTCTTATGAGGATGAACCTGAAGCTATTTTAGACCGTCAGGAAAGGGTTATGCGTAGGAAAGTGATTCCTTTCGTTAAGGTTCTGTGGAAGAACCATACTGAACGAGAAGCAACCTGGGAAATCAAGGAATCAATGTGTTCTGCATATCCTAGTCTTTTCGAGTCATAGAATCTTTAGTCCAAGTAACTGTGAACCTTGCTTTGTTTGTGTGGTGAAATTTCTGTTCTTTCTGTGTTTACTTATATTCTGATTTATATGAGTATCTCTGTGATTAAATATCTGTGGTAGATGTTAGTATCAATAATTACTCCGTTATCCATTTATTTTTTTCGTATGGTTTTGTACATATGGTGGAAGGACTGTTAGGGCATGGTTGTAAGGTAATTGACAATTATGGTCATGAACATAATTATGAATTATAGGTACAAATGTGCACTTTTGGGATTCCAATCATATATATCAGCGTATCTGTCATGAAGCCCTCATTTTTATACTACCATATTTATTGATTCGTATTCTGATATGCAAATTTCGATGACGAAATTTCTTTTAAGGGGGTAATAGTTGTAATAACCGAAAATAATAATAATAATAATAATAATAATAATAATAATAATAATAATAATAATAATAATAATAATAATATACTTCTATAATTGTGAAGCCTTGCAAGTGGAAAAGAAAGAAAGGTATAGATAACCCTATGTCAGATAAATTGCATAATAGATTGAATTGAATGGATGAGAATTTCTTTGTATAAAATATTTGTAAACATGAATTATTCACTTCTGCAAACTTTTACAACTTGCATATACATAGAGCTTTCTTCCCCTCTATAAATTGAAGAATGATCATCCATTTACCTCCATCCCATCTTGCATGATTAGTTCCTTTCTAAACTATTCCATCCTTATTTTGTTTTAGTGAAGAAAACCCGGTTCCGGTAACCGTAACCAAAACCGAACACCATACCGACACCACTTTTCATTCACCATTATGCCTGCTAAACCACTCAACTATCTCTACTAAACCACTCGAAGCTTTAACCACAGAAAACATACTACCCGAAACCATTTCCGGTGAAGAAATACTAATTCCGGCGATACTTACGTATTTTCCGACGACGTCTTTCGTAACCGAAACATGTTTTTGACCAAGGTAACCATAAACTAAATCTTTATTTTTGATACTTTTAGGTTAATCTATATTGAAAATGGAATCTAGAATTTATTACGTAAATGTTAGTTTTCTATAAAAGATGATGAAGAAGAAGATAAATCGGTGAACTGAGTAAATAAATAAATAATGAAGCTGTTTGTTCACAAGGGCTCTTGTAGCCCAGTTGGTTCGGCAGCTGGTTTACAACCCAGAGGTCTCAAGTTCGAATCTTGCTGGAGACATATATTTTTACCAGATTCTGATATAATGCACCAAATCTGATGCAATATCCGATTTTCTGATGAGATATGATGAAATATCAGATTTTCTGATGAAACATCAGAATTTCTGTAAAATGCACCAGAATTCTTATATAAAACATCAGAAATCGTAAATTAAGCATAAATAACTAAGTGGTCCACTAGTTAAGGCTCTAACTTATAACCTAGAGGTCTTGAGTTCAAATCTTGTAAGAGACATTCTTTTTAATACACCAGAATTATATTTAAACGCATCAGAATTCTAGTTAAACCCATCAGATTTCAAAATATTCATCAGAAAGTGGTGTAGTCTAGTTGGATAAGTCTTGCGACTTAGAAACTAGAGGTCTTGGGTTCAAAGCTTGCTAGTGACATTATATTTTGCTCTCAGATTTTATGTTTTATGAATCATATTTTAATTAATGACATCAGATTACTTGTTTAAATAACCAGATTTTATAAGATTAATATTAATGATAAAGTGGCTTACTGGTTAAAACCTTTTTCTTACAACCTTTAAGTCACAAGTTCAAATCTTGCAACTAACATTGATTTTTAATTTACTTCTATTTTATTTAAACATATATTAAATTATTTTACAACTAAAAACAACTTTATTTTCTTTAATAAAGAGAATGAATACAGGTACCTATTCTTTAATCTAAGCAAATCTAATTCATGATTACTTAAGACAAACTTGAGGTTTTAAACTAGACATAAATTAAACAAACAAATTACATATATACTTTTTATACGGGCACAACCTTATAAAATATATGGACACGATGTAGGTTTATACGAACACGCTTGACAAGTTTATATATATTTAAGATAACAATCAAGAAACAAGGTACGGATCCTTAACCCTCTCCCTTTGTTATCTGGTTCGGTTACTATAAAGCCTTATTTATAATATATGTATGTATATATATATCTCGAAAACTCTAACGTCTTTGAGCCTCGATTCAACTGACCGTCCGTTCATTTCTTACTCCGATTAGAATTATTATTCAACTTAACAACATGCGATAAGTTTATGATTATATTGTGCTCATTATCGCATGTTCCGATACTTATATATCTGTTAATGTTAGTATTATATTTATTTCTGATTATATGAGATCTGCTACCCTAAGCTCTCCGGCTCCTCCCGTGACGGAGTTATCAGTTCACGGCGTCCTTAGGTACAAACGTGGTACATAGCGACTAGGTGGCATATGGATATATCCTAGGTATGTTTCTGGAGATGGATGTCGGGTAGGCCAACCCGCTCCATCTCATGTGACAGACTTTGTGGCTGTCACCTCTGTTTAGCTTTTGGGTACATCCGTATGATATGATTCAGTTCAGTTATATGTTATGCTTTGCCGTGTTGTACTTCTTGTCAGTGACATCATTTCAGTCATTTATTTGTTTGCTATTTGAGCCTATTATTCCGAACTAGGCATTTAGCTCATTCCGTATATCTCATTTCACTACAGGTTCACAGGTTATTTTGGGCGGGGTGAAGAGTGAGGAATAAACCCTAGGATGCTAACCAAAGATGTTTATCACTTTTATAAAATAAATATGTACTTTGGGCCTTAGGGCTATGAACCGTATTTTGAAATGTAAGCCTAACTTTAATTAATGGAATTATGACTTATGTTCTGATCCATTGTTATAGTGACACATCAACCCATCCGGGTTGGGGTGTTACACTAGGTACCAAATCCATAATTTTGGTCAACTATAGGGACCATCTGTGTACTTTACTCTATATTATATGTGTTAAGAAACTTTATTTGTAAGTATTGAAGAAAATAAGATTCAACTTGATCTATGAAGAAGATAACAGTCCTGAAGATCACAACAAGAAAAAGAAGATCGGATATGACAACTGAAAGCTGCAACATCTACTTCAAACAATCATAAGTTGATCAAGAGCTGAAGAAGATTATCAGAGAAGGTCCTTCTGATGGATCTGATGATATTTCTGATGAAATATCATCAGTTTTTGACGATTCTGATCATCAGATGTTTTGATGATTTGTTCACTAGAATTTCTGATGAAGTGGTTTATCAGAAATTCTGATGAATACCCCACTTGTCTAAAAATCAGCTCTATCCTGCCACAATAACCGAAGCAACTTGACATTATTGGATATCATGATGATAAAGGCAACTTGACTGTTGGATTCAATGAATATGTCAAATAGCTACTTGATGCAGGACTTATACATGAATAAACAAATGTTTATTCATGTATTCAGCCGTCTATAAATAGAAGGCTCATCAAGCAGAGAACAATGAGTTAAGCTTAGCATTCAATACATACTACAAACTCCATTGTCCTTTCACCCTCAGAATTCAAGTATTCATTTGTAATAGATAATAATCTTACAATCACCTTGTAAACCATTTTGTTTCAAAGTGATATAAACTTGAAAATTCTGTAGGTCTTGTTTCTTGAAAGTCTGATTTCCATTTCCGCACACTTTTTTCACATCTACTGAAATCACTTACAATATTACATGAAAAGAAGTTTTTAAGTCCAAACTGGGACCAACAATTGGTATCAGAGCAGATTGAATAAATCGTTTTCAAACGATCAATCGCTCATCTTCTTTTCTCTAAATATGGCCAGCTTTCAATCATGGAATAATATTTTTAACATTGGCTCTATGTCTAAACTTCCGACTTTGGTCAGAGAGGAATACCCCCAATGGAAAATCAGGATGGTCAATTTCCTTAATGGTCATGACCGAGCTCTGTTTCAATCCATTGCAAGGGGTCCACATATACCAATGACTGAAATACCAGCTATTCCAGCAACTGATCAATCACCTGCAATCCCTGCCTCCCGAGCTCCCAAAAGTGAAATACTTTGGAGCCCGGAAGACAAGGAAAGGGTGGCTGGGGATGAAAGGGCAAAGTCACTTTTAATAATGGCTATCCCTACTGACATATTTTCATAAGTTGATGCATGTGCATCAACTAAGGAAATATGGGATCAGTTGAAAAATCTTTGTATAGGAGGAGAAAGGATGAAAAGAAACAAAAGAACAAACAACGTTTCCTCATATGAGAGATTCAAAAGTTTATCAAATGAAAGATTAAATGAAACATATCAAAGATTTACAAAACTTTTGAATGAGCTAAAGAAATTTGGAATAACAAAATCAAATGAAGAAAGAAACATAAAATTTCTGGATGCCTTACCTAGAGAATGGAGAAGTCTAACCATGACTCTGTCCTCAACCTTAGAACTAGGTAATATGAGTCTTCATGACTTATATAGCATTCTAGTCCCCAGAGAAGAAGAAATATATGAAGAATCCATTCAAAGAGGGGGAACCTTAGCTCTAATCTCAAACTCACAAAGAACACCCACCAATGATCCACAATCATCAAACAGTCAAAATCTTGAAATTTCTGATACATCATCAGATTTTTCAGCTTTTGCTGAAGCAATTGCACTGCTCACTAAAACCTTGAGCAGAGATTGAGGGGAGGAGGCCAAAGATACCAGAAAAGTGACAGAGGGAGGATGGATGGAAGATCTAAGGAAGAAGGTAGATCTAAGGATAAGAGAAAGGCTGAAGTTGTGTGTTACAAGTGCAAGCAGAGGGGCCACTATGCATCAGAATGCAAGACCAAGAAACTGAAAGATGTTGCTTATTATGAGAAGAAGTTGGAAGAAGCAACAACAAGTTAGCTTGATTGCAGGGACAGATACATGGCTATCTGATGATTCTTCTGATGAAGAAGAAGAAGAAATGGCTAATTTTTGCCTTATGGCACTTTCTAATGAACTACCAGAAACTTCAGGACAGAAGGTAAATTTAGATAATCTTGATCTTGAACACAAGTTAAAAAAGCTCATGTCAGATTTTCTAAATCTGCAAGATAAGCAGAAATCAGATAGTAAAAAATCAGATGAGTTGCAAAGGACTATGAACAAAATCATTCTTGAAAACCAATTACTAATAGAAGAAAGTTTAGATCACAGAGCTAAAACTGAGTTCTATGAAAATGAAAGAAAAGATCTTTACAAGAAAATTAATGATAAGGAAATTAATGTAAGAGGTTTTCAGCAAGCTAAAGAATTCATAAATTTCATTGAGTCCACACAAAAGAACAAAGGAGAGGTTTAGGATACGTAAAAACAAAAGAAAGTAAACCTACTGTCTTTGTAAAAGCAACACATCAGATTTCTGATAAATTTTCATCAGAATCTGATTCTGAATCATGCAAATCAACATGTTCTGATTACTCTTTTGAAAAACCCAACTTTAAAGCAAAAAGGAGTGAATGCAAACAAAAATCTGTAAAAACTCCAGAAGCAGTTCACTCATTTTTTCAAAATTATCCACTCATTTTATCACAAGAAAGAATATCAGAAATCTCTGATAAAGAATCTTGTATGTGTGTTGACATACTGAAGCTTGTTTAACACCATCTCCAAAAGAAAAGTGAAAAATCTGTTTATGGCTCAGCATATAACAGATATTCTGATGAAAGGCCATCAAGAGAAAATAATCTGATTAAAACCTCATCAGAAAGAGTACCCAAGCAAGTCTGGGTACCCAAAACCCTCTAATTTTTTCATTTCAGGACCGTCATGTGCAGCAGACCTGGTACTGCGATTCTAGAAGCTCCAAGCACATGACTGGGGACAGGAGCTTACTCGGTAACTTTGTTTCAAAACTGGGTAAAATGGTAAATTTTGGAAATGGAGTAAAAGGGAGGATCATGGATATGGATGCATAAGGTATGGATGTTTGACCATAGAGAAAGTAGCCTATGTAGAAGGCTTAAAGTACAATCTGCTAAGTTGTGGTCAATTCTTTGATAAAGGTTTTCAGGTAACCTTCTTACCAGGAAAATGCTTGTTAATAGGTATGGATGATAATAAAATATATTTAAGTGGAAAAAGGATAAGACAATCAATTTACTACTTTGATTTCAAAGAAGAAAATGAACATCCAAAATTATGTTTATTTTCAAAAATTAACAAAGGTGGTAGCTGGTTGTGGCACAAGAGGTTAGCCCACTTAAATTTCAAAAACCTAAGCAAACTAGCAAGCAAAGGCCTGGTAAATGGATTACCTTTAATATCCTCAAAGAAGGATAAAATTTGTGAAGCTTGTGAGATGGGAAAATCTAAAAGAAGCTCACACAAATCACTTTCTGAGTCTTCTATAACACAAAATTTGGAACTTTTACATATGGATTTGTGTGGACCCATAAGTACAGAAAGCTCTTCTGGAAAGAAATACATACTTGTAATTGTAGATGATTTTTCCAGATACATATGGGTAGAATTCTTGAGAAAGAAAAGTGAAACTCCTGATCTGATCATTAATTTTATTAGAAAAATTGAAAATCTGTTACAATTAACAGTCAGAAGGATCAGATCAGACAATGGGATAGAATTTAAGAATTCAAAGATTGAGAGCTTTCTTGTGAGTAAAGGAATCTCTCATAATTTTTCTGCTCTTAGAACTCCTCAACAAAATGGGGTGGTTGAAAGAAGAAATAGAACCTTAGTGGAGCAGCCAGAACAATGCTTGCTGATGCTAAACTACCCACTCATTTTTGGGCAGAAGCAGTAGCAAATGCATGTTTTACCCAAAACAGATCCATAATCAACAAAAGGCTCAACAAAACACCTTACAACATTATTAATGGAAGAATTCCAAGTGTAAAATTTTTACATACATTTGGTTGTAGATGTTTTGTTTTCAATGATTTTGAAAGCCTTGAGAAATTTGACAAAAAAACAGAAAAAAAGTATTTTCTTGGTTATTCTTTGTCCTCAAACCTTATAGAATTTTTATTCTAAACACAAGGACAATCAGAGAAAGTCTATATGTGTCTTTTGATGACTCATCAGAAACAGAGGTTTCTGATGAATACATGAAAGAAATAAACTTTTCTGACAAACAAGAAAATTATGAACATCTCTTTGAAAGGATAACTAAAGATTTCTTAGAACATGATACATCTCTTACAAATAAATCAATAGATAATTCATGTACTAACCCTGCAGAACAAATGGACAGTGCATCAGAAATCTTGAATCAGAACAATGAAAATATGTCTGATTGTTGGTGCATATTTGTGACAACAGCTTAGATTTGGTCTTTGGATATCTTGTAATTAGTAAAACGATAAACAATTAGCGGGTTTAGCTTTGTAATAGTTAATTAAGAGTGATTGGGCCAAACCAAACCCACATATGGGGGAGGGTTTGCAAAATGGGCCTTGCCCATGACCTAGCCCATATGCAAAGCTTTGTCCTATATAAACAAAGCTTAGCATTAGGGTTTAGGTTAATCATCTAATCACCTTAATCACTTTGGAGAGAATTCATGAAAGACAAAGGCTTGGACGAATTAGAGATCTTGATTGATTGTAATCGTTTGAAGATAATCAATAAAGATCGGGTTTATAGAGATTTCTGTTTCTACTCGTTTTCTGTGAAATCTGATCTAGGGGATTCCGCACTCTAGGTTAGATCGACGATTCTGTTATGATCCGCACGGATTAGGGGACCTACAGTTGGTATCAGAGCATTAGGCTCTTGATTGGCTTGGTTCAAAATCGTTTCTACAGAAATCTGGGTTTTTGGACATTTCTGGAGGCTGTGTTCGTGTTCTGCTACTGATTTCGGATTAGCTGCAAGGATTTCGGATAAAATAACATCAATTCGGTTAGAAATACTGCTTTTTGGATCCATTTCGGATAAGAATACTGCATTTCGGATCCATTTCGGATAAATACACTGCATTTTGGATAAAACAGTTGAATTTCGGGCCAGATTAAGTTGCATTTCGGATCAATCAAAAGGATTACGGATCATTTCGGTTTAAGGGGTGTTCATTTCGGATCATTAAGTCTCATTTCGGATCAAATTATTCCATTTCGGACCAGAAAGTGTTTATTACGGACCATTTCTGACCATTTCGAATAACCAGTTCGGATTTAGGGCCATTTCGGACAATTTCGGAAGGGGTGGAATTTTTCTTGGCTTGCGTAAGAAAAATTTCACTGTTTCACGTTTAGAAAATTATCCGTAACTCATCTCAAGAAACCGTTTGCACCGTTGAACTCCTTGGATTTTTAGGAAAAAAACTATGGAAAATCCCGAAAAAGGTTTTTGACATTATATATCATTGGAATCGTAATCTCGAGACAAATCTAACGGTATAATTTAGTAAAAACAGTTTTCAGAAAAATTTTGTACGGTTTTATCAGTCTACAACGTTAAAATGTCGAACATGTCTAAGTTGAATGAGCTTTTGAGAATGGAATATGAGGTTGGCACAACCAACAAACCACCTAAGATGATGAAGGTGGAGAACTATTTGACATGGAAAGATAGGTTTCAATCCTTCATTGAATATCAGGACACTCGCATGTGGATCTGTATTGTAGATGGTTACACAAACTCAACACATGACTTTGAGGGCAGACCACGTGTCACAGCCTATGTGAACATGCAGGAAGCTGATAAGAAAATGTATGAGGCTGAAAAAAGAGCCTTGGCTGCTATCAAGATGTCCTTACCTGATAGCATCAAACATACCTTTAAGAAGTACACTACTTCAAAGGAAATGTGGGATGCACTAGAGAAGAGATATGAAGGAAATCCTGATGTCAAGAAGAACAAAGTTGATCTACTGAAGAAGCAGTTTGCTGTATTTAAGTACATGAAAAATGAGTCACTTGAGGACATCATCACTCGATACTACCATCTGATGTCAGAATTGGACAATTATGATGTAGATTGCTATACTGACATAGAGAAAAATGACAAGCTGCTTAATGCTCTACCTGCTAAATGGGATATCTACACTCTCATGAGCAAGGGAGAAGCAAATTATGAGACAAAGGAACTGGAAGAAGTAGTTGGAAAGCTAAGAGCTTATGAGCTCAGTATGAAGAAGAAAGACACTGGATATGATCAGGTTCAAGATCTAGGGATTTACAATGGGCTTACATCTTCTTCATCTCATGATGCTTCTAGCGACTCTGCCACTGCTTTTCTTTCGTGTGAGAATAAGCAGGTCACAGTGAATGAGGATGGTGATGTATGTTTTGTAGCTGCTTCAGGAGGATCAACAGGAGCCAAGAGAACATCAGCTTCTAAGCAAAGTAGTAATGCAAAGTCGATGCCTATGAGTGTGAAGTCTGCTGAAGAACATCTTGCTCTACTTGCTTCGTTGTTGCTTCGTATGAGAACTACATTCAGGGGAAGATATCTGATCCTGCTACTTTAGATGAAGATTATGATTAGATTGACCCTGATGATCTAGAAGAGATGGATTTGCAATGGCAGATGGCCATGATTTCGAGACGTGTGAAGAGGTTCATGAACAGAACTGGAAGGAAGTTTGTAGGAAAGAGCGTTGGTTTTGACAAGGCCAAAGTCCGGTGCTTTAACTGTCAAAGTTATGGTCATTTCGCTAGGGAATACCAAAAACAAAAGCGTGAGACTTCGAGTCAGAGTTCAAACAATAGGAATGCATCAAACAACTCTAACTCAAGGGCGTTGATCTCTACTGCAAGAGAGGGTTCATATGACTAGAGTATTCATTTGGAAAATGATGATAATGTCACTCAAGCATTCATGGCAGAGATTGTACCCCTTGATGATGTTGAAGCTAACGTGAATGTTGAAGTTGAGAAAGAAAGTGAAGCTAAGGTAGAAAAGGCTAATCAGACTACTGAAGCTGAAGAGGAAAAGCCAAAGTCTGACCATGAAAGGGAAGCTGAAGAGAGAGATGCAAAATACAAAAGAATGGAAGCTCAACTTGCTGCTCTCATGGCCAACTCAGACAAGTCAACAGGAGAGGTAAGTAACTCTGCTACTTCTGTTTGTTTAAAATGTCGTGAATTACAGGGTGAAGTTGACAGGTTGTCAACACAAAACAAAAGTCTGGTAAACGAGATTTCTAACATAAAAGAATCAAACTTTTTTTTTTTTGCTAAAAGAAACGAGATGTTATATCTGAACAAGATAAAAGGCTATGAGCTGAAATTGAAGTTTTAACCTGCAAACTAAACGAAAAACTTCAAGTCATAGACTTAGCTCATGACATGATGGGTGAGAAAACAAAAGAGATTTCTGAAAAATGCAAAGAGTTGTCAGATGCACAACTCAAAATTGTAGAACTTGAAAAGAAATTGGGTCAATTCAGTGACTCTACTTTTGTTATGAAACACATGATGGGTGGGTTAAAGAAGAGTAATGACAAGACCAGTGTGGGATTCCGGGGGTTTAATGAAGTCCCACCTCCTCTTAGTCATGATTATTCTTTCTTACATGATGAGGATGAGCTCACAGACTTTTTGTCAACATCACCAAGTAATTCCACATCAAGTCAAGGTGATGTGTATGAGAGTGTTGATGCTAAGAAGGATAATAACAGCAAACCTGTTTTGAAAAAAGAAAAATTCATCTCCTAAAAACAAAAATCCGAATTTTGCTAAAAAGGTTAATTTTGTTCAAGGAAGTGACATGAAAAACGAAACAGCTGTTATCGAAAATGAATTAAATGTAGAGTTTGCTAAAAACAAAAACAAAGAAACATCTGATATTAAGCAAACTGAACAAAATCCTTCCAAGGCATCATCATCAAAACCAGAATCTAGTTCAAAGGCTTCAGTTGAGAAGTCTTCGAAAAAGAGATCGTGCTTTAAATGTCACACAAAGGGACATGTAGCTAGCTGCTGTCCTAACAAAAGGGTTGAAGCACAAGTTAGTGAGAAACAGAGAGAAAAATCACCAGAAAAGAAAGGTGATAAAAAGGAGAGAGAGTCTAACTCTCCAAAGAAATCTGCTCCTAAGCAACAAGAGGGTGTTGCTGGTGATGTAGATAAGGCTGAAAAACGAACTCCTCAAGTTCCTCGTTTTCAAATAAATCAACCAAGATTTCGGCCTGAATCTACATCAGGCAGATATGAGAGACCTAGAAGTAGTTCACCAAGAATGAACAATCTAAATTCAAATAATTTCAGAAGTCAAGGTCAATATCAAAATCGATGCCAAAATAATGGTGGTCGAACTTTTTACAACAATGGCTTTAGAAATTACAACAATCAAGCTTCTTGGAATCAAAACTCAAGATTTCAAAGGTCACATAGTCCAAACACATATAGGAACCCTCAGGACCAGAGACCTTATGGAAATCATGCCCCATTTCCATCAACAGGTCCAAGATCCAAGACTCGAGTTAGGAGTGATGGATATTGGATGGATGTTCCTGTAGTTGGTGAATCTGGACGACCCAAGACCATCAAGGCTTGGGTCCCCCAATCTAACTAATCTTTTGGTTGGTGTGTGCAGGAGCTGCTAAGGAGGATTATCAACTTATGGTATGTTGATAGTGGCTGCTCTAGGCACATGACGGGGGATGCGTGGTTGTTTTCTGAATTTGAAGATTATGATGGTGGACATGTAAATTTTGCTGGTGCTAAAGGTGGTAGGATTACTGGACGAGGAAAAGTGACGAATGGGAAGATCACGTTGGACAAAGTGAACTATGTTGAGCAGCTTAAACACAATCTGATGAGCGTGTCACAAGTCTGCGACAAGGGTCACTCGGTCCATTTTACAAAGTCTGAGGCATTGGTGTTGAAACCGGGTTTGGTTATTCCAGATGATTGGACAGTAATGCATGCACCAAGGAAAAATGATACTTATGTCATGGACATGGGTGCCAAGGATCCGACTGCAGTGGTGGCGTGTTTGCTGTCAAAAGCATCTGAAGCTGAATCTATGTTGTGGCACAGATGCATGGCCCATATTCACTACCGCAAAATGAATTACATTTTTAAAAATGAGTTAGTGAAAGGGGTTCCATTGCTGAGGTTTCAAGTGGAAGATAAATGTCTTCCATGTCAAAAGGGAAAACAACACAAGAAACCTCATAAGTCTAAAACAGTAAATTCCATTAATGCCCCTTATGAATTACTTCACATGGATTTATTCGGTCCAGTGAACGTGAGGAGCATAGGTGGAAAGTACTATTGTCTTGTTGTTACTGATGATTACTCACGTTATTCATGGGTTTTCTTTTTAGGTACAAAAGATGAGACAACGGAGATGCTGGTAGATCTTTTTACAAAATTGGAAAACGTTCAAGATGCAAGGATCAAGAGGATAAGGAGTGATAATGGCACGGAGTTCAAGAATCGGATTCTGGATCTCTATTGTCTTCGAAAGGGAATAGAACATCAATATTCTGCTCCTTATACGCCACAACGGAATGGAGTCGCTGAGAGGAAAAACAGGACGTTGATTGAAGCTGCTAGGACTATGCTTTCAGATTCAAAGCTACCAGTTCTTTTCTGGGGAGAAGCTGTGAATACAGCTTGCTACGTCCTAAACAAAGTTTTAACCGTTAAACGCTTTAACAGAACTTGTCATGAACTTATGTTTAACGAGAATCCAAACTCAACAGGCTTTGAACCATTTGGATTACCCTGCACCATTGTGCGAAACAAACATAAACAAAAATTCGGTGAGGTGGCTGACGAAGGCTACTTTCTAGGTTATGTGCCTGGCACACCGAATAACAGGGTTTTCAATCTAAAAACTGGTAAAATTGAGGTTGTTTACAATGTTGAAATTACTACATACAAACCTCAACAATCAACAAATGGTCCTGATATATTATATGATTATGCAAGTGTGTTTAAATCATTTAATATTCCTGAGATTTCTGATGCAGATGATTTTCAGTTGATTCAAACAGTGATATGTGAAGATGATGAAGGCGAGTTCATGCCTAGATCGAATGTTGATATGTCAGATGCTCCAGAAACTTCCCAAGGTGCTGCTGATCCTGATTCAAGTGATAGTGACTCTGAACCCATTCAGGGGGAGGATTTCATTAATACGTGTGTGAATCAGAATATTCAAGGGGAGGTTGGATCAAACCTGGGTGATAATCTAGAAGTTGACGCTATTGCTACTGTTTTGGTCAAAAATTACCGAAGTAATAAAGTGATCAAATTAGTTAAGTGAGGTAGTGTGCTAGAAATATGTGTGAAAAATATGTTAACCAAGTTAAAAACAAAAAAAACAGTTTCAGGATACGGCTCGGGATATAGAGCTGTATCTATGATCAAACAATGAGCAAAAAAGTAAAGGTTGACACGTGATGTACGAGGAAAGCCCTTGATCAATTTAGATCGCCGGCACAAAACCTCGGGAGCTGACAATCGCAGCTGCCTTGTTCTTCTATTTCTTCAAATATCAGGATACAGTGCAGGATGTGGTGCGGATCAATTAAGTGTTACAATGTAATTCGATTACAAGTGTTTGTGTGTAGTGACTGCTGAAAGCTAGAGAGCAAAAGTGTCCGAGAGTGTGTGTGAAAATTGTGTGCCTTAATCTGATCCGCCCCCATCTATTTATAGTAAAATAAATGCAACAAACTATCCTAAATAACCGGGATCTGGTGAATATTCCCCACTCGAACGTTGTAGACCTGGGCTTTCGGGTTCAACATCTCTCACATAACAGATACGCCCGAGTCTTGAGGAGAAGAAGTCCATCTGACCGTTAGTAACCCACAACATCCAACCTGCACGTGGTTAATTTAATTAACCCCAGAATATCGCCCAGGATGTTAGCCATATCCTAATCCAGTATCCTGATCACAAGCAAAAAACCAAAAGCAGGATATTAGTCAGGATACGTTCGCTCAGAAAATGACCCATAACAATTGTCCCCAAATATTTCTGTTGGTATACCAATCCAACGGATATATTTTAAAAATTCTATCTCGTAAATCAAGGTAATTAAATCGAGGCGGCGGTCAAGATCACATCATAACTTCCAACGCGCTTTTAACTCGATGGAGATCTACAATGCTCCTATATCTTCTCTCTTCTTGTTTGAAAAGCAGATATCTCCATCGAAGTCTCCAGGTAATTCCCTACTTCTCATTCATCTTCTATCAATCTTTCCTTCTTTATCTACAATGGCCACTGGAACTTGTTCCCAAACCGGTGAATCATCCGAGATCTTCATTCAGCAGAATCTTCTCAAAAATCCCGAGAAGGAAGTCTGTGCCTTTGATAACGCAGACATTGCGGCTTTGAGATCCTCCGGTGCTTTCCCCGATAACACGGTCTTTAGACCGTTCGATCGATCAATTCGATCGGATGTTTCTTCTACTGATTGGGTCTGTTTCCCAGCATACCCTTTTTCGCTAGGTCTTCGATACCCTTTTCCCGAATTTATGATGCAATTCTTCCGGACCACCGGTATCTCCTTTGCTCAGACTATGCCCATGGTCTGGAGGGTATTAATCGTACTCAACCAAATAAAAAATCTTCACTGTCCCAACCTTTGTATCGAAGATCTGCCAATCGCTTACCGTCTTCGATCTCATGGTTCTAGCCGGTTTTTGCTTTTTTCGACTTCCAACAAACCCCTTATTCTTAAAGCCACCAACAACGAAGACGGATGGCAACGCAAGTTCTTCTTCGTCAAACGAGACTCCATTGATGAGGGTGCTAGCCTTCCGGTGGAGTGGTTAACCACCGGTAGTACCATGAATGTTCCCATGTACCTTTAGACTTCTGTCTTTTGCTAATATCCTCCTTTTTGATCCTTTTGCAGTAAATTTCAAGGAAGTAGCTCCCCCTACTACGGAATCAGAGAAAAGAATCAAAATTGTCTACCAATTACTTGCAAGTGACAGGAGTTTTACCACACATATCCCGAGTTCCAGTCAATACTCATCATCTGAAATGTCTGGTAAGGATTACTTTAAAAATAATTAATTAGCACAATATAATATAATGAAGGGTAATAAAGATGTAAGACTTTTCCCTTTGCGCAGCACCAGCCAAGATCCCTGAAGTCTTTGACCTCGACGAGCTGGACAGTTATCCTGATCAGGTTCAAATCAAGAAGGAACCTAGTCCTAAGGCCACGGCCTCATCCAAACCCAGCAGTTCTAAGGCCATCGTTGTCACACCCCCAAAATCCACCTGCGGAGTATCACCGCTTGGGAGCGTGACTGACCAGGATCAAGCCACCAATCATATAGAACAATACATATAATAAGATTAATTGCCGTTAAACCAAACCAAATCCGTATGAAAGGTGTTCCAAAACATAAGTAAGTTATCATAGTTTAGCGGAAGCGTATAAGTAAACCCAATATAAATAAGTATGTAATGTCATAGAGTGTTCAACAAACAATCACGATCCAAGCCCACAACGACCAGCTCCTCCCTGTGCAAGCTCCATGTATCTAACGACCTGCAAGGCATGTAACAGAGGATCAACAACTAGTTGAGCGAGTTCACAGAAAGTAAATGCGTAATAGTAAGTTCGTATGTAACAAGTGGCTCTACTGGGCCGATAGTACGTTCTATTGGTGGGGGCTTCCCATGTTGTATATCCACTAGACTATTCGTAACCATGAGTATCCTTCACAACCGAGGATAGTAGTAAGTATAAATACACGTAGGTTTTACGTGAGTATCCTTCACAACCGAGGATAGTAGTAAGTATAAGTACACGCAGGTTTTACGTGAGTATCCTTCACAACCGAGGATAGTAGTAAGTATAAGTACACGTAGGTTTTACGTGAGTATCCTTCACAACCGAGGATAGTAGTAAATATAAGTATACGTATATTGTAAGTATGTGTCCTGCACAACCGAGGACAGTGAGTAGCATAAGTATGTGTCCTGCACAACCGAGGACAGTGAGTAGCATAAGTATGTGTCCTGCACAACCGATGACAATGGTATGGTAGTCTAGTATTTGTGTCAGTACGAATCTATTCAACCTTATTCCTTCAATCCCATTCCCAAACCCTTGGGAATCCCATGCCTTAGTAAGGGTGTGAACTCACCTTGGTTTGCTCGGTATGTTATGTTAGGTTACTTGTTCCAGGCTGGTCAACCAAACCCTACTGTGGTTACCGAACATAGTCAGTTTCGTATACACGTAAATCTGGTATACTCTTTGCACATTATGCAAGTAATGAACAAGTATACACATACTATTGCACAATTTATAACAAGTATGCGGGCCATATATATTTATTCACGTTACAAGTTCATATCTCACAATGGCATATACTAACAATTCGGTTCTTATACAAGTAGTCATGCAAGTTCCCAAAATCAATTAACTAACATCAATTTAAGATAGTCCACCAAGGGCATCGGCCCACTATTGAAAAATCGGTCCACTTACAACTCCTTGTTGTCAGGCGGTGTATTGAAGTTTGTTATATTCCCATGCTATTAGTTGGTCAAAGTTTAGTAATAATAAAGATCATATGCACAACCGCCACAGTAACAATAAAATAAAATAAAAGAATCCGGTTGACACTTTAGTATTAAAGGGGCCGAATAAGTAACCAATACCCACCTTTGGGCCGCCCAAACCCTACCAATCGGAGGTCACAAGGAATTTCCTAATCTCACCTGTAATTGACCGCCCATTACTACCAATCACTTGCTTAATAATACTGATTTATCTTTATGGAACATTGTGTAGCCTAAAAACATATATATACTAGCCGACAATTTCATGTGCACTTTTCCCACACAATCCCATGTAATTCAAAGCATGTTGGCCGACATTTGTTAACCCATCACATGTACTGTTAATTGACCTTTAGTATATTTGAGTGTGCACTATGCTATTGATTTCGATTGGACCCCCCCCCTTTACTCAGCCGCCAATTCCATGCACTATTCATAAAGTTACATGCAAATCAAATAATAAAAAAAAGATGTTGGCTGACAATTGCTAAAATCACATGCACTGTTTGTTAGACTTTTGATGTTATTATCACTTGTGTAGTGTGCCACCGTTTAATGAAACCAATGACACACAACCATTTCAATCCCAATTCGTATAGCCTTCCACGTGATGATATTACAACAAATATTGAGTGTAACCGAATGATTGGGCCGTTTAAAGTCTAGTTATTTTCATTGATGCACACTAAATTCGATGCTCACTGACATTCACATGCTTACATGAAAGCCACTGGACCTAACATTCCTACAAATCAATCCATCTAGCCGACCATAAATACAAGATTTTGTTACTCATTCAACAGTCTAATAAATCTATCATATAACTATAATATGGTTGACATATATCACGTATAAACACCCCACATGTCAATCAGGCATATAAACAAGATTAAATGAACAAGATTCATTGCGAGTACAATACACTAACCACAAGTTTGCTCCAAAAGGACGATGTTTCGAAGGGGGTTTATTCACTGCCGTCGCACAACCATTAGAGAGTTTAGGGTTTGAGTTTATGAATACTAACCAGTCACGTAATCCTTTTGTGCGTGAATATAGTGTATGGTAACCGGCCCCCTAATCAAAACAATCGCCCACTTGGACTTCTACTCGGCCCAACCTCTATTTTTGTGAATGATGGCCCAACTACTACTTCAATGCATAAAGTGTGTGTACGTGTGGATGATATCCCTAGCCAGCCCATGAGTTAAGTAACAAGGTCCAAGTAATCAGCCCACAATCGCTTTTTAATACAATACACATACATATCAGATAGACACTTATAATGCACGTCACGTATATAACCAATGCTTCGTGAACGAGTATTAAGTTGAGTGGAAACCTTGGAAACTCGGGTTGTCACAATCGTCATTCCCAAACCTTCACCAGCTACCAGGCCCCGGAGTTCAAGCTCCCGTAAAATCTCTGATACATTCCCCTATGAGAATTACGGGTTCATCGAAGCAAGCGGATTTATGACTTCTTTTCTCAACCAGGTCAGTATCCTTGAACCGTATCCTGCAACTTATATTCCTTATAAGTATTCTCTAAAATCAATACCTGTCCTCTTAATTTGCAGGGTCTCGAACCTCTGGTTTACTTATATCAGGAATCCTGTGGGCTCAACAAGACGCTTGAATCCAAATTGAAGAAAGCTGAAGTCACCATCTCTGATCAGGGCATGATTGTAGCCGCCAAATCTCGGCACTACGAGGAGAAGTACAAGGCTATGACCCAAGAACACCAGACCACTCTTAATAAAGCTGCTCTTCAAGCTCAGAGCGATCTTGATGCTGCCCATGCTCAACATAAACAGGATATGGTCAGCTACCGGGAAAGCCTCAAAAGTTCCGTCGTCATTTCTCTCCTCCAGGCCAGGCTAAAGATGGCCTACGAAGCCAAAACACTAGGCTTCGAATGCCCTTCTTGGGACATCAGTCCTTGGGAAACAAAGCTAAAGAACCTTGGCAGCACCTCTATCAAACCTGCTGCTGAAGAATCTTCAAAAGCAGTTGAAAAACCAACCGGTGCTGAGAAGGATGCTGAGGTGGATCCCGAGACGGATGCTACTGAAACTACTATGAACGAAGAAGGCGCTGCTTCCTAAAACTTATTTTCTTTAAATTTGAGAATTATGCTTTCGTTTGAACAATTTTATTTCTTATCCTATGAACAGTTTCTATTTCGGTATTAAGACAATGTGATAGCCGGAGGTGGATGGGTCCTAGGTTTTAGGATGAAACCTTCGGTTATCAACTGGTATTGCTTATCTCCAATAAATTCGCCTTTTAATTGACTTGTTATTGTTTTCTGTATTTCTCGGTATGGATTTTAGCTTTGCAAAATTTTGTACAACTATCTTTTGAAAATATCCTGATCAATATACTCAGTGATATATTATGAAAAACTTTTATAGAATTTCTAAAAACTCAATCAACTTTAGAGAAAACTTCTAAAGAATAAAAGATAGTCCATTTTCCAAAACCTGTTTTGACAATACTTGTTTGTTCAAGGTTTTAATTTCAAACTAGTATTACTTCCAAATATTTTAATCAAATATCCTGAAACATATTTTGAAAATACATTTTGAGAATATATCCCGATAATTTATTCTAATCAGGATGCTTAAGCTTTTGTCAAACATAGTTTCAAAAACTCAAATGATTTAAATAACGTCTACAAAGGAAAGATCATACCAGGAATAGAGTGTAACCATATTCTCAAACTTCAATCCTTTTGCAACTTTTCCAACGAAGATGTCCCCTGTCTGAGACACTTAGTGTACTAGGTCCAAGCTTTATCTTTTGAGCTTTATACAATTGCCTCAGTAGGAATGTCCCCTGTGCATAATGTCCTCGAATACTTAGAAATTTCCTGGAAATTAGTTCCAATTGTATAGGCAATTTTTTGTGTTACAGGGGTAAAACCCAAAATATTCTGGAGATAAATCTTTCGTATTCCGGGGGAAATCCCAAATTTTCGTGCGCTACAGGCGGGAGTGTATAAACTCTAAGACTTAGAAAGGTGAAAACCTTTAAACCTTAGAGAGTATGAAAATACCCTTTCGTGAGAGAGGGTGATCAATCCTCATATACCTTTAGGATTCAGGATATAGCCAATAGTAACGAAGTTGTCAGCCACTTTTACATGAACTGGTCCCGCCACCTTGAACTATTCCCGAATAACTTGCGCTCCAGGCGGGGTGTTTAAACCCAATTCGGAAGAAAGGTGAATACCTTTAAACCTGTGAAGGGATCAGGATCCCTTAAACGTGAGAGAGAGGGCCAATCCTCTAATCTTCCAAAGTATCCTGAGTGTGTATCCTGATGCTATATCCCGAAGTATATTCTGCAAAACCATTAAAAGCTAAGGTGGGTGTTAGCCTGGCTAACACCCCTCCGATGCTTAAGTCAGTAATAGATTCAAAATAGCAAATGATATCAAAAGTTAATAAGGGATACAAAATTCATACCATCCTGAGCTGGAATTTAAGTTCCATAGTCACTTGAAATAGAGTTTCAAATGTATAGCATTCCAAGACCTCGGTAGCATATCCCCCTCTATATTCTTGAGTCGGTATGTTCCTTTTCCTGATTCTGACTCAACCTCGTAGGGTCCTTCCCTACTCGGAGCCAACTTTCCCTCAGCGGGATTAGTAGTATTCTGAAAAGCTTTTCTTAACACCCAATCTCCAACTTTGAATCTTCTAGTCCTTATATTCTTATTGTATGCTCTGGATATCCTTTGTTGATATGCTGCCATCCTCAGCCTTGCTGCATCTCTTGTCTCATCAATAGTATCCAATTCCTGGCATAGGACTTCAGGATTCTGCTCAGGATCCCGTAGGTTGGATCTCGCTGTAGGTATCACCATTTCTGTCGGGATCACCGCTTCTGCATCAAACACCAAGGAAAACGGAATTTGGCCAGTTGCATTCTTCACCGTTGTCCTATCAGCCACAAAACAAAGGGTAATTCTTCTGCCCATCTTCCTTTCTTAGCCCCTAGTCTCTTTTTCAAGTTGTTAACAATTATCTTGTTCGATGATTCTGCTTGTCCATTTGCTTGAGGATGTACCGGAGTGGACGTAATCATTTTGATTCCACAACTCTTGCAGAAGTCAGTAGTCCTTTTACTTATAAATTGAGATCCGTTGTCACAGATTATCTCAGCTGGTACTCTAAACCTAGTCTGGATATTCCTTTTTATAAAGGATACCACTTCCTGATCTCTAACCTGAACAAATGCTTCTGCTTCAACCCATTTGGAGAAATAATCCGTCATTGCCAACATGAAAACCTTTCCTCCCGAAGCCTTTGGAAGCTTTCCTACTATATCCATACCCCATTTCATAAACGGCCAAGGGGAAACAATAGGATACAGCGGTTCAGCAGGCTGATGTAATATGTTACCATGTCTTTGACATGCATCACATCTTCGAGCATATTCTGTGGCATCTTTCCTCATCGTCGGCCAATAGTATCCTGTCCTTAATATTTTTGAGAATAAGGACCTGCCCCCAGTATGGTTACCACAATCCCCTTCATGTATATCCTGCAGTACTTCTTTGGTTTCGGGATCCTCGAAGCACCTCAGATATGGTCCTGCAAGAGATTTCTTATACAAAACATTATTTATAATAGTGAATCGTGATACTTTCATTCTAAAGGCTTTAGGATTCTCATTCTTTGGGATGTGTCCTTCCTTGAGATATCTCACGATTGGAGCCGTCTAGGATTTAGGGTCCTCCTCAGGATACTTATCATCAGGATCCTGAATACTTATTACTTCCTTATTCTGAGGATTCATCGCAGGATATAGGATATGTAATATTGGTATTCGGGTTCCTTCCGGTATCCTGACCGAGGATCCCCGATTCGCCAAGGCATCAGCTTCAGCATTGTCCTCTCTTGGTACCTGTTCAAGTGTAAAAATATCGAAATATCCTGCTAATTTTTTGAGAATTTCGAGATACTCGATTAACTTTTCTCCCTTAACTGCATAGGTTCCATTAAAATGATTAGTGATTAACAAAGAATCAACATATACTTGCAAAGTCTTAATATCCATATTTTTAGCCAGTTCTAATCCTGCAATTAAAGCCTCATATTCTGCCTCATTATTAGTAGCATGAAATTCACACCTAATAGCCTGGGGTTATATGTCCCCCTGTGGTGATTTTAGTAGTATACCCAGACCTACACCTCTTACATTAGATGCACCATCAGTATACAATGTCCAGTATTCTAAGTTTTCTCCTAGCTGCTGTACTTCTAAATCTACTTCATTTTGAATGTCACTACTAAAATCAGCCACAAAGTCAGCTAAAGCCTGAGACTTTATGGCATTTCTAGGCTCATATACTAAGTCATAAGCACTCAGTTTTACTGACCACTTAGCCATCCTACCTGACATCTCAGGTTTCCTAAGCACGTTTTTAACAGGATAATTTGTTCTAACATGAATCCTATGTGTCTCAAAATAATGTCTAAGTTTTGTTGATGCCATAACTAATGCTAATATCAACTTTTCTAAATGAGAATATCTAGTTTCAGCATCTAGTAAACTTTTACTAACATAATAGACAGGATATTACTAACCTTCATGGTCCTTTATAAGAACGGCACTTACAGCATTCCTTGATACAGCAAGGTATAGGGATAGTGGTTCACCATTTTCAGGCTTCATCAATAGAGGTGCAGTTGAGAGATATCTCTTCAAATCCTGCAAGGCTGCTTCATGCTTTGCTCCCCATTCGAACTTCTTATTCTTTTTGAGGATATCATAAAATTCTTTGCATTTTTTTGAGGATTTTGAAATAAACCTGTTCAATGCTGCTACTCGGCCTGTCAACCGTTGAACATCCTTCATATTTGAAGGTGATTTGATATCCAATATGGCTTTGATCTGCTTCGGGCTTGCCTCTATTCCTCTTTTGGTCACCATATATCCTAGAAACTTTCCTACCCCCACTCCAAAATGGCACTTAGCAGGATTCAGCTTCATGTTATACTGATCTAGGATATCAAATGCTCCATTAATATCCTGGAGGTGATCCTCAGCTTTTTTAGATTTCACCACCATATCATCGATGTATACCTCCATTGTGTCCCCCAGCTTATCTTTGAACATCATGTTCACCAATCTTTGGTATGTTGCACCTGCATTTTTCAAACCGAAAGGCATAGCAGTATAGCAATAAATACCTGTTGGTGTCATGAAGGCAGTATCCTCCTGGTCCGAAGGCTCCATTTGAATCTGCTGAAATCCTGAGGATGCGTCCATGAATGTTAACATCTCATGTCCGGCAGTAGCATCCACCATTGCATCAATATGAGGAAGAAGAAATGGGTCTTTAGGACAAGCCTTGTTCAAGTCCGTGTAATCTACACAGACTCTCCATTTCCCATTTTACTTCTGTACCATGACTACATTTGCCAGCCATCTTGGGAATTTGACTTCTCTGATCATTTTGGACTTCAACAATCTTTCAACTTCCTCTTGTATGATTGTATTTCGCTCAGGAGCAAACTTCCTTCTTTTTTGCTGAACAGGCTTGAACGACCTGTCAATTCCAAGCTTGTGAGTAATAATGTCTTTGGATATGCCTGTCATATCCTCATGCTTCCATGCAAATGTTGATATCCTGCACTTCAAAAAGTTAGTTAATTGTTCTTCAATATCCTGAGGGATATTGGTTCCTACGAGCACCGAGATATCAGGATTATCCTGATCTAGGATAACTTTCTTCATATCCTGCTCTGAAGCCTCCACGATATCCTGGGCCCGCATCTTTAATTGCTATGCTGGATTAGGCTTGGTTGAGGATTTCATTAAGGATGTATAGCATTCCTTCGCCTCCTGCTGATCACTATTAACTTTGACGACCCCCCAAGGAGTAGGGATCTTGATGCACTGGTGATAAGTCGATGGCACAGCCTTCATGTCATGGATCCATGGCCTGCCTAGTATGATGTTATAGCAGGATGGGGAGTCCATCACACAGAAGCGTTGTATCGAGTTGACCCCTTCAACATATACTGGTAACTTTATCTCTCCTACGGTATTCCTAGCTTCTCCACTGATACCAACGAGCACAGTGGACTTTGAAGTAATATCCATCGGAGATACATTCATCCTTTTCAATGTTTCCAGCTGAATTATGTTAACGGAGCTACCATTGTCCACCAATATCCTGCGTACAAAATGGTTAGCAACATATAATGTTATTACAAGAGCGTCGTGGTGAGGATCCTGGACAGTATCTCTGTCATCACTATCAAAAGTGATCACTTTATCGGTTGTAAGGGTAGTCATCCTAGCTGGTTTGTCCCCCCTTTCAGTCTTAGCTTCCTTTGCATGTCTCTTGGCCGCAAAATACGAAGTACCACAAATATCGGATCCTCCTGAAATAAAGTTAATTATTTTGGCATCTGCTGGGGGTGATGCTGCTCGTTCAGGATCCTGCTCAGGATCCTGCCCTTTATTCTTCTTTCTTCCCAGCAAATCCTTCAGATACCCCTTGCTTAACAGGTAGCTTATTTCTTTCCTTAGAGCAATGCAATCCTCGGTCATATGTCCGAAATCTTCATGGAAGGCACACCATTTGGATTTGTCCTTCCAATCAGCTTTCTGTTGATTCTTTCGAGGCCACCTAGCTTTGTCTCCTAAACCCTGCATAGCATACATTAACTCGGGTATATTAACAGAAAAGCAGTATTCAGATAATTCAGGATATTCTTCAGGATCCTCGTCTTCAACAACATTCACTTTCTTGTTGTCATTTCTACCATATGGCTTAGAGCGGTATGGTTTGTACGAGGATTCTGACTTCCTTTTAGTTGATTCATATGTTGAGGATGCATTCATCCTCTCTTGCATTTTCTTATCATCCTCCATTCTGATATATCTCAATGCCCTGTTACGAGCTTCGTCGAGATTCCTGCATGGGATTCATTACAAGATCCTGATAAAACTGAGAATCCTTTTGTAACCCTATCTTAAAATCCTGCACAGCTCTTGCAACATCAAGATGTGGGACATCCAAGGATTCTCAACTAAATTTGTTCACATAGTCCCTCAAAGATTCCTGAGGTCCTTGAGTTATCCTGTAAAGATCACTGGTTAGTTTCTCAAAACTCTGAGTGCAAGAAAATTGACTATTAAATAAGTTAACCAAATGAGCAAAAGAAGTGATTGGGTGAGGAGGAACGTTTAACAGCCATTTTAAGGCCGATCCTGTTAAGGTAGAGCCGAAACCCGTGCATAAGCATGCTTCCTTAAGTTCTGGAGGGATAGGGTTGATTTCCATCCTCCGTGGTTCCATCATAAAGCTTCATGTTGGGAGTTTGGAATCTTTTTGGGATTTCAGCATCACAAATAGGATGCACAAACCGAGATATCCTGTGACTGTCCTGGGATACTTCTGGGATTGGCTGGACCACCCCAGGCACACTGGATATCATGTCCTTTAGCTTCTGAAGCTCCCTAGATAACGCTGACGTCACACTGAAGTTCAAAGCCCTAGGCTGCAAGGGAGTGACAGTATCTTCAACAGGCCTGCTCGAGCTTGATTTCAAGAGTTGTATCTCTCTCATCAGCATCTGATTAGTTTCCTGCTGCTGCCTCATCTGTTCCTGTACACTACCAAACAAACTTAGAATTTCCTCATTAGAAGCTAAAACAGGACCGGATCCTTGGACATTGCGGGTGGGAATAACATCTCGAGCCACATGAATTTCAGTTCCTTGGGAAGAAGCTTGAGATCTCGGAGGAGGTGGTGGAAGCACCGAACCAATTGTTGTAGAGTTTGTAGCAGACAAGGTGGAAGAGCTCATGTTTGATCTTGAGGCCATTGAAAACAGTGTAGCAAAAAGTTTTGACAATAGGAAACCGAGTAATGATTTTACTAAAGTTTTTAGCAAAAATAGCACCACTTGCCCCACGGTGGGCGCCAAATTGTTTTGGTCAAAAATTACCGAAGTAATTAAGTGATCAAATTAGTTAAGTGAGGTATTGTGCTAGAAATATGTGTGAAAAATATGTTAACCAAGTTAATTACAAAAACAGTTTCAGGATATGGATCGGGATATAGAGCTGTATCTATGATCAAACAATGAGCAAAAAAGTAAAGGTTGACACGTGATGTACGATGAAAGCCCTTGATCAATTTAGATCGCCGGCACAAAACCTCGGGAGCTGACAATCACAGTTGCCTTGTTCTTCTATTGCTTCAAATATCAGGATACAGTGCAGGATGTGGTGCGGATCAACTAAGTGTTACAATGTAATTCGATTACAAGTGTTTGTGTGTAGGGACTGCTAAAAGCTAGAGAGCAAAAGTGTTCGAGAGTGTGTGTGAAAATTGTGTGCCTTAATCTGATCCGCCCCCATCTATTTATAGTAAAATAAATGCAACAAACTATCCTAAATAACCGGGATCCGGTGATATTCCCCACTCGAACGTTGTAGACCTAGTCTTTCGGGTTCAACGTCTCTCACATAACAGATACGCCCGAGTCTTGAGGAGAAGAAGTCCATCTGACCGTTAGTAACCCATAACATCCAACCTGCACGTGGTTAATTTAGTTAACCCCAGAATATCGCCAAGGATGTTAGTCATATCCTAATCCAATATCCTGATCACAAGCAAAAAAAACAAAAGCAGGATATTAGTCAGGATATATTCGCTCAGAAAATGACCCATAACAGCTACTACACGAGCAAATAGAGATCATCCATTTGACATGATACTTGGAGATCCTACTGCAGGTGTTCAGACGAGAAGAAGCATAGCAGCAAATTCTGAGTTATTTGTTTCGATTGAGAAGACTGGGATAGTGAATGAGTGCTTGTATAGTTGCTTTATTTCCCAAGAGGAGCCGAAGAACATTCATATGGCTCTTAAAGACAATTCATGGGTTGAAGCTATGCAAGAGGAATTGGCCCAGTTTGCAAAGTTGAAGGTTTGGGAGTTAGTGGACCTTCCTAAAGGTGAAAGAGAGATTGGCACTAAGTGGGTATTTAGGTGCAAGAAGGATGAAAGAGGTATTGTCACACGCAACAAAGCTCGACTGGTGGTGAAAGGTTTCAATCAGCAAGAAGGGATTGATTACAATGAGGTGTTTGCACCAGTGGCAAGGTTAGAGGCAATTCATTTGTTTCTGGCTTTCGCTTCTTTCAAGGGCTTTAAAGTTTACCAACTAGACGTGAAGAGTGCATTTCTTTACGGGAAAGTCCAAGAAGTGGTGTATGTCTCACAGCCAGATAGGTTCGTTGATCCAGACTATCCAAATCGAGTGTACAAACTTGATAAGGCTTTGTATGGGTTACATCAAGCTCCCAGCGCGGTACGAGACACTGTCTATACGTCTACTCAAAATTGGTTTTGAAAGAGGTTAGATTGACAGTACACTGTTCATTTAGAGAAAGAAGGAAGATTTTCTGCTGGTACAGGTATACGTGGATGACATCATCTTTGGGTCATTAGACGAGAACATGTGTAAAGAGTTTGAACAGGTGATGAAGGGCAAGTTTGAAATGAGTGCTATGGGTAAGCTGTCTTACTTTCTGGGATTACAAGTTGAACAGAAGGAGGATGGGATGTTTATTCATCAAACAAAGTATGTGTATGACAATTTTGAGTCGGTTCAAAATGAATGATTGCTCTACTTTCAACACACCCATATGCGAGAATCACAATCTCCGCCCAGATCATGAAAGTACTGAAGATGTTGATCCAACACAATACAGGGCAATGATTGGTTCTCTAATGTACTTGACTGCTTCAAGACCTGACATTATGTTTCTCATATGCTTGTGTGCCAGATATCAGGTAAATCCGAAAGAGTTACACATGAAAGCAGTGAAGCGTATTCTTCGTTACTTGAAGGGGAAACCTAAACTTGGGTTGTGGTATCCAACTGATAGTGATTTAAGGTTCGTTGCTTACACTGATTCTGAATTTGGAGGATGCAAATCAAACAGAAAGTCTACAACAGGTGCTTGTCAGTTCTTAGGAGGCAGGATTGTGTCTTGGCAATGCAAGAAGCAATCTTGTGTGTCTACCTCTACGTGTGAAGCTGAATATATTGTTGTGAGTAGCTGTTGCTCTCAGGTTCTCTGGATTCAACAGCAGATGCGCGATTACGGTTTGGATTTCACTCGTACTCCTATTATGATTGATAATAATGCCACTATATCAATCACAAACAATCCCGTAAAGCACAGTAGAACTAAACATATTGACATACGTCATCACTTTATACGGGATTGTGCTGAAAAGCGACTAATTGAACTACACCAAGTCGATACACTAGATAACCTTGCTGATCTTTACACTAAAGCTTTTGATCGAGCTCGCTTTGAATACTTGGTCGAATTCAACGGGATAAGGAATCCTGAATAACTGGTTTTTCATAAGAATTTTTGTAAATAGTTTACTGCTTTCTTAAAAAATCAAAAATACAAAAACATTGGAAAAATCAAAAACATAAAAAAGATAGAAAATCAAAAATGAGTTCTCACTGTGTGAAAAAGAAGAAATGATAGTACATCAACAAGTTAGACTGTCACACTCAAACTGAATTAAATTGCTTAAGTGTGATAGCAGCTTCATGCGTTGATAGATTGCCAAAATCTGAAGTTTTGATAGATTGCCAGTAGGCAAAAGCATGAAATAATCAACTTACCAATGTGATATAAACCTAAATGCACTGAGTATGAGTGGGGAACACATGCGTTGATAGATTGCCAAAATCTGAAGTTTTGGGTCTGTATACTGTTATTTCATCTAGGGATATCAGGGTTGTCCTTCTGCTACATCCAGATACATGCTGACCTAGGCACAACCAGGATAACTTAAAAGAGTTAAAAATGCCAAAACCCTGAAAATGAAGAAGCTCTCCTAGAGAGTCATTCAAATGTGAAAAATGCATAAATCGTACCAAAAATGGTATTTGTCTTAGCCCTCGTTAGATATTTTGGTCTCTTTGTTGTACGGACGTACTGACCTGATCACCAATTATCTAAATGTTGAAAAACAAAACGGATGAATTCAGTATACTCACCTACTACGATGAATCTTTGTGCATACCTTAATCGTGGGGGTACATCCTGAAGTGGGACACACTAATATATCAGAAAAAATTCCCTTAACGTATCATACGATAATGGTACTTGAAATGTTCATGCATTTTGTTTAAGTGGAGAAAAATACTGGTAATCGTCGTGAACTGCTTTTCATGGAAAATTACATATAGAATTAACTAATGGTGTAAAACAGTTTGATTATGCTGATATGATCTTCTCACCGGTGATTCTCACAAAAATAGAGTGTTTAATGCTTTTTCTTATTTACTTGCTTTCAGAAAATACAAAAATACAAAAATAGTGTCTTTTTCTGTTAAAATTCTTAACGTACGGAAAACTATTATTTTTGGAGGAGTTGTTACCGATAGGGGGAGACAGTGTTAGTCAATGGGTTCAAAAATTTTAAATCAAGCAGGTTATAGGGTGTTTTGTTTAAAATCTGTACATGTTGGTGCTGAATGGAAAAGTGCTTAATCTGTGATACAGTTTAACTATCTCTTGAATAATAATAATTTGTTTAATGTTTGTTGAAAAATTCTTATGGTTTCTCGAGATGTTTGCTTTATAGTATACAGATAGAAGCAGTGTGTTGCTGAGAAGTTGCTGTGAAGATGAGAGTTTGATTGGATGCATGGTAGAACCTCCTTTCTACATTGCAAACAAAGTTGAAGAGTGCTATTCAAATACTGAACTGGAGTTTACTCAAGTGCTAACGTTTTGAAGATTTGGTGATTGGATGCATCAGCTTAGGGGAAGTCTGTTGCTGACAGAAGCTGTTAAAGCTGAAGCTATCCAAAGACCAAAAGACTGTGAGATTCTGAAGACTGAAGTTACCTTTACAAGCTATTGTCAAGGGGGAGTTTCTTGGTGCATATTTGTGACAACAGCTTAGATTTGGTCTTTGGATATCTTGTAATTAGTAAAACGATAAACAGTTAGCGGGTTTAGCTTTATAATAGTTAATTAAGAGTGATTGGGTCAAACCAAACCCACATATGGGGGAGGGTTTGCGAAATGGGCCTTGCCCATGACCTAGCCCATATGCAAAGCTTTGTCCTATATAAACAAAGCTTAGCATTAGGGTTTAGGTTAATCATATAATCACCTTAATCACTTTGGAGAGAATTCATGAAAGACAAAGGCTTGGACGAATTAGAGATCTTGGTTGATTGTAATCGTTTGAAGATAATCAATAAAGATCGGGTTTATAGAGATTTCTGTTTCTACTCGTTTTCTGTGAAATCTGATCTAGGGGATTCCGCACTCTAGGTTAGATCGACGATTCTGTTACTATCCGCACGGATTAGGGGACCTACACTGATAATCAAAATTCTGATACACTACATACAACCGAGGCAACTGTTCAGGGGGAAACTTCAAATCCATCTGAACCAACAACTTTTCACAACAAGTTGAGATGGATTAAAGGACATGTTCATTCAGACATCATTGGCAATCCAGCAGATGATGTAAGAACAAGATTTGCAACAGCACATGAGTGTGCATTTGCTGAGTTCTTAAGCAAAATAGAACCCAAGTCTGTCAAAGAAGCTCTAAATGACTCAGACTGGATTCAAGCTATGCAAGAAGAGCTGGATCAGTTTGAAAAGAGCAAGGTATGGGATCTGGTGCCTAAGCCAAATGACAAATTAGTCATAGGCTCAAAATGGGTATTCAGAAATAAATCAGATGAAAATGGCATAATCACCAGGAATAAGGCAAGGTTAGTGGTCAAAGGTTATTGTCAACAAGAAGGTATAGACTATGATGAAACCTTTGCACCAGTAGCTAGATTAGAAGCAGTAAGAATTTTTCTTGCTTTTGCTGCATCCCCAAAGATTTCAAAGTTCATCAAATGGATGTAAAATCTGCATTCCTGAATGGTAGAATTGAGGAAGAAGTTTATGTGCATCAACCAGAAGGCGTTGTTGATCCAAAATTTCAAAATCATGTTTACAGATTAAACAAAGCCTTGTATGGTTTGAAGCAAGCTCCTAGAGCCTGCTATAAAACACTTTCAAACTTCTTACTCAATTCTGGGTTCACAAAAGGTACTATTGACACGACACTTTTTCTCAAAACACACAAAGGTCACACTTTGTTAGTCCAAATATATGTTGATGACATCATATTTGGATCAACAAATGAAAACTTATGTAAAAAGTTTCAAAAGCTAATGACCAACCACTTTGAAATAAGCATGACGGGTGAGTTAACCTTTTTCTTAGGTTTACAAGTAAAACAAAGAATTGATGGAATATTTTTGAGTCAATCAAAGTATGTGAAAACAATTCTTCAAAAATACTCACTTGAAAACTGCTCAGTTTCAAAAACTCCCATGGCAACAGGGAACAAATTGGATTCTGATAAAAATGGAATATGTGTAGATATAAAAACCTATAGGGGGATGATAGGATCATTGTTATACTTAACTGCAAGCAGACCAGATATTATGTTTGCAACATGCTTTCTGGCCAGATATCAATGCAATCCTAAGGAATCCCACCTAAAAGCTATAAAAAGGGTTTTCAAATATCTAAAAGGCACATCAGAACTTGGTCTCTGGTATCCTAAGGATACAAACCTTGAACTAATTGCATATACAGATGCAGATTATGCAGGGTGCAAGATTGACAGAAAAAGCACATCTGGTGCATGTCAAATCTTGGGAGAAAAATTGGTATGGTGGGCAAGCAAGAAACAAAACTGTGTTGCAACATCAACAGCTGAATCAGAATATGTAGCAGCAGCAAGTTGCTGTTTACAAGTGTTGTGGATGCAAACTCAGCTGAAAGATTATGGAGTAAATCTGACAAAAATACCAATCCTATGTGATTCAAAGAGTGCAATTGCAATAACAAAAAATCCAGTTCATCACTCAAGAACCAAACACATAGATGTCAGATATCACTTCATAAAAGATCATGTTAAGAAAGGTAACATAGAAATGTACTTTGTCCCAACAGAAAACCAAATTGCTGATATCTTTACAAAACCTCTTGATGAAAAGAGACACAATTTTTTAATCAGCAAACTTGGCATGGTTAATATAAAAGATGAAGATTTCTCAGAAAACAAAAGGCCACAAATTGAAAACCAAACTGATAAAGATCAAAATTCTGATAAACAAAGAATAATTCAACAGTTTTCTGACAAAGAAATCCATCAATCGGATGGAATATCAGAAGATCTGATAAATCCTCAATAAATGTGATGATTTATCAGAAAATCTGAAGAAATATCAGAAAATCTGATGAAATCATTAGAAATTCTGATATTTCAGAAACTTTGTTGAAACATCAGAATGATCACTGATCATCAAAAATTTTCCATCTTCATACATATCTCACATGTGTATAAATCTATAACTATGAATAGTCTGTTTTTGTATTTTTTTTTCTCTCTCTTTCTTTTATTAAAAAAACAAAAAGGGGGAAAAGTTACATGCATTAAGATAAAATTCAATGTCACAGCAGAGAAAATCAATCGTCACAAGAAAATTTTTGCAGAAAATTGAATTTTTCTTATACTACCAATGCATGCAACGACATTTTATCACAAGAAGTTTGAGAGACACGGAGGCATAAAAATGATTAGGGGCTATGAAAGTAGCCGCCTAGCTATTCAATGCTTACGCACACATGGGGCTTAGTAGACTGTCATATTCCCACTGCAACAGATATCATCTTAAATGAAGATATTGAAATGAAAATGAAAATCTTGGGCTGTTAATAACATTTATGGCATAACTATCACTTTCATCTATAAATATTAACAACCTGAAAAAGACTTCCTTCACATCAAACAAATCTTCTCTTCAAAAGCTCTTCATCAGAAATTTCTTATTTTAAAATGGTACACCCAAAAATTATGAGACAAACACACTTTCCTCTCCCTCTTCACAGGCATCATAATCTTAGACTAAGGTCTAATCTGAAAGGTCCTGCACAGGAAGATTGCAGATATGTGTACAACATGATCATGCAAAGTCCCTTGGGATTTGCTGTATCTACACATGTCACTATCTATCCAGAACTTCTTCAAGAATTCTGGCGGAATGCTGAAATCTTCTTCAGTGGAACTTCCATGTGGATAGAAAGCAAGGTTATGGGGGTCATAATCACCCTAAAGGAGGAAACTCTTAGAGATGTCCGCCAGCTGGTGATGATCAAGAAAACACCTTTCTGGATAAGGAAATGGAACAACAAACCTTGACGGACATGGGCTATCATACATATAACGTGTCAAGGCAGATAAGCAAATCTGGTTTCATTCCACCTTTCCGGTACTTGGTAACACAGCTTAGTGTCTGCTTCTCTAAGAAGATTGGACACTTCAACGAGCTGTCATATAGGATGATGGAAGTGATTCATGCAGTTGTACAGGAAAAACCTTACAACTTTTCTAAGTTTCTCATTAGAGACCTAGAAGCTAACATACACGACCGTCAACCTTTTCTGATCTACCGTCGATTCGTGACCAAGGTGATTACCAGACAGCTGGACTTCGGAGGAGTAAAAAGCTGGTATCCAAGGGCCGAGCTGGCGCTACAAGAGAACATAAGTAATCATACCCTTGTCCCATCAACAAATCACAGTGGCCGTATAACCTATCTCTGGATGTATGTGAAGTGTATGTACAACGTGCTCGAGGAGTAGTTGTTGTTGTCTGTTTGTTTTTTTCTTTTTTTGTGTTTGATGATACTTTCTTATCTTTATATATTTAGCTTGTTTATTTTTCTTTAATCTTAAAAAAAACACAAAAACAATGACAATAGATCTAGGAGGAACTAAAACAGCATATCTGATAAAAACAAGAAAAATCTGGTGTAAAATAAAAGAAAACTGTTAAGACTAGTGAAACAACAGAAATTCTGATGACTCACCAGAAAATCTGATAAATGATCAGAAAATCAATTTTTTCGTCAGAAAAGTCTCTTGACAACCAGGAAGTCCGATAAATCAATAGAAGGAAACATTCCTTTAAATCAGATTCAAAGAAACTTATAACTACATAAATTTTTGAAATAAGTTTCTTTCAAAAAAAATTCTGAGGATTGGAACAAGCTGTATAACAAACACTTCCTGGAAATCAGAACAATGATGTGGAGTTCAGAAATGCTATGTAAGTGAAATCTTCAAACTCTACTTAATCCCTCTCATCTAAAAAAAATGCTGATTCAATCTCTATATAATGAATCAAATGCATTCTGATGAAGTATGAAGAAAATCCAACTCTCAAAGTTTTATCAAAGATTTTCTGATATATATCATCAAAAGAAAAACATTGGCATTCTGATGAAGTATGAAGAAAATCCAACTATCAAAGTTTTATTCAAAGATTTTCTGATATATATCATCAAAAGAAAAACTTGGGAAGATACACAATCTCAAAAAGGTTTCTATTGGACCTTTTTAAAACAAAAGAGGTCCCACATGAAGAAAAGGTGCAAGTTGGACATTAGTGTTTATCTGCTAAATCTTTGGAATCTCTGATTTTCATTAAAAGATTGATATTAAATCAGAGATAAACCAAAGGTTTTTCAAAAACGGTTGTTTCCTAAACGGATCAAAAACATCATTAAGGTATCATTAACCACCTTGTATACAAACAACCCACGAAAAACACTCAAAGATCTCTGTCTCAAAACACTATAAATACCTCATTCAAAAACAGAGACTTCCATCTTCAACCTTCAAACTCAAAACCCTAAAAACCCTTTTCCGAATCAAAAACCCCAATTCTCAATGGCTGCTATCAACATTAATATGCCACTAGTTGAACACTTTGTTCCTTTCATCACCGAAGCTGAATTTCTTCCATTAAAGAGCAACAATGAAGCAATGAACGACAACATTGAAGAATATGATACAAAGTGTCAAATCCTAATTGAATTTCTGATCAGATGCTCGATAGCTCAAGCTCTCACAAAGACCAGAAGGTACCAGAAAAACTCATCCAACAAGTTGTAAAAACTCTCCAACTCTCAAATCAAATCGAGCTTACAGCACATGTGTAGGGAGATATCTTCATTACAATCTCACCGGAGAAAATAAGGGAATGTTTGGAACTACCCTTAAGTCAAAGCTATGAAGAAGCACCAGAAAAGGAAGATATGTTTTCACTACTTGATGCAGTAATGGGTTACAAGACAAAGATTTCAAAAATCAATGAATTCAAGAGGAATAAGCTACCTGCCTTCTGGCAAGTGTTAATGGAAATTCTGAACAAGTGTTTATCATCAAAGATTGGAGGTACAGATCAGATAAATATGAATGTTCTAACAATCATGTTCAGTCTCATTAATGGGTTGAATATTGATTTTGGAAAAGAAATATTTAATCTGATCAGAAGATCAATTCTGACTAACACTGGAAGGATAGATTCACATCTACCTTTTCCCAGATTTTTGTTAATCATAATTTCTGATGCATTTTCTGAAAAGAACCTAGAAATTCCAACATCAGAAAATATGTGGAGTACAGAAATCTTGAGACCTTGGACTGTTGTAGGATCTTGAAAGTCAGATTATGATGTGCCTGTTCTGTTAGAACGAATGATGAATCTAATACCAGAAGATTCACCATACAGAGCAGAATATCTAAGGATGTTGAGCAAGAGGCCAGAGAATAAAGAATTTTTTGATAGTGTGTCCCCCATGGAGCATGATGCACAAGAGTCAAGCACACAAAGAATGGAGCAGCAGGGTGAATCAGAACCTCACCCAGTTGATGAAGATGTGAACATGAGTCCTGTGGAAGAAGAATATCATGCTGAAATCTCACATATGGGAGAAACAGGTGCACAACACTCTAAACTCAATATAGTTCATAATTCTGAGAATGATTCTGATGATTCAATTCAAGGAAATTATGAAATTTCATAAAGAGGCACTGTTTTTGAAAGACAAGATGTGAGTAGAACCAAAGACCTATTTTCTGAATCAGATTCTGAGGAGGAAAATGTGGTGGCAACAGGTGGAGATCAGTTTACTGATCAAGGAAACCTGGATTAGAAAACTAAGAGTTTCTCAACAACTCATGGAGAACCTGAAAAGGTTCAAGGATATGAGGAAAACTAGAACTTGAATGTGTTTCAATTTTCTGGTGAGGGTATAGAGAATATGGAATATTTCAATCCTCTTAAACTCAAAACAGCAGAGAATGTGTTTTCTGCTGGTGTTAGAGGTGGAACATCTGTTGTTCCTCCTATTATCCAAGGACATCAATCTATGTCAACTAAACAACTACACGAGGAACTTGAAGACACAACTGCTGTTTGTACTGGGAAAACAGCCACAGAAG
Source organism: Helianthus annuus (assembly GCF_002127325.2). NCBI lineage: Eukaryota > Viridiplantae > Streptophyta > Magnoliopsida > Asterales > Asteraceae > Helianthus > Helianthus annuus. The sequence continues at coordinate 102,672,740 of NC_035438.2, read as the reverse complement.
ATAAACTTGATCTGATATTGGAAGAGATCAGAAATCAAAGATCAGATATCAAAGTATTATCAGAAACTGTCAAAGTTGTGCAGAAGCAAAGAGAAGACAACACTGCAGCCCTCAATAAACTACAAGAGTCATCAGAAAACAGAGAGAGCTCATCAGAATTCAAGAAAGCTCTCAAAGAACTTTAAGAAATTAAGAAACAGATGGTTGAGGTTGCAAGTGCAGGGGAAAGCTCAAGTTCAGGTAGAATCCTTGAAGAAGTTCCTCAAAGCCAATAACAGCAGCATGGCTGAGGCTTTTGAGAAGCTAATGGTGGAATTGTCTGCACAGAAAGATCAAAATAAACTGGAATTTCAGAGAATGAAGAAACAAGAAGAAACAAATACTCAAACTCTTGCTAATGTACATCTGTTAGTAAAGAGGTTGCAGTACAATGTAGCCAGACTGGCAAAAGTTGATTTTTATGAACTGAAAGCCCCAATTCCACAAGAAAAACTACCAGGAGACTCAGAAACTCGTCAATCTCGCTTCACAAAAGCTGCAGGGATCTCGTCCCACTGATTAAGAAGTTGTTCAAGGTTGCCGCCTCTGCCTCGCCGTCACTACCGTAGTCAGGCACCTTCACGATCGAGAGGGAAGAGCAGCCATCTCCTACGGAAGCAAGCTCAGAATCTTGTTTGGTAATTACTCCAGCCATGAGCTTTGCAATGAACGCGAGGTTGATAGCTTCATCGTGCGAGTTAAGTACAGTAATAGAGTTCGGAGTCGAAGGTATCTTATTCACGTCAACAATTATTCCGTACACTTATTCGTATATATATATCAGTAAACAAATATGTTACTTAGCATAAACAGGCATTTCGATGCATCATATCACGTATAACTCTCGTTTATCCTTTGGGGGGTCATTTTGTCTTTGGCAAGTCTAACTCATGTAGACTATGCCTTAGTTGGCACCTTATTTTGGGGTATTCCCTACTAATGTCCTTGCCTTGTCTCTTCTTTAAAAAATGTTTGACTCATGGATCTTGATCTTGATGCTTACATGAATGCAATGAAAAACCTTTTTGTAAAATGTTTTTGTGAGAGAACTCTAGTGATTGTAGTCTAGACTCGAGAAGGAATCCTAGTTCACTACAATCGAAGCTCTGATGCCAAACTGTCACACCCTGACTTTTGCAGAAGCGTATGATGTGTGACTGGTTTAATATCAATGCATTCAATCATAATAAACAACTACATGATCAAAACGATGTTCATCCATTCATGAATTTTGAGTATTACAAACACCGGTTATTTAAGTTTTAAAACACAACCTTCGACTAGGTTACAAACCAACAAAAGTGGATGACATCTAAACTTGGAGTCTACTTCTAGTTACGACACCCGCGCCCAAGATCCATCCTGTCACCTGAAATACATGTAATTTTGGAAAACATCAACAAAAGTTGAGCGAGTTCATGCGTTTTGTGTGAGTACTGTAATCTTGTAAATCTTTGAGAGACTCCTTTGTAAACAGGTATGAAAAGCGTATATGAACATAAATGTTTTACAAGGACTTTAAGGCATGTGAGGACATAGGGAACACTCGTAATGAGTAGGCTTATACCCTTGTTGATTTTCCCTCGACTATGTCGATTTCCCTCGACTATGTCGAATTTCCCTTCGATTATGTCAATTTACCTTGACTATGTCAGTTTCCCTTGACTATGTCGATTTCCTCGACTGGAACACCGAAGCACTCAAGTGGTCAAATAAGGACCATGAGTGGGGCTCGGCCGTACCCGTTAGATCTAACCCTCGTCCCTAATTAAGTATTAATGGCATTTCAATATTTAGTCTATGCTCACATGATCTAGTATTTCATAGGCAATTCATACCGTTTAAGCATTCGTAACATGTATTTCACCCCCGAGAGTTATAAAACCAAAAACAGTTAAGAGAAAAGGGGGAGCATGAACTCACTGTTTTGCGTCTTCGGTACTCGTAACTCAAATCTCGTCAGCAAACACGACTACCTACAATGTACTAGGGTCTATTAGACGAGCGGGTCGTGCCTTGCCTTAGTATTCATGTTTTGAGTACGTTTCTTTTATGTCTCAAATATTATTCCAAGGTTTCGTGACAATACTTCTCAAGTGTTTATTTTCGTATTTCCTTCCCAAGGATGGGAGTATTTCATACATGTATTTTCGTATTCTTGTATTTGTAGTTTCCGGAATAATGTATTTCAAGAAAATATATATTTTTCCCAAAAATCATATATCTTCTAAATATACTAAGAAAATATATTTTTACTTCCAAAAACAATATATTTTCTCTTTGTCGAAAGTATGATATACTTTGTAATAATAAAAAATCATACTTTCATTTTCCGTATCCAAAAACATATTTATAATGGTATTTTCCGGAATATTTTGTAAGTTACGTTCTTACGTTTGGTTTCACAACAATTAGTATGTAACTTATACATTTATTCCTTGTGATTTATGGTATTATTTTGGATTGTAAATTCTTGGTATTTTGTTAGGTTACATTATTTTAAATCCTAAAATAATATAACTAATGCACAAAATATACAAATAATCACACAATGTGTCCTTAATGTAAATATATATTCTAAATACATATTCACCCATTTTTATTTATAAAAACCAACCTCCAATGCATGTATTTTTGTAACAGAGTCTATGGCAAAGTTTTTATTGGAAACCATGGTTAAAACACACTTGTAAATATTTGTTTAGAAAATATTTTTTTTTCTAAGTGTTTATATTCTTAGAAAATTTTGCCATAGTTTCCCCTAAAAATGGAGGTGTCCATGCTATCAAAGCATATCATTTTCTTTTCAAAAATCATTACAAAAATCAACAATCAATTTACACTTACCAAGTGCTAAGACAAAGCTATCTACATAAAGATCATGAACTTGAGTTTTCATAAAAACTTGTAGTAACTTGGTAGTGTGTTTAGTGGGTTTAGTTACTCTTTAAAATGTGTTTATTTCTTTAAAGATCTCATTCTTGAAAGATTTAGGTGTTTACAACTTACTAGATGATTTTTTCTGAAAATCATTCTTTTGAATTTTTCTTGTAAACAAAGTGTTCTTATACTTGTTTCAACACTAGAAACATGATTGGTTTTCTTTAAAACAATGTTTATACAAATCTTGTTATTTAACTTGGTTCCTTTGGAAAACTATTTTAGAAATCATTCACTCACAAGACTTTTATCTTGTTTAAATCATCATCTTATGAAAACAACTTTTATCATTCAAGTTCATGTAACATAAAGCATGATGATCTTGGTCTTTCACAAGATCACCACTTTAACTTACTAGATCATGTGTTTAATCACAATCTAGTAGGTTACTTATGATGTCTAGCATTACTAACACTAATAATAAATCACAAGAAGCAAACAATCATAAATCAACAAGATTTCTTATGTTTGTAAGCTTATGTTAGAGATTTATGATTATATCTTTTAATGTTCATCATGTTTAACATTGTTCATCATCTATTAACCATCAAAATATGAAGAATCAAGAGATCATAAGGGCCTTACTACTAGCACAAGGCTAGGGAAGAACACTTCATGTTGATGATGACAAATGTGGAGGATAAAAGCAATCGGATGAGGTCCTTCAAGTTCCGTTGCTTGCAACCTTCCTAGATAGGCTCTTTACACCTTAGATTATACTTAGAACACTTGGGAATTGGTTGAAAATGATGAGGTTGGGGGGGGGTGGTTTGGGCCGTAACTTATGGAGGAGGGAAGGAGGTGTGTTGTAGGTTGAAGATGATGAATGATAGAAGAGATTAGTCCTTGGGTTTTTATAGAAATCTTTCACCAAATCAAATGAGATCCAAATCATATCTAACAAGATCATGGAAGATTTAAGGACATCTTGCAAGATCATGGAAGATCTAAGGAAATCTTGTAAAGATTGTGGTGGGGTCACATGACCGTCCACTTATATATGGGGGGGGGGTCTAGGTGTAAATTCCAACCATCTAGTTAAATTAAAGATCCAAATTCAAGTATTAGTTATAACTGTTAGTTACTTGATATTTTTATTGGGTGTTAGGGTGTTCGGGGATCATAACTAGCTCAGAGATAATAAAACAGTGCTTCTAGTATAATTTTTGTGTTTCGGGTAATGTCCGGTTGTTCGGTTAGATACCGGTTCGTTAAAGTGTCAAACTATTCTGTTTAGTGATCTTTATGTACCCTTTTGTGACACTTTTAATTCCCGACACTTAGGAAAGTATTCAGGACCATTTAGTCATATTTTTGCATGTAATAAACTTGTTAAAATGCTGAATTTTGCTGATTTATGCAGAATTCTGCACTTTGGGTGAGTTTTAGGCACTTTCCGGCACTTTATCTATCACCTAGAAAAGCAGTTTTGTATGCCTTACTTTCCTACACACTATACTAGTGTATCACTTGGTCTCTGACTCATACTGGGCCTCAAAACACTGTCTGTCTAGGTACTGAACTTCGTCAGCATTTTAGTTTGTCTGTTAATGGTGCCAATTCTGTTCTGTGTATTATTAGAACTATATCGTGTTGCATGTAGTAAGTCTTGCAACATGAAATGCCATTGTATGTATATAACAGTATTCAGAATTTCATTCGTCTTGTAAACTAGATCATGCACAGTTATTTAAAGCACAAATTACTGTTCAATTAGTGTACGGAATGTACGGAAAAGTGACAGTTGTCACAGACTCCCCCCGTTAAAAGAATTTCGTCCCGAAATTCAAGCGATGCCATCGCTCGCAGGGGAGTTGTGAATCAAATGTGGTCACTTAGGTTTAAAATTTATCTTCATGTTCCCATGTAACTCTGGGTCATGATATGAATTCTATTGTACTCAAGTAAATCAATTACGTCTTTTCTGTGTTTTGTGGACTCTTGGTCCGCAACCTTAACAGGTTCTATAGTAATTTTGTCGTTTGTCATTGACGTGAATCTTATTTGTGGGAATAATGACTGTTCCTTGTGTCAGACTCCTCTAAAGACTAGACACATGGAATGTGTCGCGATCACTACTGATCTTTTTCTGGAAGTTTCAACTTGTGAACAATGGTTCCGATCCCTATACCGGGGGTCCAACCTTTACGTTTTCCAAATCACACCACGCCTTCTCTAGGCGAGGCTCCCATTAAAGTCATACTTCTTATTTCAAATTCCTACGATTTCTGCCGCTCATCGGTGCAATCTTTCTTTATTCCGTGGGCTGTCTTGATATGATCACATATCTAAACGATCTTGCCTCTAGTTTTTCCTGGACCAACTCGGGCCAATAGATTGTTTATCTCCGGTCTCCGTTCAACACGACGGGGATCGACTTATTATGTTCCATCTAAAGCTTCACACGAAGCGGTTTAAACGGCAGTGTGATAAATATTGTTGTAGGAAAACTCCACTAAGGGCAAGTGAGTGTTCCAACAGTCTGTAGCACGTATCATGTCCATACATTCTGCATCGTTCAGTAGCTTAGTCCATCTACGTTAATATTCAAGTTTTTACGATCAACAGTGTGCTGCAACCCTTGTGATCAGTAAAAGTCGTGCAGCGTTTTCTTACAGGTAATGAGCGTTTTCTTACAGGTAATGACGTCAAATTTGCGGCGCGCAATCACTGCATCTAGGTCATGGTTTCTTCTCATGATCTTTTAATTAACGTGACACGTATGCAATTCCGTGGTCTCGTTGCATTGACGCGCAATCGGGACTTTGTCGAGAAGCGTCACATAATTGCAACTCTAACTCCTTAGCTCTTGATTGCAGGGTTGGCATGAATCTCGTTTTTATTGTGACAACCCTCAAACCTTTAGGTATCTGTACAAATAATTAATATTTAATTCGTGCTTAATGACTATGCTTGATTACAACTGTTAAATTAAATTGTTTACTGATTTATGTTACATACATACATGTGCATCACTTTACATACAGTCACTCCATTTATTTCATACAGACTCTTAGTGACAAACGTGATGCACAAAGCACAGTTAGCATAGTGAGCGGATAACTCAGACACGTGCTGACATTGCCAGCACATAGAGAGACACTATAATGAGGCCAGTATGAGCCAGAGACAGAATACTACACTAGTGGGGAGTGTAGGGAAGTGAGGACCATAAAACTATGTCACTAGGTGACAGTTTAGGTGACGGGAAGTGCCTAAAACCCACTTTAACTGCAAAATTCTGCACTTTTAAATAAAATTCAGCATTTAAATATGCTAGTCACTTGCAAAAATATGGTAAAATGGTCCTGTAAGCTTTCCTAAGTGCCGGGGATTAATTGTGTTACAAAAATATATATAAAAGACACTTTAAGGAATAATTAAACACATTAACGGAACAGTGTCTAACTGGATAACCGGACATTACCCGAAACACAAAAATATTATTAAAAACATTGTTACACTTTTTCTAAGCTAGTTATGGTCCCCGAGCACTATAACACCATACATAACACCCGGTACGCGCTAAACACTAGACATAACATTAAATCCCCACTATTTAACTTATTTACCCCACCAAATAATACACTTAACCTTTTCCCCCATGAAAATGGCGGCATAACATGGCTCCCCTCTTCTCTTTTTTTTTTTTTTTTTTTGATTTCCCACACAAAAAAAAAAAAAAAAATCCTACAAATCCCATATGATTTACCTAGGGAATCATGCATATTCTTACACAACCTTAACAATTACACTTCACACCCCCAATTACTCATCTATTTACCAAACAACTTCCATTTAACCCCTCCCCCATACACATAACCGTCCCTATGGCCCCACACATCAAGATTTTTTCAAACCTTTTTCAAATTTCTAAGTAATCTCTTCTTGGAACTCATGAGATCTTGGACTTGACATGTAGTGTACTTAAGGGAATACCATACCCAATGGATAACAACATGAAGACTTATAAGAATCACTAACCACTTATCATCCCCACTCACCTACAAACAATTCTTTTCCCCCTTGCAAACTTCGGCCGAGATACCCCTTGTCACTACCACCATTTTCATTTTTTTTGTTCAAGATTTCCAAGTGTACTACAAGGTGCACAAAGGTGTTTTAGAAGGTTTGGAGCACTCGGATTGTCAAGGACCTCTCTCGTTTGTCTTTAACCACTCATTTTTCGCCTAGTTTCTTCCCTAGCTTCAAAGCTAGTAGTAAGCCTCTTTGATCATCTTTTATTTTATATTTATTGTGGTTAATAGCTATGTTGTGTTTTAACTACAAGAACATTAAAAGATCATGAATACAAACTTGAACATAAAGCTAAAATGATGATGAAATCTTGTTAAAATAAAGTTGTTTGATGTTGTTATTATCTATTTGATGATTACTAGTAATAGGGTGTTTAGCATCATAGTTAAGCTTGTTAAAATAAGATTAAAAACTTATGTTAACAAGTTAGGAGGTGATTAATGTTTTACATAAAAGAATCACCTCCATGTCTCAACATAAGCTTGGTAACAAAGTCGTTTCTTGAAAAATAAACAAACTAAGTGAGTAGATGGTCGTATGGACCCGAGGTCTACAAGTAATTTTTTCTAGACACACCAAGTTAAAAGACCAGTTTTTAGAAAAGTCATGATTTCTACACTACTTTTGGAAGAAATAAGTATATGTAAACTTGTAAGACATGAAAAAGTTGTAAACGGATATTTTTATAAAATAAGTTCACAAGTTGTGAACCTCTAAAAATCCCAAGAGCGAATTTTTTACAAAAATAAACACACTTTGGAGGGTAACTAAACCCACTAAACACACCACTAAATTACTACGCATTTTTATGAAACACCAAGTTTATGTTGTCATGCAAAATGCATTGTTTTTGGCACTCGACTAGTGTAATATTGTTTAGTAATTTGTTGGTTGATTTGAACGATATCCGAAAAGAAAATGATATGCTAGTAAGCATGGACACCTCCGTTTACAAAGGAAACTCTAGCGAAATTTTCTAAAAATCCAACACTTAGAAAATATTTTTCTAGACAAGCATTACTAGTATAATTTATATCTTGTTTTTCAAATATAAACTTCGCCATATTTTTGTTACAAAAATATAAAGTAACGGAGGTCGATTTTATAAATAAAAACGGATAAAAATGTATTTAGAATATATATTTTACACTAATACACTTGTGTGAGTATTTGCATACTTTGTTGTGACACCCCAGGAAAATCAGTGAACAATACAGTTGCCTAGCTTCCTCAGTGAGTGCATACCAAATTTCGGGACGAAATTTCCAATTAGTTGGGGATAATGTGACAACTCGAACTTTAGACCTATCGTTGTGTAACGTATGTGAACGTGTTATGGTTATACGAGCTTTGATTTAAATGCACGTTATGTTATTATGTGCTTTGTGTTATATGTTATGTGATTGTATGTATGTATGTTGTAAACGATCCGACCGCACACCCACACTTGATCGCACAAGGCTAACCGGTCACACAAGCCCATGCGGGCCACACCTTGTACGCGGACCAATAGGGCAGCCCATGTAAGGGCCGGCCCACCCCTCTAAACCGTGTAAACACCCCTTAGGGACTTGTTTTCTCATTAGTTGCAAAACACACACACAAGTCACAAAACCCTAGAAGCTCTTATCCTCTCTCTCGTTTCTCTTGAAGCCGACGACACCCAAAGGCTCACGAGTTTGGAATTGTTCTTGCATCCTTCACCTTTCGGTTAGTGTTTGGTTATTAAATTGGTTGATGTTATGTGGTTTCACATGTTTTAGAATTGCATGATGATAAACTAGGGCTAATCCGGTTAGTGTTTGATGTTAAGTGCTTGCTAAATGATGCTTCGATTATGGGTTATTGAATGTTTGTAATCGGCTATAATAAGAATCGGTTTGATTAGGTTGCATGATAGTTTATGATTTTTTGAATCACATGATCCGATTTGATGCTTGATTAAGTGCGAATTATGCATTCTTGATGATGATGCTATGAACGTGTACGAATGTGTTTGATTTTGGAATGAAACTGTTGTTTGATCTGATTTCCGAAACTGCCTTAGATGTTTGCTAGAATCACGGATAAATCATTGCATGAATTATGGAAATCAGTTACACACTTGGTTGCGACCCGGATTGCGAGTCGGGAACCCACAGTCTCGACTCGAGACCACATCAGCATGAACCGAAACCACAGTTGCGAGTCCTGTTGCGACTCGTAACCAGACCATGACAAGCCGAAATCACCATTGCGACTCGTAACCTCCTGTTGCGACTCGTAATCTCCTGCTGTGACGCGTAATTCCCTGTTGCGACTCGAGATCGCCGGTCGCGACTCGAGACCAAGTATGCACGTGCACTGTTTTGGGCCTACACTGTCACGGGCCCAATCATTTTGGACCAAACCTTTTGGACTTATGCAACTGACTGTCATGCGTTATGTATTTGGGCCATGTATACCATTGGACCTCTATTGGGCCGATATGTATTTGGTAGTATGTAATTGGGCTGATTGTCTTTTGGGCTTAGACATTGGATCACACAAGTTTAATATATTGGGCCGGGTTATGTTGGGCCGAGATTAGAACGCACAAGTTATGCTCTTGACCGCTAAGTGTTACTATGTTCTATACGTGCTCGAAACATGTTAACTTGTGAGTGTTATACGTGTTTTACCTTAGTCAAAACCTGACTTGTGTAATAACCATGATAGGACGTGGTTGACCATTTACTAGCTTATCTGTACTCTTTGTGTATCTGCCGAGCAAACCAAGGTGACTTCACACAGCCAAGGCATGGGATTCCCGGGTTGGGAATGGGGTTGGATATGTTGATATTGAAAGAGTTACTCGTACTTACGCATTC